>NC_137210.1:14316973-14324473 GCF_960531495.2 Zeus faber | reverse complement strand
ATTTATCCATATTGAGCTATTCCTTAAATCATATTGTGGTTTTTTGATTTTGTCAATATCACCCAGCCCTATCCACAGATGCCGATAGGGCTAGAGATATAGCGGGTTTACAAACACGCTTCCATCTCCGTTTCTGGTAGGTTACGCCGGCGTTTCATAACAAAATACGGTGAAGCACAGACCCCGTTGAAAAACACTTACAACACCTGCACTGACACCAGAGGCAAAGCCGAGGCTTTGTTGGGGCTCGTGTGATTTATAATGTGAGCTTTGAAGACGGCCCGCTCTGTTACTGCTCTGCCACTGCTCCCCACAGCTTGACTGTAAAGAGCTTAAGAGGGTCTTAAGAGAGTCCATGTAATTACCAAAGTCATCTCACCAGGTCCGTGGTGGAGTCACCACCTCCACAGAACTATCAACACACGAAGGCAGAGACTCAGACAGCTTACTCATGCACCTGCGCGTGCGCATTTACGGGCACATGCATGCATGCACGTGGACACACAGACACAGACACACACACACACACACACACACAAACGTGCGCACACACACACAGCGCCACATTTTCCATCAGCCTCGCTTTCTCATTAGTGCTCCATCAGTCATTTTGGTTTCAAGGGGAAGACCCAAATTAGGAGCAAGAGGTTGTCATCTGCGGGCAATATTTATTCATTTAATAATGAGTGTCGTTCGATATATTTTTTGTGATTTTTTTTTTAATTAATGTTATTTTATTTGTTATGAAAACAGACAAAATGGTGAGAGAAAAAAAAATGAAAAAATTAATGTTGGGCAGAAAGCTTGATCAATATTTTCAAGTGCTGATTGTGCACCAAAACTAAGCTTATTGATTAATCAATATTTGTATTGCTCAATTAAACTAATCAATATAACGGTTGACCAAATCTTGACCCTGGAATCATTATTTCTCTCTCCTCGTTGTGCATGGGGAATTTGAACGGCGACAGTTCTTCTCAATGACCACTAGAGGGCAGGCTCGGCATGTGAAGTACAGGAAGTGCCAATTTTGTCTGTATGTATGTGGTATGGGAGGGAGGACAGTGCTGCTAGAATAAACCTGTTGAAAAGTTTGGGTGATTCTATATGTCTTTTATGCATGAAAACATTCACTTTGGGACCATTGTGAATCCTTCAGGCTTTGTACTGTTGAATGCAGAACCTCCCAACCAACAAGAAAACATCGCATCCCTGCAGAAGTAATCCACTGTTCGGTCGGGCTTTTCTGTGAGACAGAATGAAGTTCACCCGGGGCACTCTGCGATGTACCTGTGCATATAAAACTGGGGCTGCCTCCGTGGATCAGGTCGTCGTTGTCGGGCAGGATGAAGGGGCACCGCTGCTGCACTTCCAGACAGTACTGGCCACAGGGGATCCGCTTGCTGCAGTGCATCTGGGTGGTCTGGAAGTACTGAGAACACAGCCACGGCTTATACACCATCTAGAAGACGGAGAGATAAGCGGAGGACAGCGGGGTGTGTGTGTGGGGGGGGGGGGTGGGGTGGAGGGGGTGGGGGTGGGAGGGAGAGGGTGTATTGATGTGTTAGAGAGGGCTGCAATTGTGACACGCACGCGTACAGGCACACAGAGACACAAACACACACACACAGGCACGCACGCACGCACGCGCACACACACACACACACACACACACACACACACACACACACACACACACATATCATCTGTGACCTCTACTTCTATTGATCAGGGAGGATTGATCGGACTTCCTGGTATCCACTGTCCGGTGAGTTGGGTGGCTGGTGGGAGGTCATCACTTTGTCAGAGTCAACACTTATTACCCAAGCGCCCCTCGTACCAAACAGCCCGGATGCTGTGCACGTGTAAGTCAGTAGCTGGTGTCTTCGGGGTGGTGTCTGGTGCCTACTCTTTCTCAAAATATCCGGGGAACGACCAAAAGTCTTCCAAATCAAAACCGACAATATAGGCACCGTGCTTCCGTTTCAATCAAATTGGAACATAAATCGCATTTCGTATGAAGGCTGAGCGCAGCACAGTACAAAACAGCCTCTTATTTACCACTGACGCCTTCTTGTTTCTCCCCAAATCTTCACAATATCTGGAAATCCCAAATCTGCCTGGAGGAAAACGCTTCCCTTGGCTCGCGATGTTATGGCTGGTGTTTAAACCCGGTCCCATTTGATCAGCTGCTCGCTGCCTTGTCAGGCGGAGGATAATCAGACATGAAGCCGGAAAGAGAGGAAGTGCACGACGTCGACGGCGGAAGCGCAAACGCCTTTTCGAGCGGCAGCGATACCAGAGGGAAAAAAAATGAAAAGCTTTGAGCGCCGCAGGGAAGCCGCCGGCGAGAATACCTCACCTCGATGACATAACGGGGGTTCGCGTTCGACTTTTATCACAACGGCCATAGCCGGACATTACCGCGAGGTGGTCGTCACGGTGCACGACACCGACGCAAAGAGACGACAAATTGTTTGACCAAACGATATTTTTATTTCAACATGTTTCCGATTTCGTAGGGAATCGATGAGGGATCCCACAATCTTTGTCCACAGCTTGACCAGAATTATATGACTTCATAATTCGTCGATACAAAGACAAATTTTTATTTGTGAATATGCAACTCAACAGCAATGGTGACATGAGGAAAAAACACATTTTCACCAGATCAACCGGAATCGTCCATGACTGAATGCTCAAATGGTTCAATGAAACTGATTTAAGGGTTTCACTGGCTCAGAGCCGTTTGAGGGCGGAAGACGAGAAAACAAAATAAAATAAAATAAATAACGGGGTGACAAACAACACAGGCATGGAAACGCACGGACCAGGAGTTGTGCTTCGACGGACATTTTCGAGCCAAGTGTCACTTGCCCCCGGTGATGAAAGTCAGCCGACAACAAGAGAGAGAGAGAGAGAGAGAGAGAGAGAGAGAGAGATCAAAGAAAAGCTAATGTTCTTTTCATCTAACACCGTTCACGCTCTCATAACCCCCGAAAAAAACGATCCTTTCTTTTAGGCGCTCCACTGCTCCGCGGTTCACCCGCTCACAGAGTTCCCTCGCGTGTTTCACGGTCGCCCGGTCCGAGAAAACCCTCCCCCCCCCAAAAAAAAAGCGATTGGAGCGGCAGCGTCGGCAGTTTCACCGTATGGAGGTTTGACCGCCCCCTCTGCACGGACCCCGTGCGCCGCCACGCTCACCTCCGCCTCTCATCGCCAACCGAGCAGATTCAGAAGTCTGGTGTTTGAGGCGTTTCAGCGTCTGCGTTCGATAGGGTTTCATTCCAAGTACCCTGCGCTGCTTCATACGCTTCCTCTTCCATTCATCAAGTAACACGCGGACTTGCACATGCGGATAAATTACCGTGTGCTGGTAGTTCAATTCCACATGAAAGATATGGTTGGTTCCGGAAGATGTCATACAGACACGAGCATGCGGCCTCAAACGCACACACACACACACACACACACACACACACGCACACGCACACACACACACACACGCAAGCACGCACGCACACGCACACACATACACACACGCACACAAATGGCTGTCAATGTCATAGAGGTTACATTTAAATGCATGAACATCCCCATTTCACATGATATGCTAATATATTTTATGTTATATAACATTAATTGAGTAAATGAGTACATTCGGTGTGTGTGTGTGTGTGCCTGCGTACGGGCGTACGTGCGTGCGTGCGTGTGTGTGTGTGACCACCATGTTCCATCTCCTGTTGCCTGGACAGCGACTCCAATGGAGACGGACAGAGACAACCTGGGCCAAAGTTCAGGGGAATTCCGCGGTTCGCACACGAGTGTGTGTGTGTGTGTGTGTGTGTGTGTGTGTGTGTGTGTGTGTGTGTGTGTGTGTGTGTGTGTGTGTGTGTGTGTGTGTTTGTTTGGGTAATTATCAGCTGTTTTCCCCGACTCAGCAGCGTCTCATATTACAATGTCAAAGTCAAAGCTTGTCGCGCCTCCTCCCCCAGAGGCTTAGGCACGGATCAAGGACCCGGCCGGCTAATCAATAACATTACAACCGGAGAGATTATCTTTAAACACAAGCCGCAAGACCCGCTAAAACCTCTGGACTATAACAGACCTTTGGAACCCGGCACCGAATCTTTCCGGCCTTTCCGGCTTTTTTTTTTTTTTTTTGGTCTCGTCTCCTCAAAACAAGCTTTTACATCTTGTGATTTAAAACCTGGACCCAGCTCCCACACGCCTCTGTATCCGAGAACAGGGCGGTGAGGATATTTAAGAAGCTGTGACCGCCACTCTGCTCCTCGGTGAATGGAGTGAACTGAGCCAGGGGAAGGCGGAGCTGATAAGGGAAGGTGGATTAAGGGCGCGGTAAAGGGGGGGAAAAGTCAGTACAGACGGTAAATCGAGGCGGTTTTAAGTGTGATCGTCATTTTCTGTTGTGAAAGACAGCCTCTCCGGGCCGCGCAACTGAGAACAACCGTTCATCTCTACGGGGCTCTCTAGGGGCGTGGCCAAAATAGTACATCGGCAGAACGTCACGTTGCGGGAATTGGTTCACACAGCAACACGGTCGGTACAGTTTTGGCCGTTTTCGGGGTAAAAGTTTTACCACCCGTTTGAATGCAAAAAAAAATAAAAATAATAAAAATAAAGAAAAAGGGTGGATATTCCCCTTTAACGGCGAGTTTCGTGAAGGCGGCACGAGCTGGGAGTTGAGACCGAGGCAGCTGCAGAGTCTGACCCCCGAACCTGTTCAGGATCAGAAGAACATCTGTGCGGAGGCTGCGGTGAGCTGGGGGGTTGGGGGCCATGTTGCCGGCTCCTCTTTGCTCTTTGTCCCAGTTAGCGAAGGCAACCGCAGCTCTCTCCGGCTCCCCAGCCGCCACCGGTCCGACTGTACACCGCCGACTGGTGATCTATCACGCCGCTGTCAAGCCTCGCTGAGGCGGGGGGCGGTGGAGACGGTGAGAGAGCGCCGGGATGGAGCGGAGTGACACGGTCGAGGCCGTGTTAGGGAGGACGCCAAGACTCTTTTATGGAACTTTTTGTTTTTCCCCCCTTGCCGGGTTAATAACAGCCCCTCTTTAATCACCGGTGGGTTTGAAGCCCTGGTCCCGCGTTTGAACTAGCCTGACACCGCCGGGCCAATTCGCAAATGCGTGTTAGTCTGGAACTTCTCCGTTCATTAAAGATTTCCAAGGGGGCGTTACCAACGGACCAAGAGCCAAATGTCCCAGGACGCAATAGACCTACAACCAATCGGAGCATTGGATGTACCTCCAACCAATCAGAGCATTGTATAGACCTACAACCAATCAGAGCACTGGGTATACCTACAACCAATCAGAGCATTAGATATACCTACAATGAATCAGAGCATTAGATAGACCTACAACCAACCAGAGCGTTCGATAGACCTACAACCAATCAGAGCATTGGATGTATCTCCAACCAATTGGAGCATTAGATGTACCTCCAACCAATCAGAGCATTGTATAGACCTACAACCAATCAGAGCATTAGATAGACCTACAAACAATCAGAGCACTGGGTATACCTACAACCAATCAGAGCATTAGATATACCTACAATGAATCAGAGCATTAGATAGACCTACAGCCAACCAGAGCGTTGGATAGACCTACAACCAATCAGAGCGTTGGATGTATCTCCAACCAATCAGAGCATTGGATAGACCTACAACCAATCAGAGCAACGAAATGTGTGACGTAGCGCTGAGCGAGTGAGTTGGTATATTAAACTTTTACCAAATCCTGTGTGAAGTACAGCAAACACATCTTTCTTATCAACAAAAGCTTTTGAGACAAAATATACGTTTAATACCGTCATGATAGCGGATTCAACAGACCGTCCCACGTCGGCGGCAGCCATCTTGGTAAGGTGTGTCAACGTCTCTCCCCTGCATTGTCATCGTATCAAACCCGCCCCATATAAGATAGAGGGTTGTGACTGGCCCCGCCCCGGCAAGGTCGAGTGGAAACCCGTTTGAATGGGAGGGTGGCCGGACGTATCCTGCAGAGCAAATGGGACGCGAGCTCACAGACTCGTCTGGTTCCCGGGCTGGGTTCGAACACCGCCCTTGCACTCCACCTTTTATCCCTCCATGTTGCTATTGCCTTTCATTTCCCTTTCACACCTCTCTTTCTCCTCCGCTCCTTCCTCCTCCCTCCTTCCTGCCCCCTGCTCCCTGGTACGCCGTGGCTCGACTGTCTGTGGTTTGTGTTCTGACGGTTTAGCTGCGCCGTCCTCTCTGGACTGCATTATTCTATTACGATTAAGCTAATAAGTTTGTAATTGATGGAGGGCCTTTCGCTGCCCTGCGGTATTGGTCTTAAGTGGCCCCGGATGGCTGGGACTTGTCAGAGCCTCGTCCTTAATGTTTTATCTGGACTTGTGGCAGTGGTTAAACTGCTGACTTACTGTAGGCTGAGGAGGAGCTCGCCAGGGCAGATTACTATTACTAGATAACTCACTGGGTACATACATCAACACCACAAAGGACACAGTGGGGTATGGAACACACACACACACGCAGGCGAGCGCACACACACACACACACACACGCACACAGCCAGACATACTGACTATTACAACTGTAACTCGGCTATTTACTGCTCTGCGGCGTACAGGCTATCCTTTTCTCTTTCATCCTCTTTTCTGCTCTGTTTATTCAAATCATCTTTGCCTTAAATAAGACCAAGTCTGCAGCACAATGGCAGGGTATTCCCACATCGGTGGATTTGAGGCGACGGGGCCCGGCCCAAGCCTTTACGGGGTCAGTGTATATGGTAAGTAAGAATCAGAGTATCAAAATACAGTGTCATCAACATTACCAAGAAGACAGCAGTACAGTGTATATATACAGTACTGCTATTTGACAGTGGCTGTCCAGCCACTTAGCTCTGAAGGACGAAAAGGAAACAGTGAAACCGGCTTCACACTGAATCGGACAAATTACAACTCACTGGAAGTCACGTTCATTTCTATGGAGGGTCGGCAGACACTCGACACTCAGCGGAGATTTCTGATTCCTGCAAAATGTTTTAACTTTTCAAATTTCAGATCTGACAGTGCGACCAGAAGCCACTGTCGCCAAGCTAGAGTTATTGGAACCGTTCTTAAAACAAAGTAAATAAATTTCGGTATGTAAAATAAAGACATTAATAATGTTGACATTGCGTGTTACCATATCCATTAGTAATAAACCATTTTTTGCTGAGCAAACTACTCGCCGTTTTACTGGAGAAGAACACACATGGAGACACGTGCACTACAACGGACACAAGAGATGGGGTTCCGACAGTCAGAGGCAGTGAAAGGCAGATTGGGGAGATGATTCTCAGGGCGATCGGTAGTATTTAGCAATCCTCCACGTGACAGAAGAGTATTCTTATTCAATTTCAAAGGCTTGGTCTCAACGTGAATTGACTCGACCCCTCAACCACCTCAACCCCCTCAACATGTAGTGTCCAAACTGGTACACAGCAC
>NC_137210.1:14291973-14311973 GCF_960531495.2 Zeus faber | reverse complement strand
AGGGAGGAGAGCCAGGAGGAGGATGAGAAAGACTCTGTAAAGGCACGTAAACAACCAGTCCACACACACACACACACACACACACACACACACACACACACACACACACACACATCAGTGTGTGTGTCGTGTGTGTGTGTGTGTGTGTGTGTGTGTGTGTGTGTGTGTGGACGCCAATGTCCCCACGGTTCCCAGAACAGCTTTAGGAACATGTGGACAACATGTAGATTCGACTCCACGCTTCCCTCTGTAGCCGCGGCTTGTTGTTGTATGGGATTGAATAAAGCATTAACCCCCCGTCTCCCAGGCACACACACACACACACGCACTCACTCACGCACGCACACACACACACGCATGCACACGCAATGTGTGAATGCAAAAACATATGATTAGTTTTACAGCATCACTCGTAATGAGTAGCTCCCACACTGCTAACTACAAAGAGTGAAGGCCAACAAGAACCACATCATCAACAACAATATCATTATCAACAAGAACAAGAACAACATATTTAATAACAACATCAACAACAACATCAACAACAATATCATTAACAACAAGAAAAACAACAACATATTCAACAACATCGCCCACATCATCAACATCATGAACAACATCATCAACAAAAACATCAACAACACGATCAACAACAACAACATCCACAACAACAACACCATCAACAACATCATCAACACCATCAACAACAACAACAACAAAAACATCATCATCAACAACATCACCCTCAACAACATCAACAACAACATCATCAGCCACAACATCATCAACATCAACAACATCAACAACAACATCATCAGCCACAACATCATCAACATCAACAACAAAAACATCATCAACAACATCAACAAAAAATACATCAACAACAACATCCACAACATCATCAACAACATCAACAACAAAAACATCAACAACAACATCCACAACATCATCAACATCAACAACAACAAAGTCATCAACAAAAACAACATCAAAAACATCAACAACATCAACAACAACATCAACAACAACAACGTCATCAACAAAAATGACATCAACTTCACCAACAACAACGACGACGACGACGACGACGACGACGACGACGACGACGAGAAACTGCGTCCGACATGAGATATCTCAACATGCGAAGATTGCGAACTGTAGAAGTGGTCGCTAAGTTGGCACCATGCATCAGCTTTTGGTTGCCAAGGCTGACCAAATGGTTGCCTAAAGTTTAATCACTTTAGAATTGAGTGGCAATGATGCAATATAAATTAAACATTTTCAGTTTCTAAACCGATACTGTGCTCTTTTTTTACTATATTTAATATATGGAGTGATTGCTACAGGGCCACCACACCGCACAAAATTAGTCGGCAGTGGCTAAAAGATGGTGTCCTGGGGCAACTGGGCGACTGTGATCGTGGTGCCCTGGCTCCGCCTGGCTTGTGGAGGACTTGCAAAAAGGGTTGTAGTTTTTTGTCCTTTTCCTTCAAGGCAGATCATTCAGGGGACGGTGAGAAACGATTAAAAGTGGCTCTGGGAATAGGTCCTTTAGCCTTTCAAACAAAGGCACAAAAGCACATTGAGCAAAAACTGTAATGCTAAATTGCGAAGCTAAAACTAAGCTGACGTGTTACCTTAACGTGTTTGAGGCAGCCAGAGCTTTTAAGGGTATTTTGCCCGGTCACTCAAATGTCTAATCAAATCAAAGCCCTTTTAATAAATCTTTCTTCCGACTAATGGCCTGTCACCAAGTCACTTGTTTCACTTTGAATATGTAGAAATGTGTGTGTGTGTGGGTGTATGTGTGCGCGCGTGTGTGCGGGCATGTGTACGTGTGTGTGTGTGTGCGTGCGGGTGTGTTCCATTTTGTGCTAATACGAGAATAATGGCTTGGTCGTGGCAAAAACTTGAGCAACTTGAAGAATAAAGAGGCTGTACCACTTTAAAGCCACTATAGGCACCAATAGAGGTTTTCCTACATTAAAACAAAAACGCTTTAATGTTTAATACCTTTAATACCAATGCAAGGTTTAAAAAAAAAACAACCAAAAGTTGAAGTCTATGGGACTTTATTTTTATTTTTTTACTTTGGTATTGAATTGTGGAATGAAAATCTGTGAATTTTAGTGCTGTTGTTGTTAAAGCAAAAAAAAAAAAAACAAGGTTGTTTTTTTTTACATATGTTGCATAATTTATGGTGGCGTTGGTGTTCAGTCAGTACGGGAAGGAATGGAATAGAATATTCTGCGTGCGTGCATGTGGTTTTGTGTGTGCGTGTTTTGTGTGTGTTTTGTGCGTGTGTGTGCGTGTATGTGCGTGTGTGTGCGTGCATGCCTGCCTGCCTGCATGAATGCGTGTGCGTGTGTGTGTTTTGTGTGTGCGCCCGTGTGTGTGTGTGTGTGTGTGTGTGTGTGTGTGTGTGTGTGTGTGTGTGCCTGCGTGTTTTGTGGACCTGGTCAGGACATGACCCTTGTGGGTGAAACTGGGAGGGGGGGGGGGGGGGGGGTTGGACTCTTGGACTTTTACCTTTTGCTGTCTCCGTTTTTCTTCTCCACGTTTTGTTTTTTTCCTTTAGATTTTTTTAGTTCTTTACACATTTGCTATTTTCGGAAGAGCTCTATTCTAACAAAACGCTTCTTTTCCAATATTGCTCAGGGAGAAGATGATCTTTTAATGGTATTATCCAATAAAGAGGAAAGCCAGCCCAAGGGCAGCGCTCCGTAATATACGAGCACATGCTTGCACGTGCACGCCGCGCGCCCTCACGCAGACGCACACGCTCACGCAGACGCACGCGCGTGAACGCGGACGCTACGCGGGCCGCGCCAGCCGCTGATCTCTCCACTCCCGTTTTTTAATCCACTCCTGCTCCTCTGAGTCTGCCGCAGTTTTACGAGTCAAAAAAAACAACAAAAAAAAACAAACTCCAGTCAGGATAAACATCACATTTGCAGAGAGAGAGAGAGAGAGAGAGAGAGAGAGAGAGAGGGAGAGAGAGAGACTTTTTGTTTTATCGAGCAAACATCCAAAAACACGATGCTTAGCGTTTTGAGTATGAAACAATAAGAGACATACATACACAACATGATAAATAACCATTGACTACATAAGATGAACAAAGACATAATGAGCAGTGTTAATGTTGATAATAGAAGTTAATGAATGAAAGAAATAAACAAATACATTTACAGTAACGATAGTGATAGCAATTGAAAATAGATTAATGGCTAAAATAAGAAGTATGAAAAGGGTACAACTGTAGGAGTAAACATAAATAAATACATATAAATAAATACATATATAAATAGAGAATATGAAAAACTGCAAGAAAAAATATAAATAAGTAAATAAAATACAAAAGTCAACTGTATAGAACCTACAAAAAGCAAAAATAATCTATAAAAGTAGGAAACTCCAAAAATAAAGAAAAACAAATAAAAAATTATTAAAAATTAATTATTTAATGCTCATAATCAGAGACAGGGAGAGAGGGAGACGGAGAGAGAGAGAGAGAGAGCGAGAGAGAGCGAGGGAGAAAGCAGGATTCTTCCTGGTGGGAACAGTAAGGCATTCCAAGCTGATTCTGAAGATCTCGAACCCAGAAAGGCTCCAGATTCCTTCTTTGCTCAATGGGGCCTTTTCCCTCCACGTGAGACCTCATACCGGTGGATACCTCCACTCATGTTCTGCCACTGTCATAGCGTCAGCCCTTAACAGTGTAATAACACATTGGAATTACACATAGTGGAATAATACCTCTTGCAGAAGAGCTATCGGCATTGAACACTGGAAACACACCTTGTCATTTTTATTATGCGGATTATAAAGAAGTTGACTTCGTGATGGCAACGTGTGCACGGAATAAAAAAACAAAACGTACAAAACAATTTCAGTCGACTCAAACCACTGCGATCGGGCGACGACGCCAGGGACCGTGACAGCTCCGGCGTAACGACGAGGGATAGGAAACGGGGCTGAACCAGGCCGGCGGTTAAAAGGCGGGGCGGAAAATAGCGAGGGATGGCAACGTTTGATGGGGTGGGATCGCCCGGGCCCGGCCTGCGACGCCGTCACTTTGCTGCTTCCCAATTAGACTTAAAACCGCGGGCGGAAGGTCTCACACTGATGTATTCAACCAGGCCGCGTTCCGTCTCCGCGCCGCCGCCCGTCACAGAAAGAAGGGATTTAAGATGGACGGAGGGAGAGAGGGAGATGAAAACATTCGGAGAGGAGGAAGAGGAGACGGACGATAAATTGGCCGCCCCCCCCCTTCCCTCCTCAACCCCGACTTTCTCTCTCTCTCTCTCTCTCTCTCACTCTCTCTCTCTCTCGCTCCCTCTCTCTCTGTCTCTCTGCCTCTCTCAGGACCGCTGTGTGCAGGGCTGCAGATAGATTCTGATGTTCTCATTTATGTCTTAATGATGGGGTTGGTATGCAGCCTGTGCTCTGCAACGCCGTGTGTCGCACCTACAGCCAGATCGCCGCCCACGCACGCCCGGCTGCGAGCACGAGCGAGCGAGCACGCGCGCGCGCGGGCACCGCCGCATCAAAGGGCGAACGCAGGGATCGAATGCATACACCACGACACAGAAACACACACACACACACACACACACACACACACACACACACACACACACACACACAGACACACACACACACACACACACACACACAGACACACACACACAGACACACACACACCAGTCGCAGCCTCTGGGATGTACAGCTGCTGAAAGCCACAGCTCTGCATCTCCCATCATGTAATCTGATGCGACAGTCTGATTACAATGAAGGAAAACTGCTGGAACTGGATATGAGGCAGAGAGAGAGAGAGAGAGAGAGAGAGAGAGAGAGAGGGAGAGGGAGAGAGAGAGAGAAAGAGAGAGAGAAAGGAGTGAGAGGGAGGGAGCGAGAGAGAGAGAGGGACAGAGGGAGAGAGAGAGAGGGAGTGAGAGGAAGAGAGGGGAAGGGGGGGAGCGAGGGAGAGAGAGGGAGAGAGAGAGAGGGGAGGGAGAGAGAGAGCGAGGGAGAGAGAGAGACAGAGAGAGGGGGCGAGAGAGAGGGAGAGGGAGAGAGAGAGAGAGGAGGGAGCGAGAGGGAGAGAGCGCAAGAGTGAGAGAGAGAGAGAGTATTTACGGTACTCATAATGACACATGTCCTATCATCATGGGTGGTTGATGCTTCGAATACGAGGATGAGTCTCCTTTTAGTAAACATCCGTATCATTTGAATATTTCATTGGGGCCAATTAGGCGCTTGTTTACTTATTAATCTGATTGCCGCCTGCCAGAACGAGCTCCAGGCCTGTGTCGTGAGTCTGGGAAGGAGGGAAGAAGCGGAGTGGATGCGGCGGCACAGAGAGCCGGCGCTGCCCCCACACTGCGAGCTCACGGAACCATGATGATAGCAAGGAAAATATCATCATGGCTGCCTAAAGCCTTCAGGCTCCCGGTGGAAATGCCCCCCCATATCTACATATCACAGCGTGTCTCCATGACCACCATCAGCTCATTATCAGCCTCTCCGACCCACGGCACACAAACAACTCCAGTGCTTCCCTTATAATGGCGCCGGCCTGGTGGGCCGCCAGGCCAACGAGAACCCCTGCCACGGCTAAAAAAAAATAATTTTTGTAACGCCAAATATGACGCCAAATATCCTTTTATTATCCGGTACCAGCTGCGCTCAGCTCGCTCTCTACTCTCCGACAGCGAGTTAACACACACACACACGTGCGCACGCAGACACACACACACACACATGCCCACACACGCACACACGCACACACACACACACACACACACACACACACACACACACACACACACACACACACACACACACACACACCACACCCTGCTGCAGCGCCCACATAGCCCCGCCTCCTCCCACTCCCGTCACTTTGGTTTGGTGGGGACAGCGGCTCCGGCTAACGGGGAACGGGACAAGCGATCCCCGTCATCTTCTCCGTGTTGGGGGCTACGTGTCCTGGCTGCGTGTGGGAGGGAGTGATCTTCGCTTCCTGTTTCCCGTTGCTCCCAAAAAATTTATGTTTTGCTATGTCACAACTTTGCTATGTCACAACTTCAAGAAGAATAGTGTTTCCATTCATGTAAAAAACTTAATTGTTGTCAATTATTGTTCGTGTTTACTACAGTCATTCTATTGCTCTCTGATAGAAGCCAAAAAAAATGCTGAACCTCATTGTCATGTTATAGCCTTATTATATTTATCGTTTCATAAAATAAAAAATTTTGTTCAACATTTTAATGGTGTTTTTATTATGCCACCAACAACTATAGAGTAAAGAAACAGCATTTTGAATTTGGTTCAAACTGTTTTTCGGGTGAACGGTGGTGAAAAAGGTCAATCTGGAGCCCTGAACCTCTGTGTCGTTGCCTGGGAAACGCTTGACGTGACTGCTTTTAGAGGCACAATTTATCAGATTTAACAACTGGCTTAATACAGACAAATTGTCACTTTTGCTCGGTGAAAACAGACGTCAAGAACAGGCTGCAAGGAGAGCACATGGGGGCCTGCATGACGATTTCAATAAATGCCCCTCCTGTGATGCCATGGGGAAATGCTCTCCAAGCCAAGGAAGAGCAGCAACGAATCACGCACACTCTGTTCATGGTGTGCTTATGTTTTGCAAACGACATTGGCTCCACAGCTTATTTGTGATGCAATAAAGGCAGATTTTAAAGTCATCCCCTCCTTGTGATCACATTGTTTCAGGTCTTGAATATACCGAGCGAACAAAAGGTTAAACGCAAGTATAATTTGCAGACCGCCTGCTGCGCCTTCTGACCGAAGCCGACCGCGCCAATCTGCCATCCGGCACGCCTTGTCTGTGAGGGCTTTTACGGTTCGTACCACCAGGGCTCAACAAAATTCTAAAAAGCACTGAGCTCGCTCGTCACTTTAATAACCAAGCTGTCCATTCTAAACCCATGCAGCACTGGTGGACGCAGCAATAAAGATTTTGTGGAAAAAAACCCCATTGATTTTGCAGTTGCGGAAATGCCTATTTTGCATTGAAATTCCCAATGAAAAACTAGTCTCGCTATAGATTTATATAAATATATATATATATATATATATATATATATATATATGTGTATATATATATATATATATATATATATATATATGTATATATGTATATATATATATATATATATATATACATATATGTATGTACATATATATACATAAAAAAAAAATATATATATATATATATATATATATATGTATATTTGTATAAAGCTCTAGTTTATTGTTCAGTTCACGGGGGAACAAACAATAATAAACTGAGCAGGAAAAATAAGAGATGGAGGCCTAGAGATGGGAAACGTGAGGCTAGGACAGAGCAGGAGCGCTGCAGATTAGAGAAAGAGGAGGACAAGATAGCAAGTCCAGAAGTCCCCCCCCCCCCCCGCCACTGGAAAATCATAAAAAAAAAATTTAAAAAAGGAAAAAAGGAAACAAAAACTGCAGACTCAAGCAGACGCCGGGTGCTTTCCCGCTCGTCCGTTGGATAATATATCAGAGCGAAACCCCGCTAAACGCTTCTCAGGTGAGCGCGGGCCCCCCGTATGTTGAGGCCGGCCGATGACAGATCCATTAATCCAAGCTGTGCATCCCATTACGTGGCGCGGGAACACGGCTCGGTCGCTGTTGCCCGCTGACACATTACAACTCCGGGGCCCCGCGCCATTCCCCTCCAATCGTCCGTCATCTGGCGTTGTCGATCCACATGTATGCAACGCGACAGCCCGTTCGCAGAACACCTCTTCTTCTCCAGCACGTTGGAGTTCATGAGACAGCGCGGGTGAGAATGACAGAATGTGAGAAGGAGGAGGAGGGAGCGAGAGAGAGAGAGCGCGCGTGCGAGAGAGAGAGAGGGAGAGGGAAAGAGAGAGAGAGAGAGAGAGAGAGAGAGAGAGGCGAAGACCGGGGAGGGGGGGTAGTGGTATTGTATTGTATTGATACCAGGTGTTTTGTTTTGATGCTATAGGACGTCTGGATCTAATGCTGCTTTTCCCGCACATCCCGCCATCCGTCCTCACAACACGTCTGTAATTCTATTGGGCTGCCATGATAAAATGCGCCTAATAGCGTTACGGGTGGAAGAGAGCTGGCCCGGAGGCGCGGCTCAACGCTGGTTAGTCGGGTTGATATATGAGAGCACGAGAAGAGGAGAGGAGAGAGAGAGGAGAGAGGACAGAGGAGAGAGTGGCTCCGGGGGCCAGGAGCAGTATCCCATAATAGGAACACTGCAATAACCGCACCAGCCATAACGGAGCGGGGTGAGCACGGGAGTGGGGTTAAAGACATGTTTGAATGTTTCCCTGTTTTGTATATCTGCGTGTGAGGGCGAGAGAGAGAGAGAGAGAAGGGGAGAGAGAGAGAGAGAGCGAGAGAGAGAGAGCGAGAGACAGTACTTCTGTATCTGTGTGAGGGTGTGTGTGTTTGCACGTGCACCTCAGGGTCAGGCTCCCCCTCTCCATAATCCAGAGATTTTCCACTCGGCTGGTTCTTTTGTCAGGAGGAGAAACAGCAGCGAGAGAGCGAGAGAGCGAGAGAGCGAGAGAGCGAGAGACAGAGAGAGAGAGAGAGAGAGAGAGAGAGAGAGAGAGAGAGAGAGAGAGAGAGAGACTGTGGGTGCACTCTGCTCCACTTCCAAACTCCCGCTCCATATATCAGTGGCTAATACCACACTTTGCTCTCATCCCCGCCGCTGTATATTCAGGCTGAACAGCACTAATCACTGTCACCCCCTCACGGAGGGAGCCGCTAAATGAGGAACGTTCCTCACCGACCGTCCTGCGTGATGAAAGTGCAACAGTCTTTCCCGGCACGGCGATAATAGATAACGCATATCTCCACTCTAATAACGGATGGCCTACTGTACATCCCTCCGCCGCTCAAGGTCCACCCGGCGGAACGCCCGCGCTCGGGGCCCGCATGCACATAAATCGTCCGGAAATAGGAGTTCAAAGCGAGCTAGGAGAGCTGAGCGGGTCACGTGGCCGCGTTAATTCTACAATTACATTATAGGGGGGGGACTGGTCTCGGAGCCACACTCCCGTTAACGTATAAAGGAACCAGAGCATCATCAACGTGATTAGCCGCTCTGATCCGGCAAAATGTTGCTTTACAGTGTAGTAATTGAAGTCTTTTGGCTGTATGGATAATTAAAGGCCAAGCGAAGGCCAAACATGGCCCCGCATGTCGCACATCAGGGGACGTGTTAATGGGAGCTGAAGTCTTTAGGTGACTAACGATTTGGACGGATGGGTCCGTAGCGTTGCTGTGTCCGTCTCCAGCTTCAGCTCAAGTCAGAGCGACAGTTTCACCACTCTGGCCGCCGCCACTAGCGACGGGTTTTCGGAGCTCGTATAATAAGAATAGAGAAAAGCTTTGAAGAATAGACCCTAATATGTAGTCCGAGTATATTCTATCACTTTTTCCATTTTTGTGCGCAACAGTTGAATTTAAGGTGCATAAAACTCCCTACCAGAGATTCTAACATGTTAAAGTTGTGGCAGTAATGGCTGAACACCATTATAACATGAGGTTGAATGAGATCTGAAGCTGTTAATATATGCTTAAAACTCCCTGTGAATATACTGTACACCCATCAGCCACAACATTAAAATCACCACTAATATTGTGTAGCTCCCCCTTGTGCCGCCAAAACGGCTCTGACCCGTCGAGGCATGGACTCCACCAGACCTCTGAAGGTGTCCTGTGGTATCTGGCACCAAGACGTTAGCGGCAGATCCTTTAAGTCCTGGAAGTTGTGAGGTGGGGCCCCCACGGATCGGGCTTGTGGTTCCAGCACATCCCACAGATGCACCATCGGATCGGACCCTAACCCCGCCCATCCACATGATGTAGAAGAAAAAACGTGATTCATCAGACCAGGCCACCTTCTTCCATTGCTCCATGGTCCAGTTCTGATGCTCATGTGTCCATTGTAGAAGCTTTCGTGAGGTGGACAGGGGTCAGGATGGACACACAGCCGTGTGTGTTCTGACACCTTTCCATAGCATAGCAGCATGAACTTTTTCAGCAATTTTTGCTACATTGGTTGTCCTTCCTTTGACCACTTTTGGTCGGTACTAACCACTGCACACCCGGAGCACCCCAAAATACCTGCCGTTTTGGAGATGCTCTGACCCAATCGTCAATTTGGCCCCTGTCAACGTGGCTCAGATCCTTGCCCATTTTTCCTGCTTCCAACACATCAACTACAACAACTGACTGTTCGTTTCAAGATTCAAGATTTTTATTTTATTTGTCACATACATATACATACTTTCATACATATATGCAGTGAAATGTAATGCAACGGTGTTTCGCACACAAAAGCGGTGATAGCACACAATATGTCCTAGGAAAAAATAAATAAAAGTTAAAAAAAAAATCCTTTCTAATAGACCGACTAACTGACTCCTAAAACGCAATACAGTAAGTTGAATACTTATAGAATAAGATAAAAAAACATATGGAATAAAATACAATAAAAATAAAATGAAATAAAATGGAATAGATAGAGGGAATATGCCTATGTATATACAGATATGTGCAATTAAAGTGGCATGTGAATTAAAGTGGCATGTGAATGTGAATAAAGTGAGGTAGTGTTTGGGATAATACAGCACAGTATACAACAGTACGGCGCAGCAATACGGCATCACGAACAACCCTGAACAGTGACACAGTGTGCGGTACAGTATGCTTCCTACAGTACAGTAGGTAGTGGAGCCTCGTGTATGGCTCGGTTCGGACCCCTGGTGAGGTCATTTGCGGCCAAATTTATCCCACCCCTTGACAGGTGCCATTGGTACGAGATGATCGATGTTATTCACGTCACCTGTCAGTGGTTTTAATGTTGTGGCAGATCGGTGTATACAAGAATCAAATCTGGCAACTTAACAAAGGCTAAAATCCCTCGGTGTACCACTGTACTCCGCTCATGTGGATGAAGTGTACTTGGCAGCTTTATTGTAACTAAACTCTGGAACATCATATTGGGAGTTTACTCTTAAAGTGCCAACCCATGAAATTGTCTGTGTTGGGTGGTTGATCAAGAATACAATTTGAAACTGCAAAGTTGTTTTTTTTCAACATCCATGTCTTTCTCGAAAGTTTGCCTTCTTCTGATCGATTGATTTTGTTATTTTTTTCTTGGTCACTTGAAGTGGAGCACTGCCTTCTTGCCGGTTTTTGCACTCTTGCCGGGAGAGGCGGACCCCACCACCAACAATGGATACGGCATATAGCCAAATACAGGGATTCGCTGTAACTTGAAAAGTGTGAGCAAAAGAAAGGACATTTTAGCCAAATAATCTCACGGATTACCACTTTAACGCTGAAGAATGTTCCCAAGACATTAGTAGGACCTTTCATGGACCTGGTAGAGCGGCAGAAATAGATGCCGAAGGACCTTTTTGTCGAGAGCTCTACTATCAAGTAATCACCGGAGATGTCAGAAAATGACTGGGTCTATCCATCTTAATTTTGTTTAGACCTGTGGGACAAACACCCGTGCACAGTACATGCCACTGGATACCTCAGTACCATCCTCATTCATTCATTTCGGGCCTTGTCACACCTACAACTGCCTCGACACTGTTTGGCTGCCTCGACACTGTTTGGCTGGCTTTCTCTGTATTCAATTGGTTCAAATTTATCCGAGGGATTGCAATCCAATACTACTTATTCATACAGGATTATGTTCCAAGGCCTATCGCTTGAGTTCCATACGTTTAGACCGCACCGAAATTGCCAAATCACGATAAGGGCAAGATAAGGCGACGTAACTTCGCCCGCCTATTTAGGCCTTTCCAAGAACCAGAAATCCTGTCTTGTCCCAGGTGTTGCCGAACAACATGCCGCCTCCAGTGAGCGACAAACCCAACATGGGAAACCCTCTCTGTAGTCTGTTGTTACTGCATCTCTCCACACAGACTATTTTTACCCTGCACTGCTCACTATCACAGCTGCAGCCCACTCTCCTTTTGTCCCTTTCCTTTCCCGCCGTCTTATTTTTCGCGGCATCTCCGCCGCTCCCGGTTCCGTTATCCCGTCCCTCCTTTCCCTCCCTCCTCCCCTCCCTCTAATCTGTCGGCAGGCATAAAACCCACAAACGAACGTACGTTTACGAGTTTGATGGATTCCCCGCGGGGAGGCTGGCCGCGCCGGCGTGCAGGGCCCCACATCTCGATGCGCCCCCCCGGCACAATATGTTTGACCAAAATGAGAATTTGGAGCATGAATCCGCAGAGTCACAACCCCGCGCCCAAACTGAGTGTTCTATTCCATTATGCAAATGAGGCCACACGAAGTCGCCCCCGGGAATTTACGGAAGCTCGGACGGACGCTGATAAGAAGCGGACGTGCACGGCGGGCCGTGGCCGCAGAGGGCGCGGCGAGGGGTCACGCTCACACACCATGGACCCAGCCGCCCGAGGTGGCCACGGCGACGACACGCCGCTGACGGTTCGATCCGTGCACGCAAACACGGGCACACACACGCATTCAGAAACACATCTAAATCTCGACACACGATACAGAGCGTCTCTGTATGCAACAATGGAAGTCAATTACAAACAAACACACACGCACGCACGCGCGCGCGCACACACACACACACACACGTGCTGAGAGTGTGCTGACCTTCGTCGGGCCAGTGTGCTGCGTGGCCATAATGATCTTCCGGGGGGTTGCCCTTGGAGACGTGACTGACGACAAACAATCATGTGTGACGCAAACTAAGGCACCCTACACTGCCAGTTCGAGAGTGACTAAACCTCCCCAACACACACACATATACACACACACATATACATACACACACACACACACACACACACACACACACAAACACACACACACGCGCGCGCACACACACACACACGTAAACTTCATCTCCCTGCTTCTCCCGATGTCTCTGCTCTCTACTTGGGAGCTCCTATTCCCAGCATTTGCATTTAAATTGAAAAACAGAATAAGTAATTCCTTAATTCCCTGTGAGTATCCACGGACTGTGTGTATCCCACGCGACCCCACTCCACCGACACACACATCTACAAGGAGAGCAATCCTTTCCTGGAAACCACTGTGTGCCCCCACCCCCATCCCCACCTTCCTCCTCTCTCTTACACAATAAACACACACACACACACACGCACACACACACACACACACACACACACGCATACAAAGCCATATCTAAGCCGGGAGCGGTTGTGTGAGGACCTGGGTTGTCATGAGGGGAACACAATGACCGTTGCACTGCTGTGAGTGCTTTGCTTGCTTAGCGATGAGTCCATTATGTGGGCAGCAGCTCTGGAGAGAGAGAGAGTGTGTGTGCGTGTGTGTGTGTGTGTGTGTGTGTGTGCGTGCGTGCGTGCGTGCGTGTGAGTGTGTGTGTTGGTGGGGGCCTCTGGAGAACACAATGAACTGACGCAAATTCAGGAAGTCCCACGCGGATACATGATAACCATGTGTTCAATGTTTAGATAGCTACGTAGATAGACTGACAGGTACGTTGGTGGTTCCCGGGGAGGAAATTAAGGAAATCTGCCCCAAAATCAATGAATCACTGGGATTTCGTTTTTTTGTTTTGTTTTTTGTTCCCATGGAGAGGACGAAGCCAGACGCGTGATGCGATAATTTAAACGTGTTTATCAAATGCAAATACATTTTTCGGCTCGAGCTTGTCACCGCCGGTGTCACGTACTGTTCAGGTGAGGCATCGTGGCGTGGGTCACATTCGAGCGTTAGAGCTAAGAACGGCATCTTCGACAAAAGATGGTTCTCTCTCTCTCTTTTTTTTTTTTTCACAATCGCAAACAAGAATTTTCCAATACTGAGTTCACTTGTGCAGAACATTACAGAAAACTGTCAAATGTCAAGACGAGTGTCACGTCACAATGGCATGAAACACACATTACAGCAGACACACTAATTGATGTCAATTGTACTGAACGTCAGTTGGGGAAAATGTCGCCTTTTTTTGTTTTTGCATTTCCAAGGTGGTATTTGGGACTGAAGAAAACGCACTTGAATTTTTCCATGTTTTGCTTTTGACCTTGAATGCATCGGTTTTAACGCATATATTTGTAAAACCGGGCTGAACACAGGGGCTTTGTTGTCGAGCCGATTCATCGGATGCAATCAGAGTCGAAGCGATGAGAAGCCCATTCATGGTTTGGCCATCCTGGGATGCTATTCTTCCACTTGCGTCAAACGCTTTTTAAAAAGTGAACTCGCTTGTTAGCAATGAAAATAAAAACAACAAAAAAACTTTAATCTGATAAATGAAATGTTAACGCCGTCAAACGTCTCAAATCTCGGTTCCAAAATGGCACCGGTATGAGTGACAAGCTGGTCCACACACAGCGTGGAGACGGTCGGGCGCATGAATACATTTGACAGGCTTTTCTTAAAAGTCGCGAAATGCGAGAGTGACAGTTATTAATAGATATCACTCCTGGCAGCAGCTGGTCTTTATTGCTGCCAGTTTTTGTGTCCCGCCACAGTCCATTGTGTCCACTGCACGCGACCGGTTCCGGCCCATCACTGTGGCCCTGGCGGGGCTGCGGGGAAGCGGCTCCGACCTGCGACAGGAGTCCGGAACCGTGGAGCGCAAACACCGACCGCGGTGCATCTCAACCCCGTCGGTCCCACGCCGAAAAAGATCCCACGGGGGCCAAGAAGACAGACGACATTCTTTTTTTTTTTTTGCGGCCCGCGCTCCAACGAAACGTGGCGAGAAAAAACACTGAGGAGCTGTTCTCCCCTTCGCTGGAGCTTCGAGGTCGGACCATCGGGGAAGACGGCCGCGTATAATGATGGAGGCGCCGCGGGGGACTTGTCTGGTGCCGCCACGTTTTTGCAGTGTTATTTTACAGCTCCGCCCTGTCAATTGTACCGCCCTTTTCTTGATGTCTCCATCATCTACTGTAAATAAGGTCCCCCGACTCCTCGCTCTGCTAAATGTCATCTGCATGCGAATACATTAGCCACAAACCTGGCGTAAGTGGCTCCTGCCGCCGAGTCTTCTCACGGAAAGAAGGTTCCTGCCTTAATATGCAAAGTGGAGATGAGCGCCCTAGTGCTCTCCTGGCCTGTATAAGTTATTAATGAAAGAGCGTGTGTGTGTGTGTGTCTGTGTGTGTGTGTGTGTGTGTGTGTGTGTGCGCGTGCCTGTGTGTGTGTGTGTGTGTGTGTGTGTGTGTGTGTGTGTGTGTGTGTGTGTGTTAGGGATGATCTGATGGGGTCGGCGAGAGGCCAGGTTGGTCGGAGTTTCTCGATAGATAAGACATTTAGACCCATTTGATGTTTGTTCCGCACGCGCAAAGTTCTACAACTGCGTGAGTGAGTGAGTGAGTGAGTGAGTGAGTGAGTGAGTGAGTGAGTGACTGAGTGAGTGACTGAGTGAGTGACTGAGTGAGTGAGTGCGGAACCTTCATTCATTACTTAAACCTTTACCCCGGCGTGAAGTAATCGTCTGAAGAAGAGAATTGGCATTAAATGAATAAATCTCAATAAATGTTGTGCGGTTCACTATGTAAGACTTGAGGGGGCTTTGAATTATCTCAATATTTAAATTCAATGCCACGCATCAGTGAGGCCAGTGTATTCACATGCGTACACGCGCACGCACGCACGCACGCACGCACACACACACACACACACACACACACACACACACACAGATAACACATGCATACACATACAATATACTCATGTATAAAGATTTATACATAAGTAGTATATACTATATACGTATGTATATATGTAAACATATATATATATATATATATATATATATATATATATATATACATATATATATGTGTGTGTGTGTGTGTGTGTGTGTGTGTGTGTGTGTGTGTGTGTGTGTGTGTGTGTGTATATATATATATATATATATATATACTAGATATTCTGTAGAAATAACCGTGAATATATTTAATCTCCCTGTTCCAAAGAGTTTCTGGCCAATCTACTCCAGGTCATCATAACCCCATTTGCCTCGTCATCTAAATGGAGGACTTGTCTCTCCCTCTGTCCTTCTGTCTTATTTAAATCCAACCCAGAGCTCCATTTGCTCTTCAGGACTTACACCCGCGTACCCTCCTCCTTTTAGAGACAAATCCTGGGTTCAGGTACTCGCGCAAGGCTTTTGAAAAGCTCTGGGCTTTTACGTGGAGCATCGAAACTCTTCATTTCAAAAACGCATGTTTGGAAATATTGCTTCCAACTCCGGTTGCTGACTGGTCCCTGAGTTCAGATCTACTCCACCACCCACATGCGGTGTGCGCCGCCGCCGCCGCCGGCACCTCCTGATGAAGCAAAGCTGACGGAAGGGAAAAAGGATGTTATGCATGGCTCAAAAAACCTTGAACCCCGAAGATCCTGAATGATACAGATCGCCACAGATAACAGCCGCTGATGACAGTAAACAACTTGATAACAAAAATCAGAAAGAACACAAGAATATCTGAATATCTGAATCAGGGCTGGACCGGGCGCGTTCACGTGTGTTTTTGTGCCGGCTTCCATTGAGAGGCAAGCGGCGTGTGTGTGACTGCAGCTCAGGTGAAATCTGTCCATTCATCCTCTGCGTATGAGCCGCTGCTCCAGCTGTTTGGAAATGTTATCAACAGGAGCTGCTTACGACTCCCCGTGCCCACATCACCACACCACTGGCACAAGGTATCTGGGTCAGCGCTGCACCAGGAAGTGTGCATGTGCGTGTGTTTTTCTTGGGCAATAATAATTTTGGCTTTAAATTTACGATCCCATCCCATTAGCATCTCTACGTACTGTTGTATTACGTATGAAAAAAAAACGAAATCTCCATTTTTCTTTCAGCTCATTTATCTGGGCTGAGTGTATTCCGCTAAAAAAAAAAACAACCTTTGGAAGTGATCCAGAGGGCGGACGAACAACTGCACTTCTCCTCTAAAATAAACAAAGACCTGCGTATTATTGCGTAAGTTTTATTGAAATGTGTTGATGTGATGTAATGTGTTGTTTTGCATTATGCATGTGTAGTGATGTGATATGATATTAAAATATGATACTATATTATACGATACAATAAAATATGATACAATGTAATATCATATATGGTACAATGTAATATCATATATGATATAATGTAGTATCATATATGATACAATTTTATATCATATATGGTACAATGTAATATCATATATGATATAATGTAGTATCATATATGATACAATTTAATATCATATATGGTACAATGTAATATCATATATGATACAATGTAATATCATATATGGTAAAATGTAATATCAGATATGGTACAATGTAATATCATATATGATACAATGTAATATCATATGACACAATACCATATCATGATACGATATCTATATCATACTATACAATTTGATACAGTACGGTGCAATGTGATATGATATGATATGTGTTGTATTGTGAGGGGAGGCGATGTGACTCATTATTCTATATCAATTGATTTTAAGTAAAAAATGGAACAAACAGTCCCCAAATAATCACATAAAACTAAGATAAATAAGACAGACAGAGAGAGGATTTCAAAACAAGATACTTACAGAAACGTACGCACGCCCATAAAGATATGCACACACGCACGCACACGCACGCACGCACACACACACACACACACACACACACACACACAGATAACACACACCTGCGTGCACTGCTTGTGAACTGACTGAGTAAAGGAGACAGGTGGTGACTCATACCCCACTTTAGAGGACCAGAACTACATTTCCCACGAGGCCAGTCATAAAGACCGCTGTCAGATGCAATGTTCTTCCTGTTTCGCAGCGACTGCGGCGCGCAGACCCGCGGGAGAGGTCAGCGCTGACCTGACACGGCGGGTGACCCCAGACCCCGTCATCTCACTGAGATTTAATTGTGATTAGGGAAGTCATTTATATTCATCAATTCAGCCCTAATACAGTCCAATACAGTGTCCTCCACCAAAAAAAATTGCACAAGCACCACAATGTCAATTTGTTTATACGGCACAATGTATTATGCATGTTTACTGTCAATTTTTGTTTTTTGGTGTATGGGCCTATTGCCAACATTTTGTTTACTGTTTAAGGATTAAATTTAATGACATTTTGTACAGTAAAAGTTATTGTTCTATAGGATTGTATCTATCTATCTATCTATCTATCTATCTATCTATCTATCTATCTATCTATCTATCTATCTATCCATCTATCTATCTATCTATCTATCTATCTATCTATCTATCTATCTATCTATCTATCTATCTGTCTATCTGTCTATCTGTCTATCTATCTATCTATCTATCTATCTATCTATCTATCTATCTATCTATCTATCTATCTATCTATCTATCTATCTGTCTATCTGTCTATCTGTCTATCTATCTATCCATCTATCCATCTATCCATCTGTCTATCTGTCTATCTGTCTATCTGTCTGTCTGTCTGTCTGTCTGTCTGCCTATCTACTATCTATCTGTCTATCCGTCTGTCCGTCTGTCCGTCCGTCTGTCTGTCTGTCTATCTATCTATCTATCTATCTATCTATCTGTCTGTTTATCTATCAATCTAAAAATGGCAGGTTATTGGCGGAGGCAATATCACAATATTTTTTGAAGAATACTTCTATGTCGATCATTTGATGATATTTTGGGGATGACTATTGATGCTTTCATAAGATATTAACACACAGAAAATATCTGAGAAGCAGTCATTAATAATGTGGATATTATGAGCAGGCGGGTAGAGGCGTTGTTTTGACCGTCTAGCGTACAACATTCAGAAAAATGCATTAATTCACCGCAATGCAGCCTTAAAGACAACATTTAACTATATCGCGAAATCACGATGGCCAAAAATCCCAAATCTAGTCTCATATCACGATATCGATATAATAACGGTATAACTGCCAGAAGTGTGTGTGTTAGACCTCAGATGGATACGGAGGAAGGTCCACTAGAAGCTTCACTACGATGCTCAGAAAACATGCATCAGTATTCACGCTGGAAGATCCGTTTACAACTGACTTCAGCTTGGAAAAGCCACTGTCAACCACCAGTTCTGATTCATATTTTCATATTTGGCCTGTTTCCAGGCAATTAAGCTGAAATGTCCGAGGGGAGAGCAAACAGGAAGCAGCCATACATCACCCATCATAAATAGAGTGGGTTTCCATGGCTACGGCAGACCTAGTTCCACTGACAGCACTTGTGATTGTTGGGAGGCGATGGTTCCACTTTTTCGAGCGTTTTTGAGCGTCGGGGAATTGTCTACACACAATTCAATAGCAGGAAGAAATTACAAATATGATATGAAGTATGAGTCATTATGATATGAATGATACAAAATGCATCATGGAAACCTGCTCTGATGTGTATGAATTGTAAAAGTTAATGGTCGGTCAACGGTTCACTTTCCGTCATTGCATTCCGACAATTTTTCAATGGTCATCCAAGCACTAGTTTTCCAAACTTGGGCAAAAATATCCATCGTGATACCAAATCTCTTCAAAATTCACAACGTACTTGCAGAAAACGCCACATCGCAACAATGCATTTTTCATTCAGCATTTTCTGCTTTTGTGTGACTCAGGTCGGGCAGCGGTCGTTTTAACAGGATTAACCTTGATACTTCTCGAGAACAAACCATTTGAAATTCTCCACTTACAAATGAACAGACAAATACCAGTGAAGATGTGATCAATGGCCTATCAGGTACTGGGAGGGTATCCCAATTCCTGTGATGCACATATAAACATAGTCGCCAATACAGTGCAACCACACACGCGCACACACGCACACACACACACATAAGCACACGCACGCACACAGGTCTATGTATTTGTGCATAAGTATATGTTGACAGAGAAGACCAGTGTTGCTTAAACATATATATGCATATTATTCAAAAATTGCTGGGAACACACACACA
>NC_137210.1:14286973-14289473 GCF_960531495.2 Zeus faber | reverse complement strand
GTACCATCAATCCCAGGACCACTTAGCTGCCATCCCTGGCTTCAGTCTCCTGTGGGACACCATGTAGAACGGGGACCAGCCCCTGCAGCGCTGTGGCACTAACTCTGCGCTGCGCATCACTGTTAGTTATTGCTGTTCCCTCAGAGCTCAGCCCGCGTGTGTGTGCGTAAGTTTTCCGCGACTCCTAATGAGATTATGTGAAGCAACCTGGACGATCACCATTCGATTTATTTCAATATTCTCGGTTGGAGACTGTAAAGCCAGATGATGTTGTACCCACCAAACTAATGACCCTTTTTATGTACAGAAGCCATCCGTCGCTTATAGTAACCATTACTTTAAAGTGCCAGTCCATAAGATCGACCGTGCTGGGTGGCTTGCATTGCAAGTCCCAGAATTCCCCTCAAAACCGGCTCCGTTTTCCATTTTCAACATCCCGGTCCACCCTGCTTTTCGCCCGTCGATGGCCCCTTGCTTTCCTCAAAACGAGGCTTTCTTCTGATCGATTGGTTTGTTTATTTTTCTGGTCACTTGAGGTGGTGGCGATCTTTTTTTTTTTTTTTTCATTTGAGAGCCCTGTTCCTTTTTGGGAATGTTCACCTATATAGCGACGGATTACAGACCACAACTACCCATGCCGCTTCATTAAGTTCACCGCGGCTGCCTTTGGCCTCCTGAGTGCTGCCGGGAAGAGGTGAACCCCGCCACCGACGATGGAAACAGCATACAGAGGAGCGCATTCACAACACAAACACATCGAATGGCTGTTTCTTGGAAATTCCACCTCCAAAAAAGCATCTACCATGGGATTCCTCAACAAAATAATCGCACGGATTACCACTTTAAAACAGAGAGAAAACCCTGTTATCTCCTGAGACATCCATATAGGCGTGTCAAGACGCCAAACAGGCACCGGCTCCCTCTCGACTGCGCGCTTGAGCCGTAAACCGGGCTTAAATCCCCTCCCCGATTTAACGAACGACTGAGCTGCTCTTAATCGCATTAGAATTGACGCGACGTCTCCGCACCCCGGGCCGGCGATAACGCCGCGACGTGACGGGAGGGAGGGAAAAAAGTTGGGGCGCTCCGCGACTGACCGCCATTATCATCTAAAGGCCTTGTCATCTAAAAAAACGTTGCCCCCGGGTCCCCGCTTTCCTGTTGTTTATGTGTTTTCCACCTCATCTCTCTGTTGCATTTGGCTCGCTTTCCATTAGAATGTTGACAGACAGTGAACGCTGCATGCTGTGGAGACGGAGAGAGCGTGGGAGTTGATGGCCACAAATTTTTCCCCTCACAACTACTGTACATGTCTGCTTTTCTTGCAGCTGACTCTGGCCTTGCATACCGCCAGGCTGCTATTATTAACCACCATTAAAAAGATTAGGTAATATCATTTTTGGTTCAGTTTCAAGGAAAGGTTTGAGCCACCTACAGAGGCAGCGCAATTCGTCGAACGTTCCTCATTAAAATGATCCCAGTTGCAAGCCCACTAGACCCACTATGCATCACAATGTTTTGTTCCCTCTCCAGGGGTATTCCCTGTTTATTTCCGTTATTTCCCTTATCAACCCTCCGCTCTCTTTGTATCCCCCCCTCTCTCTCCTTGCATGCGCGGGGGGCGCACACACATAGTAACGTGCAAACACACGCACGCACACATATACACACACACACACACGCGCAAAGGGTTAATGTAGTCGGCCACTTACAAGAAAGCTGAATCGATTGTACATAGTACTACCACTCCATCCCATTCTGTCTCAGCAGCATTGTAATGGTGCAGATGCCACTCATCTCATCTAGCCGCTGCCATTTGGCCTCCTCATTGCCCAAACAAAGTCAGTTTTCCTTCTTCTAAGTGGATTGTCAGTAATCAATAGTGATTATGGGGTGGAGCTGGCCTGGCATGTGGCGTGGCTGTGGGAGCCAGGAGCCAGGAGTCAGGAGTCAGTAATCAGTCTCCCCCCAGTCCCATCAGCCCCCCGCCGGGCCAGTGCTGGCTGCTCCGGCCCTGGCAGCCCGCCCAGTAAGCTTCATGTACCTTTACTGGATAAACACACGGTAGCCACCTACACGCTCATGTACACACACTCATATACAGCACACATGCAAAAAAAGAGCCAATGCTCACATAAACATGTGTACTTCCTTTCACAGATACTGTATGGCTATACCCCTGATAAAGGCCAGGGGACAGTGCATACCGAGCATTTGAAACATATGTAAATTCAAAGGTTTTGAATTGAATTTCGCTGTGCTTCGGATTTTCCTGCTGAAACAGACTAGACAGCACTTGTTCTTTTTTTAGTATTTGTGCGACCTCGAACTGCGAGAAAACGTGAGTTCTTGCCCCAGATTATTTTCTGTTGCCCCTCAGGATTCCTCGATTCTGCAAAGACAATTAGTAGTCTTGAGTCACCGCTGGATAAAACTGGAGTGTAGGAGTGAAAGCTGCTAAAAACGGCAACAGCAACACCCTGATGTGAGGGTGAAAGCG
>NC_137210.1:14221973-14284473 GCF_960531495.2 Zeus faber | reverse complement strand
GTCTCTATGGACTGATGTCACATTCGTAACGGTTATGAAAACCGAAAATAGCAATTAGTACAATAGTGTGTTTGAACTCAAGTATAAGTACCAAATTTGAGTTATACTCCATACGTACACTGAAAAATTTTAATTTGATGGAAAGTCATTGGATCAACTTAAAAAATTTGCTCAATCTTTAAAAATATATATTTTAACTTAATCCAATGACTCCAAGCCAATGATTTATTTCAGTGTACCATGACAGGCGAAGTGCTGTGACGGGAGTAGTTGTAACACGTTACTTTCCACCTATGCTCCCAGCCACAAAGGGCGAGCAGGAATAGATGGGGGAAAGAGAAAGGAGAGAGAGAGAGAGTGAATTGAAGGTGAGACAGAAATGGGGGGGGGGGGGGGGATGGGGTTGGAAGGAGCCTAAAAAAACATACACACACACACACACATTAAAGTGCATTCACACACTCCCACTAAATGACAGCCACCAGGTCCCTGGGTGCTGCTGGGATATTGGCAGGCTGGCCCGGTGTCTATCAATAATGCTTGGGCATAGGCCGCAGGGCCGGGACCTCGTGCTGTTCTCCAAGGTGCCTGATCTATATTGGGGTGGGTTTCTAGACAACCTGAGCCAGCGGGGAAGGCATAGCGGGGCCTGGGGGAATCGGGAGGGGGAGATGAACCTCCCCGAACAGTAGTCAGGTACCTCCCACCGCCCCCCCGCTAAAGGGCACGTACTTATTACCCACGGACAGGAAGGCAAAGCAATGCAACAAACCAATTCGGGGAAATGTCAGTTAAAAGTAACAGCTATGTGGAGGAGTGAGATGGGAACAGGGAGCGTTCATCACGTCAGAAAAAGTGCCTCTAACGATGCGGCGGAAACCTCCCGGCGCATTGTGGGAGCCGGTGGGAGAACGTTAAGCGCAAAAATGTGCAATGTTATCTTTCCCATTCATTTTTCCTTATTTGTAGATAGAAACACAATTTTTTTTTTAAATAATCTGGTTCATTGCCGCAGCTATTTTACATCTCGATTGTTTTTTTTCTTTTCTTTTCTTATAAGTAGTATTTGCTTCAGGTCAATTGTCCGGCGGAAATGGAAGTAACGTCCAAATGAATTAGAGTGTTGACCAAACCGTCGAGTTTGGAAAACGCATCGAACATCAGCCGGGGACACGAAACCAACGAGGGCCTGCTCCATCGCCGTGGTGATCCGCGGCGAAAGTGTGAAAGGCACGGATGAACATCAGAGCGGGCCATTCATCACCGGAGCCGCTCGGACGGCAAAGCGCGCACAATGGCGCGCTGCACAATGGGGAACAGCGGTGTCACTCTCCTCCTTATATAATCCTTGTTTCAATTACCGGCGCGTCCCCGCGGCAGAATAACGCCGCCGGCGTATTCAGCCGAGGCTTCTTCACCTTGCAGGGGCGCCCCGTCCCCGATAGAGGCTTTTCGTGCCCCCATCAACCGAAAAACCCTCGCAAGGATGGGCGGGAGTTCGGCGAGGGAGAGGGGGGGAGATGCGAGGCTTCTCTGAGGAGAAGGGAGGGCTCGGGAGGACGCGGACGAGCGATTGCGTGGGCGAAGTCACACCCGCCCTGCCTCGGAGCGGCGGAATCGAAACCCCAGAGCTGCGGCCTTCAACACACACACACACACGCACGCACACACGCACACACACACACACACACACACACACACACACACACACACACACACACACACACACACACACACACACACACACACACACACACACACACACACACACGGCGCACTTCATCTGGGGGAAGCGGGGAAGGTGCCAATCACACCAGGTCCAACACGGACACCGCTCCCTCGAGGCTCTGGGTTTGTTTTCTCAAATGTTTGCCGGGTGGTGCCGCGTTCGCGTCACACTGACCGTTTGCACGGAGATTAAAAAAAAATAATAGTAAGAAAGTAGTTTTGGCCGATCCTCTTGGTCGCTGAGATGGGTTGTCGAAAAAGCATTTCCCTTAAATGCGTTAAATGAGAAAAAAAAAACGACAAATAGAAAGAGAGAAGGAAAGACCCGGGGAGAGAGAGAGAGAGAGAGACGCTGAGTGAGAGGGAATCGACTGAATGGAACTAATGTCTCATCGTGTTTGATTGTTTTTGCATCAGTACTTACCTCGTACTGCGCCGCAATGTAGAATTTACATTTACATGTTCATTCATAAGTCGTTGAATTTGGCTTAAGGTTTCCACCCGAGCGACGTCAAATATAACGTCTCAGTGATAACAAAATGCATAACAGTCCATATTTCATAATGGGGCAACGTGGAAAGCGTGAAAAATGACTGCAACACCTCGAGCCGTCGCAGTTCTTACATAACGGCCCGATCGCACGCGGTTATTCGCCAAATCGTTACCGTCTCGAATTTCGAGGGGAAATTGAAGCCGACGTGGTCACAGAGGACGATCCTCCCTGCTGCGCCGTATATCACACGTAATAAAGCCTCGTATCACCCGAGTGCCATCGCCCGAGCGGAACACTGTTGTGAGTGTGACGCGCGCGATGGAGGCGACGCCCAAAGTTTTTTCCGAGGACTCGCTGGGTGGCTTGTTGACGAGCCCAGACAAATGTTCAGCGTGGGTGCGGAGCCCAAATCAATGCAATTGAGCTCTCGAACCCTTCTCAACCGCCCCCAGCCCGCCCCCCGCCTCTCCCTCTCTCTCTCCCTCTCTCTCTCTCTCTCTGCCGAGCCACAGGTACAGTGAAACACCTGGAGAGGACAAACCCGGCCTTTCATCACGGCGGGTGGAGGGTGGGTGGGATAACATCCCACATCAAACGCTGCTCTGACATTGGACTGAGCAGACGCAGGTGCACAAGCCCCCTCTCTCTCTCTCTCTCTCTCTCTCTCTCTCTCTCTCTCTCTCTCTCTCTCTCCCTCCGCACATCCCTCCTCATGTGCCACCGTAGAAAGGACAGAAACGCAGACGCACAATAAAAGAAATCTGAGGCAAAGGAGGCTGTCGTCCCGGAGAGCAGCGGAGCTTAGGACACTAAGCTCCGCTGTCCTCAGGTTTGCCTTTTGAAACCCACACAGCACAGAAAACCAATCACAAGCACACACATGCACACGCATACACACACACATTCAGTATACAGTGTGATTGTGCGTACACTTGCATACCACACAGACCTCCTAATAAGCTGCTTCTTCTCCATATAATACCAACTAACTCAGCCGTTCATTTAAAGAGTTTAGGAGCTTAATTGTGCGACTGACAATAAGTTCAACATTTTAATTTTTTGAGAGTCTATTAAGTTTTAGATCCAAGAACAAGATTTCAGGGACAGGGACTGACCCGGATACCCACCTGAGTGAGGCGGGCTCGCCCCTCCACAAACACAGTTTGAGAACGACCGCAAAAGGGCTGATTTCACGAACCTTTATTTCAGGGAGCGCCGCCGAAAAGGTCTCGATGAAGAATTTTCAGGCTGCGGTAAAACAAAACAAAAAGACGAGGCCTACGTTTAAAACCCTACGTGATCATCAATTTCTGTTAAACGCAGTTAACGGTATGAGCCAATATGCAACGGAATGCCCTTGTGTTTTGGCGGAGAGTGGTCTGGTCCCACTCGCATGCATTAACCTTTATTGATTACGCCCAGGTTTTCCACTCGTCCATTTAGGAGGCCGCTCTGATTGCTTCTGCTTGATGACGTTTTTCGCTTTTTCCTTCACTTTTCTATTTAGAAATGTCTTTAAACGCATCCCTTTCCAAAGAAAGAGGCAGTAAAATTAAAGTATCCCACCACCCACCCCCACACCCCCGAAATGAATATTTCTGCGGATCATAAAGTACTGTATCCCAGGCTGAACACTCGTGCACGTGTTGGAGCGTCTGAACGTGAATGTGTAACTTATGACGGAAATATTTGATTTGATTTATTGCCGCGCAATAACAAATTTCCTAATTTAGCCGTGGTAGAAAAAATGCTGAGATGACTTTGCACAGTGATAACGGCGAAAGCAACGTGGCTGCAATCAATCTGTCCTTGTGTGAGCGCCCTGTCTGACTCGGTGTTTTACCTCCACAACAGGAGAACGACGCCGCTCCTCGTGGTTCAGCTCGCAGCCGCTCTGAATCGCTTCCTCGGGTGTTTTCTACCGCTCCACATCGACACGACATCTGGAATAAAAATCTAAATAAACGTTCGCCGGCCTCGCTGATTCTCCAAGTGCCCAGAGCTACTATATGAGCTTTTATATTTCTTCTCAAAAAAAAAAAAAAAAAAGGTTGGGATTGATTTGTTCTTTTTTTAAGATAATAAACTAACAACACAACTTTGGAAACCTTTATTGTTTCTGGTGCAGGGTAAGGATGCTCGCACACAAAACCTGAAATGAAATGAAATGAAAGGACACAACGACAATGTTTTAAAAAAACATGTTTCCCATCACGGCCGTGATGACTGCAGGTTACTTTCCCCATTGAGAAGGACGACCATGTTGATATATATGAAGTTGTTTGGATAAACTGGAAACATGTAACTAGATAGATAGATAGATAGATAGATAGATAGATAGATAGATAGATAGATAGATAGATAGATAGATAGATAGATAGATAGATAGATAGATAGATAGATAGATAGATAGATTGATTATTGATGATATATTGATGAAGTATATTCATCAATATGTTTACTGTATTGATGAAATACAGTATATAACCCTAACCCTGTATATATATATATATATATATATATATATATATATATATATATATATATATATATATATATATATATATATATATATATATATATATATATATACCTATATATATACACACACACACACATATATATACACAGTATATGGGCCAAGGTTTGTCTTGGCTCAATCACAGTGGGATCCACAGGGATCCAGAGGAGACCTACAGCTTATTTTCAGCATTATTTAGAACTGAGGGGATATCAACAAACCAATGTACCACTGTAGGCGGCCGACTGTTGTTGGAAAGAAAAACCTGCGTTGCATAGCGCATTTCGCATCATGCATTGTTAATTTGGGTTCTTTGCCAATTCATAGGCAAAATTATCTTTTTATCTCTATCTATCTTCAAACTCTCTGCCGTGCATAAATGCATAACAGCCTCAGCCCAAAGGGGCCACATAAAGGTTTTTTTTTCCTCCTCTCTGCCGTGCTGCAGCCATGGCCGGCCAGTGAATGAACCTGCCACATTTGTCAACTTAGTGCCTTGCAGTCGGAGATGTACTGCGGCCTGGATGCTGCATAATGGAAATCACACACGCCGTTTCCACGGGAAGATTTACCACAGTGGTAGCCAAGTCCCTGTTGCAGATGCCTGGTGTTCCTCGCTTTAACTCTGGTGTTTATCTTTGCCCCTGATTCAGGAAATGGTTCTCTCTCTCTCTCTCTCTCTCTCTCTCCTCTCTCTCTCTCTCTCTCTCTCTCCAATTTCTCTCTTCCTCTGTCTCCCTACCTCTCTCGACCCCTCGCTTGCCCTGGTTTCCTGCTGCAGACAAAATGCAGATTTGCGTCACCAAGGACACTGGAGGAAGGTCTGATGGATCAGCTCTGTAACATCATTCCCTCCCCGCCGCTTCCTCTGCTGCTCTCTGTGTCTTTATTTTTTCCCCCCACAACAAATCTATTTCAAGAAGGAAAATTAAAAAGGCTTTGCAGGTTTCAACAATAACGGATTCAGACCCGGGCTGAACAGTGAGGCTCGGATGGAAGGTTCGTGCGGGAGCAGCGTTGCAAACCGCCAGGCATCAATGTTTAATGGTGTGACAGCGCCGTGCTATTAAACAGCAGAGACGGCCGGTGTGTGTTTTTTGAGCGAGCGCCGGGGCATTATCCGACAAGAGATCATTGATTAGCGCTGTGGAAGCATGCTACCATCTCAGAAACGTACGGCTCCCCATCTTGCAGGCCACGGACGCGTCCGTTAGGAATAGTAGGCAGGTTGGATTTGTGGATAAGACGGTGCCGTATTGAGCGGGGCCCGGCTGGAACCGGCGGTGAACCAGCCCGAGCGGGCCACGGCGGCAGGCAGACGCTCCCATCCTCTCCTGACCCACTTCTCACACTCTCTCCGGTACCTTGACTTAATATTCCTGATGCAAAACAACTCAGACTTACTTGGTGCAAAGCAACCATGGCTGCGCTCCTTCTCCCCGCAGTGTTCACAGAGGTGGCCTGGGAATGGTTACAAGCCAAAACGTAGGGGGTCTGGCTCAAAAATGGCATAAAAAAAGGAAATGTTCCCGAGGGCTGTATTTGGGGGTGACATCCGTGGTAACGGCGGTGCTAGTACTACACACATACTGTACGGTGACAGTAGTCATTTACTGTGCTTTGAACTCGGTGAGATGGTCCACACGGCATCTCTTTCTTTATCTATTTCTCCCTCTCTCTCCTGTTCCCATAGCAACATATCTCTTCCTGCTTCCTAACCAATCCTTCTCTCCACCTCTTCGTTCCCTCATTCATCTTGCCAAACTTCAGCGGTAAGCTCCATCAAATAGCACGTCTATTTTAAAAAGAGAGCACACTTAATACTTTTTAATGAAATTCGGGCAGCAGGAGGAAAGGGAAGAGACAGGACATTTGTTCCGTAAAATAAATCACATAACACCGGCTAATATTACCCAACTATTATTGTGCACGCTATTAAATCAAGCACTCATATACTGTTTTATATAGTTTTCATTAAAATAATCGTTAGGGGCAGAGTGTTATTAAAAATGACTGAGGAAGAAGTGAAGAAATGACAGAAATAAAAAAGTAAGGTTCCCGAGCACACACACACACACACACACACACACACACACACACACACACACACACACGCACAAATGGGCACACACACAAACACACACACACACACACACACACAGACACACACACACACACACACGCGCACATGAGCACACACACACACACACACACACACACACACACACACGCACGCACACGAGCACAGGCTTGCACGCACGCACGCGCACACACACACACACACACACACACACACACACACACACACACACACACACACACACACACATACACACAACCAAACAAGCATACAAACCCATGGAAAGATGGTGGCGTGGTTTTGCTGCAGTGGATGTGTTGGTGTCTTCATGTTGACAATGGTGCAGAATTACAGTGCTAATGAGAGCTTTAATGTCACCCACACACGGACTCCGGGCAGACAGATTAGAGCTGTGATTACACCGAGCCCAGAGAATACACACACAAATACACACGCACACACACGCACACACACACACACACACACGCACACACACAAGAAGACTATAAAACGAAAAGGAAACGCACACCAGGAGCTGAGGCTACAAACAGCGAGACGTTGAGGTCAGTGCACGTCTTGTAGAAACACAACGGAGAGGTTTTCCCTGTCTGCTGTTTAACTGTGCCACTTTTCAGCCAAGGCGAGAGAGACACTAAGAGAGAGTGAGAGAGCGAGAGGGAGCGGGAGAGAGTGAGAGAGAGAGAGAGAGAGAGAGAGAGAGGGAGGAAGGCTGAGGCAGGAGAGCAGGTGCTGAGGAGGAGATGGTGCGATGAGGGGGTGGGGTGAACAGAATGCAGAAGGGGAAGCAGAGTTCTGTGTGTGTGTGTGTGGGGGGGGGGGGGGGGGGGGGGGGGGGGGTTGGGGGAGTAAAGTGATTGTGTCAGTGTGGCGGCGCTGCTGTCCTCCACACAGGAAACGACCCTGATTGTCCCCGATCGATCAATCACCATCACTTCCTGTAGTCGTACCAGCAGCTGTGAGCCGCGACTCAGAGCATCAATCTCAGAGCACGCTGCGTGTAAGGTACACGTCAGGCGTGTGCGTTTGTGCGTGTGTGTGTGTGTGTATGTGTGTGGTATTTTACATGTATAGCGGTGTGTGTTTGCTTGCATTTTAGTGTGTGTGTGTGGTATTTTGCATGTTTGGCAGTGTGTCTATTTGTGTGTGTGTGTGTGTGTGTGTGTGTGTGTGTGTGTGTGTGTGTGTGTGTGTGTGTGTGACAAGAGTGGTGTCACTCCCCCTGTTTGATCAGATTGCTGCCTCTGCGTGCGCTGACAAATTATTCTATTGTCAATCTAGAGACCCCCCGCCCCTCCTTTCCTTTTTTTTGTCTTTTCCTTTCACCTCATCCTTTCTTCCCACCCACCCGACTTCCCCGCCCCATGACCCACCCCGCAAAATCCCCCCCTCCCCCGTCTAGCACCTCAACCCGGCCTTTTATATTGGAAATCAATAAGTCACTTTGTGAGCGTTCCCTCTCATTTTCCCTCTCTCTCTCTCTCTCTCTCTCTCTCTCTCTCTCTCTCTCTCACTCTCTCCTTCCTCCCTCTCTCTCTCTCTCCTCTCTCTCTTTCTTTCTCTCAATCACATTGGGTATCAGGTGTCAAAGTTTCAAAAGATACTTTCTGTGCACACTTGATGGGGCAGCGCGAGCAGACCTCCATTACTATAACTGTATCTCTCTCTCTCTCTCTCTCTCTCTCTCTCTCTCTCTCTCTCTCTCTCTCTCTCTCTCGCTCTCTCAGTGACTGAGAGTCACTTTGACTTATGCTTATAACCTCCGTGTGGGACCTTTGATCTCTGTTTAAATTGAACGTTTTAGATAGATAGATAGATAGATATAGATAGTTAGACAGACAGACAGACAGACAGACAGATAGATACTGTACTTGCAGGGATCTGTACATGGTCCTTTGTTGTTTAGTATCTACTGTGTACGTTGCCACTTGGAGATATCATATACAGTCATGGCAATGCCTTTCATTGTTATGCTGATGACACCCAACATTACAGTACATGCCCTTAGAACTAACCAACTCGCACAATTGTCGTACCCTCGAGGCGTGTCTTGCCGAAACTAAACTGGACGTCATGTAATTTCTTGCTTCTTAACTCTGAGAAAACGGACCCAAAGTAACGCAGCAAAAACATTTAGGGGTTACATTTGACCCCACGCTCTCCGTTCAACTGCATATTAAGGTCATTACCAGAACTGCATTTTTTCATCTTCGCAATATTGCTAAGATACCGCCCATTCTATCCATTAGTGATGAATGCCGAGTCTATAGTATAACCTATAGTATATTTGTATAGCCTCTATTATTGTAATGTGTTGCTCTCTGGCACTCCAAAGACTAGTATTAAAAGCCTCCAGTTAGTGCAAAACGCTGCGGCAATAATGTTGACTACTAGAAAGTTTGACCCTATTACCCCTATAGTGGCCACATTGCACTGATTCCCGGTTTACCTGAGGTGTGACTTTAAAGTTCTGCCACCCTACAAAATACGACGCGGCCTCGCACCTTCCTATCTTGCTATCTAGCATTCTCACTCCAGGCTGGAACGCCCTACCTGCGGAATCGGGATAACTACTTCTGTGGAAATGTTTACGTCCCGACTTAAGGCTCGCTTTTATAGTCTTGCATTTGGTTAACCGTTGTCGTCACGTGAGCTTGCCTCTTGACCTTGTCTTCATCCCTTGGCACTGGTACATGACGTCTGGATATGAACCCACTGTATTAACCCCCCTGTCCCCCTCTCTGATGACGTATGGAGGCTATTACTGGGCTGTGGTCATGGAGCCAGGGGGAGATCCGTGGAGACCCTATGCAGATGCAGAGGATGCTGCTCTACTGTGGACGTGGAGCCAGGACACACCAGCAGTGACCACCCTAACCACCACCCTTCCCCTTCTGGAGGCGTCTATCTGCGGCGTTATGCACCAGCAAAACAGACACTCGTACTGTCTAGCTTTAACATTGCATCGTATAGTATAGAAGTACATTAACCTGGGATTTGTCATATTCCATTATCAATATTGCCCACTCAGTCAGCATCCACTGCAGCCTGGTCATCCTGGAAGAAGGATAACTCCATCTGTGGATCAAGGTCTCAAGGTTTCTTCCTTTTTCCCCCAAAGGGTTTTCTGGGAGTTTTTCCTGCCCGAATGGGGTTAAGACCAGGGAATGCATTGATTTCTATGTGAAATGAAGGCTTGAGACTGTACCGTGATTAAGGGCTATATGAATAAACTTGGCAGACAGATAGATAGATGTCCCTCCTTATTACGAACTTCTCTTCAGACACTCGCTTCCACTCGCACCAGCGTTGGGTCCTTCACAAACGATAGCCTATGCTCCTCCCTCACCGGGAGGTGCCCTGACTGAAAAGAAATACATACTGAACCATGGGCCCACTGTACCGTTGCATCCCTAATAGATAGATAGATAGATAGATAGATAGATAGATAGATAGATAGATAGATAGATAGATAGATAGATAGATAGATAGATAGATAGATAGATAGATAGATAGATAGATAGATAGATAGATAGATAGATAGATAGATAGATAGATAGATAGATAGATACTGTAGGTAGAACCAAAGTGAGCTACAATGTCAAAAGGGGGGAAGGTAAAGGGCACTTTTAAATCCTGTAATAAAGAGAAGGGATGGGAGACGGCTTTATCCAAGCTGAGTGCCGCACAGGAGGATTAGGGCTACTGGGAGCGAGATAGGGGGACGACATGGGGACGGGGAGCGGCAATTTGCTAGATGGGGGGCCCACCATGGGAATACTGGGAAGAGATGTACAGAGACGTCGGTATAAAAGTGTAAAGGAGCAAGATAGCGAAAGAGGACAATGTGAAGGAAGTGACATTTCTGAGGTCAAACTAAGAAGGATTACAGTGGGAGAGACGATATCTCCACTACACACACACACAGACACACAGACACACAGACGTGCACATGCACACACACAGACGCACACACACAGACGCAGACACACACACACACACACACACACACACACACACACACACACACACACACACACACACACACACACACAGACAGGTACCCTCCAGGCCTGGTTAAGAGATGGACGCACACAGAAACACAGTAGGAATTTCCAATCCATCCATGCTTTCCTACAGTTATACAGCCCATCATCGTCAAGTAGACATTAAAGTTAATTACGCTGTCACTACTCAGTACTATTCATGTTAAAACTACTGTTCAGGGTTGTCATTTCGTAAGTGCTTGGGGTATGCAGATAGAAAGTCATTCTCTGCTCCACTCCTACTTGGCTGATAATAGATGGTTATTGACGAGGGCACTGGGATCATATTGAAGGGTGTTTCCCCTATAAGCATGACTACAAACTCTGAATATTGTGGTTTGCATGTAGTGCAGTTTGTTATATATATCATAAATAGAGGGGTTTTACCACCGTTTTCCACTGACTCTGTAGAATCACCATCACAACATTTTCGTTGACGATTAATTATGATACAAATAATTGCGATCATTTTTTGGCACTTCATGCCATGATGATAGTTTAACTGTAACTGTTGCAGAAGAGCGATTTATTGACATTGGAAGAGTGGAACATGAAAAATCAGGTACCGATGATTTGCCTCCACCCCATAGAAGGACGGACGGAATAGAAACACTAATGTAATTCACATTTAATTTAATTTCATTCATTGCAACATTTCTAATCTTGGCTTAATATTCGAATGGATGAATGATTGCAGTATCTATCGATTTTACAAAACGAGCCAGCTCGAACAACGGCGATCGGGCGAGTTATGTAATAATTGTGACAGTTCTCCACACGCGCAGCTGCGTTCGTGTCACCGCTCCGGTCAGCACCGGCACGGGTTTCGTCAGCTCATTTGAAAAGCTGTCAAATGTGCTTTTTTTTCAGGGGTGGGTGTGCTAGTCACGAAACGTACCACGGCCACAAAGAATGTGTAGGGCATTTATTTACTAGATCTGAGCGTATAGAAAAGGACTGATGAAGACGACCAGTCGGGACATATGAACCATGAAGGGAGAGACAATGAAAGAAAGGAGGGAGGAGGGATGGGGGAGGCAGGGACAGGGGAGAGAGAGGTGGAGGAAGCAACAGCTGCTGCTACCGGGAGAAAACAAAGGCAAAGTGTCACAATTATTACATAATCGCCCGACCACAACTATTTGAAATTTAACAGGGATTTCGGACCAGCGTTAGAAATCTTGCGATAAGTAGAAGGTAAATCAGGCGGGGTTTGCATCATTTGGATTCAGTAAAAATTGACTGTCTACCTATGAAGGAAGCAACGATGCCTTGAAAAGAAATCAATCTGAGATCAATTATTAACAGACCCGTCCAAAGCCAGATAAAGGCGATCGTCCCTGGTGTAAAGCAAAACGGTAACGAACACAACAAAAACATGTTCCTAAACCCAGTTCCACACACACACACACACACAAACACACACACATATAGACACACACCTGAAACTACTGTGAAAGGTGAATACAAAAGATAAAATAAAATAGTCAATGTATCACCATAGAAAATGAGATAGATAGATAGATAGATAGATAGATAGATAGATAGATAGATAGATAGATAGATAGATAGATAGATAGATAGATAGATAGATACATAGATAGATAGATAGATAGATAGATAGATAGATAGATAGATAGATAGATAGATAGATAGATAGATAGATAGATAGATAGATAGATAGATAGATAGATAGATAGATAGATAGATAGATAGATAGATGGGGGAGAGAAAGAGAAAGAGACAGAGAGAGAGAGAGAGAGAGTGCAAGAAGGGCTGTGAACAAAAAAGATGAATGGGGTTAAAGGGTCAGAGATAAAAAAGGAAACTTCAGCTGTTGGGAAAAAAAACCCACTGTGGCACTTCTACATACTGTTTATTGACCCCTCCAGCCCTCAAATCTTCCATGCACTCCACACGCACACACACACGCACACGCAGACACACACACACACACACGCACACTGCTGCAACGGCAGAAAAGAAACAATTGGTGCTGATAAGACTTGTCTCTTCATCCGAACGCAGCGCAGCTCCGTTCCTCCTCCTCTCCCTCTCTCCTCCTTTCGTCCTCTCTCTACCTCCATCTATCGCTAACCCCGCCGTGCCCTGTGGAGACTCATCTTTCTCTCCGTCTCACTCTCCCTTCCTCTCTCTTTCTTTCCCTGCCAATAATCAGATTATTGGGTCAGGAGAGGGGGATTGTGGGAGGGAGGTTATTCTGCTACTTGCTCCAGCCCACTCATAAAAAAATTAAATAAAAATAAAAACTCCACCGCTCCGCAGCGCGCAGGAGTGTGTTGTCGCTCCTGTGCTGCGGGGCTGCGCGCACGGGGCGGCGCGCACGGGGCGGCGTGCGCGGCGGAGGGAGTGCGGCTCGTAGCGATGATGCAGTTGCTAGGAGCAGCTGGAGTGACAAGGTGAATAATCAGCTTGTCTGGCTCCATGATGAGGCTTCTGGTGAACAACGCAAACTGATTTGCATCGGATTGAATGGAGGGTTTTAAGTGCTGCATGCCCTGAATAACGTTTCAGGCATTTCCAGCAAACTTTGCTAATTGTCTCCTTCGAGGGGAAAATAGTCTCCATTGAAGAATAAAAAAGGGACGTTTTTTTGTATATTATATATATATAGAAATATAGTCATATAGTAAATATATTCGTTAAATTACAGTCATTGCAGAAATGTATATATTGTTGATATCTGGAAAAGTTAACTAATAAATGAATTTGTAGTATAATAGTAATGAATAAGTAATGCATCCATTACTTGAAAATATTCCTGACATGATAATGAATGCATCACATTTATGTAATTCATCATTAACATGAACTTACTCATCGTTAAAAGCAGTTATTCTAAGGTGTAACAAAAATAACCATCACGTTCTCTTTCACTGTTCAAACTTCCGGGTGAATAGTCGATTTTCCAGGTTACGTCATGTGGCTGCACTGTGCCGTGCACCATTACACCCACACATAACGTGCACACGTGGTTATACTTGCACAAAGACTGTATATACACATGCGAATCCACAAACACAGAAAAAAAATCTCGGACTTGCGCACGTGCACCCACACACACACACACACACAGGCGCGCAGAAACATGCACGCAGACACACACATATATAATGAGAGAAACATGATTAAAATGGAGAGGATTAGGTGGGCACAGGTGCTCAAATCAATTGTTTGTACGAAAACGCTCTGAAAATATGTCTGCGGAGCCCAGGCAGCCCCTGTTGAAGCTCTGCACCAATCGCTGGGTATTTCCCTTGAATCCATCCATTCATTTTTTTCCCCTCTTCTCTTTTCTTTCCCTCTCCTCCCGTTCCCTGACTCCTGCCAATTCCCTCCCCCACGCCTGTGCGTGTCCACGCGTTTGTGTGTTTCTTTCTGCGTGAAAGTGTATAAGTGCATGTGCGTGTGTGTGTGTTGAGCCCTGTGTATGTATTTGTACTGTGTGTGCGTGCGTGCGTGCACGCGGGCGCGTGCGTGTGTGTGTGTGTGTGTGTGTGTGTGTGTGTTCTGGTCCACTCTCTGTGAATCAGGCCGTGGTGTGAGCAGTTGATGATGACTCAGTAATGTGAGAATGTCACCAGAGTCTGGGATCTGTGCCCGTCTGCCAGAGCTGCGAGGACTCCAGCCTTGGCTGCAGACTTCACTTTGTTCTGCGTTTCCGTCTCCCCGCCGCTTCCATGCTACGCTCTAAACTCCACATCATATGATCAGATATCCTACACTATTGTACATCTTGCCTTGTCAAGGCTGGTCCTCTTATCTTAGGTTTTGTTTGTTCTATAGCTTTAGTTACATTTCGAAATAAAATCAATTTCTACTCCCTATGCATAGTGCTGGTAAATAAACCCACCGGCAGTGGTGGAAAGTAACAAAGTACAAGTGCATTACTCTACGTAAGTATCTGTTCTTTCGACTTTTAATCCACCACATTTCAGAGCAAATATCAATACTTTTTACTCTGCTACATTCAATCAAAGTCGTGCTGCTTTCGTGATTTTATTTTGATTTTTTTTTTTTCCAATTCACGGACTGGATCAATCAACCTGCTGATTTGGGATTGCTCATCCGTGATTCATTAGGTCCATATCCTTGTCAATTACTATTACGCAAACGTATACTATTCTCATAAACGGTAATCAGCATATGCATGAGCACTCCTCTGCATTAAAAGAGCCACAGCGGCACTTTATGCCGTAATATAGGCTCTGTTACATCAGAGCGATGGATATGACAAGTATTTTTACTTTTGATACTCTGGGTACATTCAAGAACAAGTACTTAAACTGTATACAGTACTTTTACTCAAGTAGAAATGTCAATGTGGTACTTCCACTTTTAATGATATCATTTTGTGTCAGGGTATTTGCACGTCTGAGTACTTTCTTCACCACTGGTTACATCCCGGATCCACACACACGCACGCACGCACGCACACACACACACACACATACAGAGCAGGTTACATAAAGCAGGGCTGCTTGAATGGGGAACCTTCAGCGCAAGTGTAAATTTCCTCTTCTGCGGGGGTCGTAGGTCACGCTTACGCAAGGAAGTGCCCACGGGGTCACGGCGACCGCTCCGGGGATGTCATGGACCAGTAATGAGTCGCAAATAAAGCACCGACTGTACAATGGCTTCCCTGCAATAATGAAGTGAGTGCAGCCATGGTGACAGCTGCTATTCCTCTTCCTGTCCTTCTTCTCCCTCTCCCACTTCCCAATGTTGCCTCCGCTTTTCATTCCCGTATTTTTACTTCCTCTTCATCTGTATTGTGTACCTCTGGGTCAAGTTTTGGGAACAGGTCTGAGGATGAATGCTGTTTCACAATAGGGTTTCCATAGATCACATGGTTTGAAACTGTCTATAGCTCACTGATCAAGAACACGTAGAGATATCGCCTCCCGCTACCAAGTGACATCATAATTGGGAGAATTGTAAAAATGAACAAGAAAGAATACAGAATGAATATGTAATGGTGTTCCATAATGTGGTAGCGGTGTTAAAACAGGGTAGTCCTTCAATGGAACGAGAGCTGCTGGACCACAGCAACTGTAGTAAACCCAAACAATGATCTTGGGAGATGGTTTGTCCCACATTCTGTACATTTTTTTTTGGAAAAGTAAACCCTCCACTCCGGTCATTTCCCTTCCCCGCGGTCGCTTCCTTTCCCTCGACTCTCTCACATGAAATCATACATAACACATCACCCACTCGTCAAACCATTCAGCCCAGCACATCGGCAAAGACGGTGAGGCAGAGGAGAGGGGGAGAGAGAGAGAGAGAGAGAGAGAGAGAGAGAGAGGGACAGACAGAAAGAGCGAGAGAGAGAGAGAGACAGAAAGAGCGAGAGATGCAGAGACAGAGCGAGAGAGAGACAGAAAGAGAGAGACAGAGAGAGAGAGAGAGAGAGAGAGAGAGAGAGAGAGAGAGAGAGAGAGAGAAAGAAAGAGAGAGAGAGAGAGAGAGAGAGAATGAGCGAGAGCACAAGAGAGAGACTCGACTTTTAAGGTTCCTTTTTTTTCAGTAAGTCGATTACTTGATTACGGAGGAACCAAAAATCTGAACAAATAGAGACAAACCACAGGAAAATCACAGGTCAGAGACAGAAAGAGCGAGAGAGAGAGAAAGAGCGAGAGACAACAAGGGAGAGATGGAGCGAGACAGAAAGAGCGAGAGAGACAGAAAGAGCGAAAGAGCAAAAGAGAGAGAGAACAAAAGAAAGAGAGAGAGAGCGAGAGAGCGCTTGTGTGTATGTCAATGTGAATAATTTGTTTGTCAGAATCAGAGATCTAATTAAATGGGCTGCATTAAAAATAAAATCACCGCGGCTTTTATCTCATTACAGGTGGACTCGGGCTGTGGCCCACGATGATGGTCCACTAACTACAGCTGGCACACACACAAAAGGGCAGACACACACGCACACACGCATGCAGACGCACACAGGCACACAAGCACACCCACACACACCCATATCAACACCTATGCATGTGCAACCAAAGTGGCTTCCACTCTTTCAGCCAAACCTTCACACACATGGTAAAGCTCCATACGTTCGCTGATAGAAAGGGAGCGGTGGATAATGACAAAAAAATTGAAATGGGAGCGGACCTGCGCCGACGAGCGCTGGGGCCCCGCGGGCGGAGGAGGGAGGAAGGTGGGCGGAGGGGGAATACGGGGTGACGCGGAGGCGTTTCCATGGGAGTGCCGCCGCTCCGCTCCTGCCTGGCAGAGGCATTGTTTAATCCGCCGCCTGGGGAGAAACAAACACCGGCCGCTCGCACCAAGCGGAGTTTCCCCGGGTGCGTCGGGGCCGGCGAGAGAAGCCACAGGGCGGTGACGGAGCTAAAAAGGAAGGCGAAGCACAGCGTAGGCTCTTTTCAACGCCACGTGATTGGAACGTGGGTTATCGACGGGCGCGCCCCGAGACTCCTTTTTCGCCCCGCTCCAGATACTTCCACGCGCCTCCGTGTCTCATTTGTGAAGGGATTTGATTTGGTGTCGGGCGCGACTCTTGACACGCGTGTTTGTTTTATTATTAGCACGGCCTCACCCATAGACTCAAACACTCAACGGGACTGATTTGCTGGGAACGACACATCATTACCCAGTAGTCCCATAGAATGAGAGAGAGAGGGAGAGAGAGAGAGAGAGAGAGAGAGAGAGAGACAGAGAGGGGGAGAGAGAGAGCGAGAGAGGGAACGAGAGAGGGAGAGAGAGAGGGAGCGAGAGAGGGAGAGAGAGGGAGAGAGAGAGAGAGAGAGAGAGAGGGGGAGAGAGAGCGAGAGAGAGAATGAGAGAGGGAGAGAGAGAGGGAGCGAGAGAGGGAGAGAGAGGGAGAGAGAGAGAGAGAGGGAGAGAGAGAGTGAGAGAGAGAGAGAGTAAGAGAGAGGGAGAGAGAGGGAGATAGAGATTGGTTTACTTATTCTTTACTTATCTGTAGATGTATGTATGTATATATCTACTGTATATATATATATATATATATATATATATGATGGAGAAATATGATACTAGTTGACGTACTACAGTGTAATAGTGGCCTATTGCAAGGAAATGCACTGTGTTTCTCTGTGTTTCTAGATTTCTCTCCTCTACGTATGTGTGTGTGCATGGATGGACAGATTGTTTTCCATTTGCCGCGTCTCACGTGCCAATAAAGCCCTTTGAATCGAAATTGAATTGGGAGGCCAAGCGAGGGATAGAGAGCGAGGGAGAGTGACAGAGCAAGAGCGAGTGACAGAGAGAGAGGGGGGGGGAGGGTGAGGGGGGGGGGTGAAGAAACACCAGAAGATGGAATAAGCAGAGGGACTCGAGAACTAGGTGAAGTCAGGGGACGGGAGGCCCTGTGAGGACAGGTCTGTAATTGAAAAGAAGAAAAGGATCCACAACCAGATTAGTATCACTCCAGCGGGAAAGAAAATAGAGACCTCAACACCCGCAGATGGCCAGAAAGAGCGAGGCAGAGGGAGAGATAGAGAGAGAGAGAGAGAGATATTGAGGGGCGGGTAAGGAGCTTTTTTGGAGAGAGGAGGTTAAGGCATTGGAGGAGAGCTGGGGGATGATGCAGGGAGCGATAGTATGATACACTGCTGGTGCTGGGCTCCTCTGAACTCTGACGCACACACAAGTCTCAGCTCCTCAAACAGTGATGAAGGGAGAGGGAGGGGAGGAGGATGAAAAGGAGGAGGAGAAGGGAGATGAGGACAGGGGGGGGGGAGGCGGAGCAGGAGGGGGAGGAGGAGAAGGAGAGGAGAGGACAGGACAGGAGGAGGAGAAGGAAGAGGACGGGAGATGAGAGGACAGGGGAAGGAGGAAGAGGAGGAGGAGAGGAGAGGAGAGGAGAGGACAGGAGGAGGAAGAGGAGGAGGAGGGGGAGGAGGAGAGGAGAGGAGATGAGAGGGGGAGGAGGAAGAGGGGGAGGAGGAAGAGGAGAGGAGGAGGAGGAAGAGGAGGAGGAAGAGGAGGAGGCGATGAGGGGACAGGAGGAGGAGGAAGAGGAGAGGACAGGAGAGGAGAGGAGAGGAGAGGAGAGGAACAGGAGGAGGATGAATAGCAGGAGGAAGAGGAGGAGGACGAGGAGGAGGAGGAGGAGGAGAGGAGACGAGAGGAGAGGAGGAGGAGGAGGAAGAGGAGAAAGAGGAGGAGAGGAAGATCAACATGTTGAGACGGACAGAGCCCTCGAGACACAGCCACCAGAGGGGCAGAGAATTATCGGAGTGCAAATTAAATTACACCGGAAGAGACAGCCAGGTCTGGACCTGCAGGAAACGCTGCACATGGGGCTCCGTCTCTGTCTTTCAGTGTGCATACTCTATGTGCATATGTACGTGTGTGTGTGTGTGTGTGTGTGTGTGTGTGTGTGTGTGTGTGTGTGTGTGTGTGTGTGTGTGTGTGTGTGTGTGTGTGTGTGTGTGCGCGCGCGTGCTCGTGTGCGTGTGTGTGTTACATGTGTCTGTGCAGTATGAAAGAGCTAGGCTCACACGAGAACAACGAAGACAGGCGGGAGAACTACAACTCTCACAACTACATCTCTCTGCACCAACAACGGGCTCCTGGGGAAGGACTACAAGGCTGATGGTGTTTACTCCTGTTTTACTCATATGTAGATTCACTCATTTCGAGTAGATTCTGAGCCTCAAACGAGTATCAGATTTCCGAACGCGGTTCCCGTCCACCTGCGTGCACGCTGCCATGCGCACGTGCGTGCACGTGAGAGCCCGTCTGAGGGTTTCTGCGGATGCTTGGATGTGCAACATGCAATTTGCACTTGTAGGCAGTGGCGGTGCCGTGCACGTGGACGCGTGCACGTGGTTGTTTGTACAGAAACTCCAGTTTGTGCAAACAGTGTGCGGCACCTCAGCTCATATCTCACCAGCCTCCGCCCTGAGCTCTTTTCTCTTGCTGTTCCTCCCTTGATCTCATCGCCCCCCACCCCACACACAAACACACACACACACACACACACACACACACACACACCTTTCCTGTCATCGCACAACCTTAGCAAGTCCTCCTCTCCTAACCCTTAGACTACACTGTCAGTCCTCCGGTGGAAGAGAGATGAGACTGAGGCCACCACCTGGACTGTGAGTTACGCGCTCGTCGTAATTACGTTCCTTAAAAAACGCAACGAATGACTCGGTTTCCCCAGTTTGAAAAACAAAACCTTCCAAACTGCATTTTGCGAAATGCAAAGACGTAATGATGTAAGCAAACTCTGAGGTTTGCCTCGCCGCCCGAGCGCTCTCCCGAGAAATCGCTTTGAATCCTACGGTGGCCCGAGAAGTAACGGAAAAAAAGCGCAGGGTCAGCTGAGAATGATTCATGGGGGAAACACTTGAGCGGGCGACAGCGGCGTAACAACCTGTCGTGTCTGGGCGAGGAGGTATGAGAGATGAACATAAAATCGTTCCGCAAAACTCTGCTGTTTCAGGCGAAACCAGTGGCCGTGCCGCGGAGTTCTGAGCCGCTCCGCGGTTCGATAGCGGGGGGGTGGACGCCCGCTTGGCTCTGATGGACCGTCAAAGAGTGAACAGTTTGCGGAAAAGCCCGTGATCGGGAGAGGTGATTCTCACGCCGATCAGCGGTATTTAGCGATGCTTCACATTACGCGGCCTCCTGAATGATTTCATTGACAGAAATATTGCCTAATGCAGCTTTCGGGGGGGTTACACAAGTAGAGAAAAACAGGGCGATGAAGATGTGGACAGAAAATCCCAAAGCAATGAAGGACGCGTGCGTTGAGATTAAAGCACTAAGAACAAAGAGACTAAATGAAGCTTATGTTGAAAGCTGGCTGGAGTCTCTTTTTGTGTCCAGTAGAGTGGTTCTTCTAGGAGTGACGGCCTGTGATTCAAGCCCGAAGTGCTGTGCTTTAACAAAGGTCACACTAACACTGAGGCAGATTAGCAATTCAGATTTAGCTAAAGGGACCAAAAGGCTGCTGTAGCCCACTGGCTGCCTGGCTCTTATTACATTAGCAGGGAGTAGGAGTGCACATGCACACTTTTGATTATGTGGCGCGAGAAGGAAATGGCCTATGGACGGTGCGGGGAAATACATGCATGTCATCCCATGCGTGTGCAAGGCCGCCCACCCAACGCTTCCAAAATGTGCATTCACGGTGAAAAGCCGAAGTTAAAAGTCCACCATATCAACACTCTGCAAGTCGGGGCCGACTCTAATCGTACGCCGTCGCCGTCACTATTTCACTGTTTTGCTCTTTGTGCATCCATATCCATTGCGTTTCTAGTTCATAAGGCAGGTTGATTGGGGATAATGTTATTCCATTTTTGAGTTGTGCTTTCTAGTATAGTAGAGTATTGAAAATAATACTGCACTTAATGAGAGATGAGGGTTAGTAAATAAAGTGATGAGTGCCAGAATGACGTCTCACCCCTCTACTGCGTTTCGATGGCATGTTGATCTGTCATAGGCCAATGGCGATTAATGATTTTTTGATAATATGCTTTTGCATAACAAATATGAATGCTATACTGTAGCTGTAGGGTCATTTAACCAATCTACCTGGAAGGGGTTTCATTTTATGCAGAAACCCAGGAAGGGAGTAAAACGTTGTCCGTGCATGAACTGTGCAGAGGTCGCATAACGCGCTTTTTCCAGGTTTGCTCAACCACCGGAGCAGGAACAACACAAAACCTCCGGCCGGATTGGGTGCAGGAAGCACTACCGCGCTATTAAGATTATTGAAATGCTGTCACCTCCGAGCTCTGCTGTGTGGCCATCTACCCATTTCGCCTCTGTGTCTCTGCAAAACGCGAACGCACCTGATTACGACTTTGTCTTAATGCGAAACATTAGTAGGATAGTTAGTTAGTCCAATCCAAAAGTAGGCCAAGTGGGAGTGAGATGGGGAAGGAAATGGGAGGAGGCAGAGGAGATTGTAAATTGTTATTGACACGCCCTCTGTCATCCAAATACATTGTATACAGTGTTGGGTGGATCACACTACAAGTCCCAGAATTCCGTTTCAAACCTATAAGCTCCAAAAGCGGTCGCTCTCTTCTCCCGAAAGTATGCTCTCTTCGGATGGGCCGATCGGAGAGATGTTGAGAGGTATTTTCCTCTGTTCTCCCTCAGTTTGCTGGGCACAACCAGCTCAAACTCACCGCAGCTGCCTTCCACTTCTTGGGTGTTGCAGAGGCCGAGGCGGACCCCGCCACCAACAACAGAAACAGTATATAAAGCGGCACATGCATAACGCATATACATTGAATGGCTGTGACTTGTTAAGTTCCAGCTAAAAAAAAAAAAAATGATGAAACATGGTTGTTGTTGTTTTTTTTGTTTTGTTTTTTACCAAATAATCCTGCGGATTTCTACTTTAAGGGTGTTGAGACGGATCTAACACGTTTGCTGGTGTTTTGCCCAGATCGGCCGGTTGCAGTCGGACACCAGCACCAAGTGTCCCTGCTAAAAACTACCTTAATCCCGCTGAGACTTGACGCGATAAGCCAAACGGTTGCCATGACAATAACCAATCCGCGCCCCTTCCAGCGTGTGCGAGCGCGTGCGTGCGTGCGCGTGTTTATTTGTTGTCGGAACGAGGCCCGGTCAGTTCCTACCTTACATTCTTCCATGCACGTCCTAACCGAGTACGCGTCCGTCTCGTATTTCTGAACCAGCAGCTCAAACTCCCGGTAGTCGCCCTCGGCGCGGCGGTCCCGACGCTGATAAGCCCGCACGCACTCCACGCATCCCGGCAGATCCTCCCCCAGGGCCATATCCAGGGTGCAGTTCACGTCGTCCGGGCCGGTAGACCCGTAAAACAAATCCAAAAGCGAGTAGGAATTACAAAAAGAAAGGTACAAATCGCTCAGGTTGACGTACGGCCGCGTCCCACCGCCGTCCCCTCCGCCGGAGAGGCCCAGGCACACGGCGTGCGCGTTCGAGAAAGCGAAGCAGTCTTTGGACAGGCTGTCGGGGTGACAGGCGTCCATCCGCCACAGAGGTTTGGTAGAATTCCCTAGAAAAATAACATCTGGCTCTCTGGCGTGGTGGTGGTGGGGGTGGTGGTGTTGGTGCTGGGGGCCGGGTGGTGGGGTCTGGTGGTGGTGGCGGCGGTGGGAGTTTGGGTGCTCGCCCGTGTCCGTGATGGCGAAGCCCTCGTCGTCCGAGCGCTTGTCCCGGGTTCGAGTCAACTTGGCCTCGGCGCAGAACCACAGGTGATCAGAGAGCAGGACGGTGATGAAGAGCAGGGAGGCCAGCGACAGTCGCCATCGCTGGGCCCGCTCCGACTCGGTGAACGGCTTCTCGTTTTCTCGGGGTGCGAACCAGAATTTCAAGCCCTCGTCTTGCTGCCGACGCATCCAAGCACCCCTGGTCATATTTTAGGAGAGCGCGGCCCTGGCCCACTCCACCGTGGGGGCTCCTCTGCCACAATACTCATTGACTTAGGGGGGGGGGGGGGTTGTGGGTGGTGGTGGTGGTGGTGGTGGGGGTAGGGGGTGGACTCCGGTTGCTTCTTCCTCCTCTGGTGGCGGTGAGGTGCCGGCTCCCAGGGCGCTCCTCTCCCGCGCCCACGACCACGCACCGCTATTCCGATCCCGATCCGATCGCGATTAAGCGTGGCGCTGCCGCAGCCCGGTGCTCCATGGCTGTCCGGGCGGGAACCGAGTCCTGGCGGACCGCATGCCGCTCCGACCTCACCCTCCGTCCCCCCCGGGGTTGCTCTCCGTCTCTCGGCGGCTGTGGCTGTGGCTCGCTCCTCGAGATTTTCACTTAAAGGACGGAGACGACCCCCATCGGACGCGCGCCGATCGTTGTGTCCTCGGAACGGCTTGAATCGCTTCTCCCCTCGGCCGTCGTCATCTTGGACCGCGGTTAAGTTGCCGCCATGTTCGCCTTAAAACACTTTTTCGGGGATCTGGGTCCGTTTGCGTCATCTCCATCGCTGCGATGGCTCCATCGTTGCGCAGTGGCGGAGCGGCTTATTACCCACACACACACTCGCGCGCGCGCGCATACACGCATGCACGTGCGTTTGTGTCTGCGTGTGTGTTTTGCACGTACAACTCTCTCTCTCTCTCCCCCTCTCCCTCTCCCTCTCCCTGTGTGTGTGTGTGTGTGTGTGTGTGTGTGTGTGTGTGTGTGTGTGTGTGTGTGTGTGTGTGTGTGTGTGTGTGTGTGTGTGTGTGTGCGTGTGTGCGCGTGTGTGCGTGCGTGCCTAAATGGCGTGCTTAGCTGGATAAAATCTGAACTTACCATCCATGCAACGTCACATACTTTTTTTTTTTTTTATATTGGCGACATCTTGCTGTTGGTGCAGGATAGATCTCCATTTACGATCATTGGAGATAAATCATTTTGCCTCCATATCTACTTTGACCCCAAAAATGTATTTGATTTGATCGGAGTGCAGAAACATCAACATCGTCATTCAGGGCCAAGAGTCTAACCGTGCGAGATTATCCAACACTGGGATAACTGGTGTTCCTGAGCAATTGGTAAACAGGCCCTGAGCAAACACAGGTATAATGTACGGCTTGTGCTATAGGATTAAACTGCACCTTCCCAGCGGCCGATCTTATCATTGCTTTTATTGTTTTTGGTGTATGAGTTAAAAACACACAACTTATGTGCACATGTTAGTGTGTTTTCCCTGGTGTGTGTGTGTGTGTGTGTGTGTGTGTGCAAGGGAGAGAGAGAGAGAGAAAGGGTGTGTGTGTGTGTGTGTGTGTGTGTGTGTGTGTGTGTGTGTGTGTGTCTGTGTGTGTTTGTTGAAAGTAAATGACAGTATTTATCCTTGTCTTATAAAGCTGCTAAATCATTGTCAGTGTGAATGGCTTTGAGTGCTACCAATGAGACGGATGTGTTGCTTAATGTTAATGGGATGTACACTGGGATGGGACAAGACATCAATACCTCGAGGTAACACTGTGGGAGGATCAGCTCCTTATGTGATTCAGGGGGCGGGGAAACGCGCTCATCTGAGCGCCATAACTTAGCTGGGGCAAAAAAAAAGACATGAAACAATCCTGTATTGTACTCGTACGTGTCCAATTTTGCGTTAATTGTGTGCATAATGTAAATTATATACAATGACTGTTCTTAAAGAAAATAGATTTTTGCCTATATTTTTGCTTGTTGTTGTTATATATACATATATTTTCTTGTTTATTATGCCTTATTATGACACATTTCTTTTTCACAGCCATCAGAGTTTGCCCCTTTATCATTTCATTGCACCGTATTTGTACGATTGCACATGACAAGTACAAATCTTGACTCTGGAATCTAGTCGATGTGGAGTGTTCACCTATTCTTTGAAAGTTTCTATGTTTTGTGACATGCATCATGTTTCATGTCTTTAGCCTCTTTACCTGCAGGTGATTGACCTCCGTCTGACTTGCAATAGCCATGGCAACTGAAACTTCATTATAGTGCGGAGTTGGGTGGTCGTGCTCGCTGGCCCAGTGGCCAGCGATGGTGTGATGGCAAACATCTGCTGTGCCATCGCAGGGTGTTGGTTCTGTTCATCCGTCATTACTCTCACAATGTTATGTCACCGCAGGAAGCTGCGATTCTCGAGGATCAACGCCTTACTTCCGCTGTGTCAGTCTGGTCCGCATCTCCCAATAACTTCTGGATTTTAGCCTTTGCCGTTTACTCTAAGCCTCCCTTTGTTTTGTTTGTGTGCAAGTGTGGCTGATGTTTAAGTCTGCTAGAGCTTCCCGCTGGCCATACCTACATGGGTTGTTTTAATTCATGTGTTCCTGTCTCCTCATCTTTGTTGAAAAGCGCATGACCATATGGAGCAAGCCAGGGGTCTTGTGCAACCTCCACCAGATCTGGGATGTGATTGGACCACGCTGGACGCCTGACTTGTGGCAGCACCTGAGAGGTGGCCAATCAACAACATATGTGTGTCTGGCACTCCAGAGAGTTGTGTTTCACACCACACCCTACGCTTTACCACCTGATGTGTGTGTGTGTGTGTGTGTGTGTGTGTGTGTGTGTGTGTGTGTGTGTGTGTGTGTGTGTGTGTGTGTGTGTGTGCGCGCATGTGTATGTGTGTGTGCTTAGCAGAGACAAAAACATGGAGGAAGAGAGAGGGAGTGAGAGAGAAGGAGAGAGAGAGAGAGAGAGAAGCGAGATGGTGTATTTCATAGGTGAATGCAGATTCCAGACCCTCCAATCTGGAGCCATCACAGTAACAGTAAGGGCTGGCAGACATGACTCATCCACCATCTATGCTGGAGGAGAGAGAGAGAGAGAGAGAGAGAGAGAGAGAGAGAGAGAGAGAGATAACATGTGTGTGTGCCTGTGTTCCAAAATAGGCCTGTGTGTGCACACATGTACGTGCATGTGCAGGATTGATAATATCTTCTCATTGTACTGAGAGGTTGTGCTAAATCAAAAATAATTTGTGCTGGTAAGGTCATTACCTCCCATTCTATTTTAGTGTCCAACAACACAAAAGTGAGAAAAACAAGCTCTATTCAAAATATCCCCCTTTATCTCTTTATTTATACTTCTGTGCTGCCTGGCTGGTTAAGGGAGGGCGAGTTTATTTCTGTCGCTCGGATTACCAAAATACAATTGAGACAAAAACAAAAGATTCCGACGGGAACTTATCGGTGCCTTCTCTCTGACATCGTTCCTTGAATCAAATGATCTTAAAGATGGAGGATGACGGTGTCAAAAGTCAGAGGTCGTTGACAAGAACGCTTCGTCGTCTCTTTGATACATTAAGCGCTATTTGCAAAACCATCTCCCGGTTTGAGGTCTAATACCTCGGGGGGTTTCCACCCTCCAGCCTGCCCTGACAAAGAGAGGAGGATGGAGCTGGACTGGGCCCACCAGCGAGAGGGAGGGAGGAGGGAGGGAGACGGGCGACAACCTTTAACTGCACACACACGGCCATTTTCCAATTTGCGTTAAGTCCACAACCTTCACACCTCCCACACACCGTGTCAGCATCAAAATGGACCTCTTAGGGTAAACCTATCACTTTATCGCCCTCCCTCTCTTCCTTTGCTCTTCACTTCTGGACTGCTCTCGCTCTCTCGCTCTCTCTCTCTCTCCGCAACATTTGCCTTTTCTGCATCTCTTTTCAGCTCGCTCTTGTATCTCACACTGACCTGTTGGCATTCATCTCCCTTTCTTTCCCCTTCTGCTTATTGCTCATTCGCGCTCTCTCGCTCTCTCTCTCTCTCTCTCTCTCTACTTCTCTTTCTCCTCCTCTCCCACTCAACTGACCCCCTCCCTGACTGACTCTCTCTCTCTCTCTCTCTCTCTCTCTCTGACTCAAAACAGTTGTCTCTTACTCGTCCTATCAGTCTCTCTCTCTCTCTCTCTCTCTCTCTCTCTCTCTCCCTCTGCCTCCTACTCGGTGCTCTCGTGTGCTTGACGTCAGAGAGGAGGAAGGAAACGAGGGAAGAAGGGATTGAAGGAGGGAGGCGGAGCCAGGCTGGATAGGGAGCCCTGTGATTGGGCGGCGATGTCACCTCCCTCAGGCCCTGGTGCACTGTCCACAGTGGATGTGAGGAAGTGACAGGGATTTAGGGCTGCACTCATTAGCTGTCCGACGCTGCAATTGAGGGTGAAATATATATATATTTTTCATCTTACCCCAGTTTCTCCCGCCCCCCACACACCTCACCTCTGTGCTGTGTAAAAATGTCAATATATTGGTCTTATTGTGCATTACATTGCACATGCTGCATACTGTTCCTTGACAGCTTTGATATGAGAGGCACATGGTGCGTGTGGCCCTGCATATACAGAATAGAATGAGATATTGTCGCTGTGTCGAGGAATATTTGTGTACGAATTTCATGAATGCAAAATGCATACCTCAGATTAATGCATGCGTGCAGTTCAGCAAACATGCTTGGCTTGTCATGTCTGTGTGCTTTTGTGTGTGTGTGTGTGTGTGTGTGTGTGTGTGTGCATGTACCATACTGTATGTCAGAGTTGTGTACAAGCAGGGATCAGGGTAAGACAGTGTTGTATTGGTAGAGGCAGATGAGGGGGATTATGTCAACCCCCTCACCAACCACCCCCCACTCACTACCCTTTGGTCAGATTCCACTGATCGATTGGTTCATTGTCATTCCGGCAATTCCTCCCCGTCTTCTTACCTCCCCCTACCTATTACAGATACTCTACTCTATTCCTGGATCCCTGATGCCTCCTGGCCTAAATTTCCCACAATGCAATTTGGATCTCAATGTACACTCCCCCCCTGTAGGTTTTTCCCTTCAGAGAAACCACACAGAATACCAATATGTGGATGGAGGGGATTTCTTTGTGTTGGGGGATAAACGGTTCCCCGAAGTTGTTGTATTGGCGATAGCGTTTCAAATGTGTTGTGTAGCGTTGAGTAACTGAGCTCAGAATTGAATTTCCCGTCTGTTGTGTATTTCTGTTTATGCAAAAGCACAATCAGAAAATTGGCATTTAAAGTTCAAAGTTCAAAGTTCAAAGTGTTTTATTTGTCAAGCGTACAGTACAACACAAGGTCATTCGGTACAATGAAATTCTTGGGGCATGACAGGCAACAACTGCGTAGTGGGCATAAAAAGATAATATATATATATATTTTTTTAAATAAAATAAGAGTCAAATATAAAAAATTTAAAAAAGAGTAAGAGTCGATGTTACAAATAGAGGTCACAGTGTACTGTATGTACGTAAAATGAAAATAACAAAAACAATCCTAAAACAGAAACTAAAATAATAGGAACATTGTAGCAGTTCCAACAGAAATAGGTCAGTCTATTGCACGAGATATGGATATAAATATAAAGTGAAGGAGTGCCGGTGGATATGTACATGTAGTTGTGGTGACGTACATTCAATTTACATAGGTGACTACAGATGTTGCAGGTTGAGAAGCCTGGTGGCCTAGGGTGGCCGAGGGTAAAAACTTCGTGACTCTGGTAGTCCGTGCCCAGATGCTCCGGTAACGTTTACCAGACGGCAGCAGCGTGAACAGTCCGTAGCCTGGGTGGCTTTACCTCACAAAGCTTTTATTAGTTTACTCTCAAATATCATATTAACTGCTGATACATGTTTTGAATGATAGAAAATATACTACAAAAATACTAACAACTCAAAACATATGCATGCATACTATATACTATATACATACAGTATGTATGCATATAGTATGTACTCGAGTGTGTGTATGTGCAGTCATGTGTAGGTGCATGTGATCAGGCAGGTGTGCCTGAGCATACTGTAATCATGTGGTTGTGTGGAGGTAGGAGTGTTACTAAATTATTGTCTGTGGGAACACCAGTAAGACACCTCCCTCTTACCCTGGTGTTACATCACTGATGGCCTGAATCTGTATCCTGCCACTCTCTGCCTCAGCCTCCACATAGTCTCTTGTACCGGGAGTGATTGCTCTCTTTGGGACCAGACCACAGGGCTGTTGAAATAGTTGGGATAATCAAACTGTTGGTGAAACCCTACTCTCATTCAATAAGCTGTGAATGAAGCAGCGTTGCCTCACTGGGCACCAGGGTAGGGGTTTCTCTGCAATGCATGCGTATGTAAAATCTGAAACTATAAATCTATTGTCTCGGTTGGTTTTAAGGAGTAAATATGTATAAAAAGATAGCCTAACTACTGTACCATGTCCTATCTTTTAAGATTTTTTTTTTTTAAATAGGTTCGAGATCAGATGAGAGCGAGTCTGAGTCTGCATTATACTGTTTGTACCCCTCTGCAACTCTGATTACTTTGATAGAATACTCTCTTCTCTCTCTCTCTTTCCAACCCTTAGTGGTGATGATTAGTTTTCTCAAACATCTCACAGAGTAGCAACAGCCTTTTTAACCCCTCTCTAAGACAGCCCCAGCCAGCAGCACTGCCCCACTTGATGTGAGTGCCTCTCCAGCGCCAAAGCCTGAGGAGACCACAGAATGTTCTCTCTGTGCCTCCACGAAGCTGGCCGCATCACCCGTGCCGCGCAGTCCTCTGTGGTATAAACACAAATGCGCCTTTCCCATACACTGAATTCAATAAGGCAGCAGACGAAAAAATAACTCCTTGAATGAACGATTTATTCCGGCAAAGCATGGGTGAAAATTCAGAGTGTTAGCAGGGGAAGATGAGCCCCGGCATTTCTAAATGCATTCGCCTCTCGCTAATCTGCGCTGTCAGAGAAAAGCACGTCATAATGAAAGGGATATGTCTGCCCCTGAATGCAGCAGGAAAGTGGGGAGGAAAAAAAAAATGCGGTGCAGCCCTTTGAAGAAATGAAAGTGCAGACAATTCCCGGCCGGCATGGTATGGGTGCGGGCGTCCAGTTTGAGATCCAGACGTCACCTCTCATCCAGGGGTGGGAGTGGAAATAAGAGGAGAAAAAAACACACAACTAGTTCCAAGATTTGTGCTCTCCTCTCATCCGCCAGCCCCCACCCACCCATCTCCTCTCTCCTGCCTGGAGTGCTTTTATGCCGAGCCTCTGAACGTCACAGACCAGGCCCTTCCCCTCCGTCAGAACACAGCCCACAGGGGTAATGGCAGCAGCTTCAGCCAATTCCTCCACACTCGACAGTCAGTACTTCTTTCATGTCCTTGGGGGTCCGCGTGACGTCCTTTAAAATGAAGGCGATGGAAAAGAGGGAGTTTTAGAGGCGGCAGCTATAACACACGGAGAAATTCCACCGCGATGAAGCGATTCCAGTCCGCGCGGCGCGCTCTGTTCCGTCTTGAAAAGCCGCGCTCACACCTGTGCTGTTTGGTTGCATCGATCCAAAAAACCCCAGTGCGGTAACTCATTCCGTTGAGTTCCTTTGGACGGTGGAGGATGCGCCAATTAACGGCACGCCAATTAACCAAGACCATGTGTGTCTCGGCCTGCTCCCGTGCAAAATTCAATTTACTCAAGGGTAAAAAAAAAGAGCCCAGGGGTGAGGTGAAGGTTTATTTTTTGTGACAAGATGCCAATCAATTTAACAATTCAACGTCCAATTAAAGTAACAAAAAAAAAAAAAAACGTAAGATAATGAGGCCATGGAAACTGACCAATCAAAAATTAATTACATGGAAAGTACAGTAATGTCTCTTTTTCAAGGGGGTAATTTGTCCAACGGAGAGATATCGTCGTACTTAAAGGCTTTCACTCTCCAACAGATGAAAGTGGCCTTCCAGGTTTTACAGTAAGCGTTTTTACGTTGCCCCCTCCATTACCCTCCTCCGAGAGTCCGTCGTTGCGTGTGCGCGTGTGCGCGCTCGGACTCGGCGCTCGATAACCGGCTGATCTTGTATGCAGGGCGGCGTGCTCTCTGTGTGAGCTTGAGCCTGTGTGGCACCGTGCTGTACTCTGTCCAAGCCCCTGCTCTGCGTCATCTATCTCATCACAGAGAGACCGACTGACCTCAGATGACTTTGCAGACACAATCTGCAGTCTATCAGTCACGTGCGCACCTCTCCCTGTGGTGGCCTGCTCCACTTCTGATCACGGCGCTCATCTGTAGCTCCTTTCCGCGCAAAAATCGACAACAAAAGGGAGAGGATCACAGGAGGGCCGCCGCCCGTCGGCTCGTTACTCAATTCGTTTTGGTCGGACATATCATGGATAATTACGACCTTAGGACCGTCATTACGACGCACTGTACTACTTCCTCCGCAGCTTGTATCAGCATTCGTTTTCGATCAGCAAAGAGGTTTGTCTTCGTCGGGATAAAGCCACAGGGCACATGTACGCCCATGACATCCATCCTCCCCTCCACACCCTCCATCATTCATGCTCCTCCTCGTGGGGTTCTGTAAATATCTACCGCGGACTGGGTAAAGTTTGGAAAAAGGTCAAATGCGATAGATTCCGCATCGCCCCCGTCTTGTGTGCCTCAGTGTAAAACCTCCATTTGGCATTCAACCTCACTGCTATTCTCCCATTTCACAAGGTGCAGCGATATGGGTGGCTGGGGTGGGGGGGGGTTCAGGCACTTTAAAGAACAGCACAATACACATATATCTGTTTCCAACACCTTGCTCCTGAGAATGTAAACCATATTGGCATAACCATTAAGCAGATCTCCTCAGCAATGCTGGAAACACATCAATCCAGCGCGGCGTGGTCCTGGAGGCTCGCCGGAGCCATGATACATTGCACCGCTGAGAGACTCCATTTGCAGCAAGGTGACTGGGAGAGAATAAATGATATGCTGAAATGATGCCGCCGTGTCATTAAATCAATCAGCTGGCGAGGATCGGCATCATCCGAAACTCCCGTCATGCAGTTCGGCTAATTTATGGGGTCGCAGCCGGGTCATGACCATGGCTACAGTGGGACACTGTAATCAAGGCAGGGTCCTGGGAGGGAAGGGCGTGGGGACATAAATCAGCTGCTGTTTGAACGACCGCTGTACAGTAGAGCGCTGAGCCGTGGAACGACTACTCAAACAGAAATACAGTGTACACACACAAACACACACACACACACACACACACGCACACACACATCAACTAAATCACATATGCCCACAATTTGACAAATATGCCGGAACTCATTTAGCTCTAATTCACACTTTAACCAAGGTAACATACTGTATACTGTCATCAGCACACACACACACACCTCGGAACATCCTGCAATCTGCTGATTCCTCCCATTAGCAGTGACATTTAAGGATGTCCCCCGAGTGCACAGCAGCCAGTGTAAAGTACCTTTTCATTAAGCTCTTACTGTGTAGGCCTCAGGGGTGAAGAGGTGTCTGTGTGCGTGTGCGTGTGTGTGTGCGTGTGAAAGAGATAGAGAGAGAGAGGGCCACTGGCTGAAACAGAGAAGAAACAAGAACAAAAAGCTGTAGATAAAGATTTAAATATAAGAATAGAACGCCACTGATTTACAGCCCGGATCCATAGGATTAAACTCTTGTTTCGAAATTGCGCGGCTCCACCGGGTGGTTGCCTTTTACTCTGATGTTGTACAGGGTCGTGTACCCGCACGGGGAGAGAGGTGAGGTCTCTGCAAACCCCGCTGATGATAGAGGGAGAACCACTGCAGCGACCCTTCCTCTACTTCCACTCCATCTTGTCACTCCGTGCACCGCACGGCCCAGACCCCACCTTCCTCCTCCTTCCATCTACCTCTCCAATTCTCTCCAGAGCCACCGTTGCCTGGAGGCCTCCCTAAGTTTCGGTAAACATGTCAGTCTGTAAACACGGCATGCTGTGCTGACTAACCGAGGCAAGGCTCACGGTCACTGTTTTGTCTTCTGCGTCGGCACGATCATTTCTCGTGGCAAATGGCTTTCTGTAAATCGGCTGTGTGCTCTTAAGCTGTATGAATGAAAGTTTATTACCTAGCTTAATTTCTCATAAGTATTAAATTAATTAAATAATATATTTTGTTTTGAGACTTTTAATTGGATAGATAAAGACCCGACAGAAGCGGGTGTACGACTCCTGCTGCCGGGGAACGGACTTTACACCCGGGACACAGGTGTGGGTCTCCTGTCCGGGAGAAGGAAGGGCCTCTCCCACGAGCCGTCGAGCCTGTGGACTGGCCCTTGCACTGGGCTGGAAAAAGCTGTCGGACGTGGTGTGCAGGGTCCGGCCGAGGAGGCATCGGGACCTGAGGACCAACTTCGAGCTTCCACTCCTACTTTCACTGTTTGCGTAGGAGAGCGGCAACGGCAGCGCCCGCCTGGCTCCCCCCTCTCTCCACCGGCTCTGAATCTATGAGATAACCACGCCCCATTCATTTCCATTTAAGGAATGGAATTGTAGCATCTTGTAATAAAAGTGCCCTGAAATAAATAAATGTGGCATTATCAATGAATAGTTCATAATTTCATAGACATTTATTAATTTATGAATTTATTCATGAATTTATTTGATATTGACTCAAATGGTGTTCCATACTTCCAAGCTGTCATTCTTCAATTAGGCATCTGCAGCACAACGCTGGATGTTCTGTTTGGGGTGTTCCCCCGGGGACAGGCAGCGATTAATAAGTCTCCTTTTCTACTTTTCCTCCCAAAAGAAGTATGAGCTTAGAGGATTTAATAGCTACGATCAGATAGACACCAAGAGCAGTGCTCTGAATCACTTACACACACGTGTGTGTGTGTGTGTGTGTGCATGTGCGTGTAACGCAAAGATCAGAGCATTGTGTTTTTTTCCTCCATAATTTGTGTAAAAGTCCCTGCAGTGGTGGTATGCAGAACAGCAATTATGCTGTGGTCAATTATTTTGTTCAGATAAATGGATTGTATCTCATCACCATGAAACCAGGGAGGAAATCCAATATCGCCTCCAGTTCACACTGGGCAGTTCTGGCAAACATACACTGACACAGTCATTCATCCACACGCAATGATATTAAAAAACATGTATTCTAACAAATATAATGTATTATATAATAAAATAATACTGAGCCTGATTACCAACCATTTAATATTATTTATAAATGTTGGACTGAAACATTTACGGGATGATGTAGGTGTGAAAATGCAGGTGAAGCCAAATAAAGAAGCAAGTTGAAAACAAGAGTGGATCCTGGCTCACCCCTAATGACAACCACTCAAAGACAATATATCCCCAGATGTGGAAAAGTTATGCAAAGTTGCCATGTTTTCAGGAGTTCTTTTGAAATAAAAAGAAACATACAATGCCTTTAAGTTTAGGATTTCAAATGTTTGGGTTGCGATGATTCATTTTGGCCAAACTTTCCAAACTGTGTTTCTCCTGTATAGTGTACATATCCTAAATATAAACTCCTTATAAAATTATATTTTTAATTATAATTTATACCTATATACCATACCAATAATCGATCCAGTGCATAGAATCACATTACTATATTAGGGTTATTGTTAAAATATTTGACTTTTTCTGTTTTTTATTTTTTTATCTGTGTATATTTTGGCTTTTTTTATTTGAACTTTTTTAAACTATTTTATTATTTTTTAAATTTCTTATTATTTTGAATGCTAATTTGTAGATACGCACCAATAATCACCTTGACAAATTACTCGTAGACCTACATGTAAATGCACCTGGCCGGACAACAATATAAATGTAAAAATACATTTTAAAAATAGTTGAATATATAATATATATATAATATATAATTATGTTAATTGAGATGAATTGCTCTTAATTACCTCTCAAATATTAATGATCAATTGTATTTAACCCCCACACACACACACACACACACACACACACACACACACACACACTTATGAAACAAGAATGGCAAGATGGCCTTTCTTTCTCCACAGGATAAAGAAGTAACCTTTAGTCTGGGTCATAACCCCATCTTTTTGTACTGGCGACCAGAGTCTGCATGTCCACTGGAATCAGCTCGGTCGGGAGAGATCTCCCAAAACAATTCAAACCATGACTTGTTAGTGGTGGGACTGACCTTAAGAGAGTGTCTGTGCCCTCTCCAAATTGAGTGAATCTGCCCTTTACATTTATAGTGGTTACCAACGTGACCCCAAACTCTTTAAAGTTGCCAAGGCTCAGAATTCCCCTCCCACTTCCCGCAGTCCTCCTCGGAAGCGTGGCGGTGTCCGTCCAAAAAACGAGAGGGAGTTTTCCAACGGCCAAACTGAACATGTTCCTGACTGAAACACATTTGATGGTGTACAGTACTTGGACACGTTCAGAACCTCACCGAAGAGAAATAGCCCTTGGGTTTCCACCAGCGCGTTGGGCTCTTCATTTGTCCAATCTAAAAACTTGGGCGAGAGTGAATAACGATAATCAAGAAATCATAAGAGGTGATGATGATGATGATGATGATGATGATGATGACGGCTTTTATGTAAAGTGGTATTATCTCATCCAGAGATGGCGTCACCGCTGAAGATCATGACAAAGGTTCATATGAGAATATGACAATGTGATCAAGGATGTGGCGTTAGAGGCGGCGGCAGCAGATTCAGTCGGAAGTAAACAAGAGATTGTGGCGTCTGAGTGTCTAATGGCCCGAAATCCAAAATGAAAGGGAGTAGCTGGATGAGTCGCAGATATGCGCAACCATGAGGGAAAAGGGATTTCACTGTTCTGTAAAAGTGATGTTTCATCTGCAGGGGCTGTTGAGATGAAGTGAGAAGCCTTTTCTAAAGTCATTCATTTGAAACCTTTGTATCTCCCTTTTTTTCGGCTCAGTGGCCAAATCTGCTGCTTATTGAATGGCGTCAATGGCAGTCGGGCTGGAATAGAGAGATAAACATCAATTCAACTCCGAGGATGCAACGTGATATTATGGTTGCTCCAAAAATCTGTGCTTCGTGTCACAGTGACAAATCCATGGAAATGTTCCAGAAACGCTATCCCGGTCATTGATCTACACACACGACAGCGGAGACGCACGCGGTGGTTTACCAGAGCAACAGTCGAACCCCTGTCCAGGAAGGTTTGGCTTGTACTTAACGTCACCTCAAGGTGACAATACCCTTGTCGCCACCTGCACTTTTCAACGCATGCACAGAGGCACACACTCGCGCGCGCACACACACACACACACACACACACACACACACCCACCCACATCTGCAGGTTAAGAGAATGATAGATATCTCCGTGGATTTAAAAGGAGGCTCATTTGCAAGGGAAATGTAGCCTTTATTAGTTAATGTCTGCTTCTTCGCCACAGGAGGCCTCCTAATTGCTGCCTGAGACATACAGCAATTTCCACCCAATTTATTCCTGACAGGCACAGAGTAGGGCATTCTTGCTGCATGCCCACAAGCCCAGATATTACTCTTGGCTGATTAGGCCGTCACTGTATGAGCTAAACTCTTAATAAACCTTGTTGATTGGCGTTAGGACCAGAGGGCCACTCCTAATTTCTTTTTCCCTTACATATTACTTGATTATGAATCGCAAATACAGGAGAAAGTTTAATCTCCAGAGAGAGAGAGAGAGCGAAAAGCAGTCACAGGGACATGGGAGAAGTGCCTTTCTTGGGGTGAGGTGAGTTAAAAATGAGTTGCTATGAAGCTGTCCCCTGCGAGTCAAAGCCATGCTCTGTCTCGACGGTGACAACACATTTACTGCAGCCATGGACACCAGCTCCATCACCCTGTGCATTGCACCCACTGGCTCGCGCTTCAAAGCGATTGTGACGGTGCTGTCAGGCGAAACCCAGCTGCCGGACGCACGGAGACTCTTTGTTTAAGGTAGGAAAGCTCAAACAAAGGCGTACTGAGGAACTCAAAATACACACAGGTACTAAAGAACTCGAAATACCCTGCAGGTCGGTCAGGTAACACTACTCACAGGGGAGCTTCCTAGGCAGGTGCGCCGGCGACGCTCACTAACAGGGACTTTAAAGTCAGACCCAAAGTGACTGGGGAACACAAACTAAACACACTGGGGTAATGACTAGACGAGAGACACAGCTTCAGGGAGCAAAAGAAAACCCCTCAGGCAGACGGCCCTGAGCTGGAATCCCACTCTCGCAAACAGGGCAGGTCGGTGGAATCGCTCCGGCGGGCGACCGGACCTCGGGATAGAAGAGTGGAGCTGCTCCGGGTGTCGACCCCATAGGCGGGGCCACTTCAAAGGATGGCCAAGAGGCCGGGGGTTGGCGGAGAAGGTCGACTGCCGGAGATCTGACCGGATGCTGGCGGAGAAAGCAGGGGAAAAAGGGGGCAGCTGTATCTAACTGATGTGCAGGCGGGGGGCGAGCAGACCGGGGGGGGGGGGGGTTTCCTTAAAGAAATCTACAGGCCAGGAAACCTGCTGGTGGCTAGCAGGCTCAAAGCTAGCAGACTGGTGGCTAGCAGGCTGGAGGCTAGCAGGCTCAAAGCTAGCAGACTGGTGTCTAGCAGACCCAAAGCTAGGAGACTGGTGGCTAGCAGGCTGGTGGCTAGCAGGCCCAAAGCTAGCAGACTGGTGGCTAGCAGACCGGCGTCTAGCAGGCCGGTGGCTAGCAGGCTGGCGGCTAGCAGGCCGGTGGCTAGCAGGCTGGCAGGCCAGTGGCTCGCAGGCTGGTGGCTAGCAGGCCGGTGGCTAGCAGACTGGCGTCTAGCAGGCCAGTGGCTAGCAGACTGGCGTCTAGCAGGCACTAAACTTGCGGACTTGTTGCTAGCAGGCCCAAATAAATGCAAACGCAAGCTAAATACACTGGGGTCGTTCATATCTAGACGAGACCACGCTGAGGGGAAAAGACACTAGGATGCACGTGAGGAACACACTGAGGACATCTTCTGGACAAATAAAGGAACACAGGGCCTGGAGGGAAACAGAAATGACCAGGGAACAAGGGGGGTTGGGGGGGGGGGGGGGCAGAGAGAGTGACAAGGATGGCGGGGGAGAGAGAGAGAGAAAGAGAGCGACCGATAGGACGAGTAAGAACACAGGGAGATACCAAGACAGGGAGAAGACAGGCCTACATACACTCGGGAGAGAAGGATAACGAGGAAGAGAAAAACGTCGAACCAAACGGTGCAAAACCATGACAGCAATGCTGCCTGTGATGGTGGCAGGCGAGTCCGAGCCCACTAACAAACTCACTCGTTTGCATCACAACGGCACGACGCAATTAAGTAGCAACGCCTGAAACAAGATACAGAGAGACAGAAGACAAATCGGTATGGGATGGCTTGGCAACATGGAAACTGTACATAATGCTCATGTAACCAATGGAAAGATTCAAGATTCAAGATTCAAGATTCAAGATTTTTATTTGTCACATACATATACATACTTCCATACATATATGCAGTGAAATGTAATGCAACGCACCCGGTGATAGCACACAATAAGTCCTAGGAAAAAGTACAAAAATAAAATAAAATAAAAAGTAGAAAATTCCTTTCTAATAGACCGACTAACTGACTCCTAAAACGAAATACAGTAAGTGGAATACTTATAGAATAAGATAAAAAATATATAGAATAAAATACAATAAAAAATAAATTGAAATAAAATGGAATAGGTTGAAGGAATATGGCTATGTATATACAGATATGTGCATTTAAAGTGGCATGTGAATTAAAGTGGCATGTGAATGTGAATAGGGACCTACAACAAATCGTAGGTCCCTGTTTTCCAAGTGCCGAGTCCATCTCCGGGCCCTTCGCCGTGCATTGGGAAGGCATCGGGCGTGTCGCGTGGTGTGAGGTGAATGACAGGCTCGTCCTTCGGTGTGATGTGTGATATGCCCGGCCGGATCACAGTTCACAGTGACTCTTTGTCCTATACAGTAGCAGCTGACTGTGTGTTATTGAGCTGAGACCCTCCGGCTGTTTAGACTGCCACATCTCAAGTAATTGAGTCGTTGGATGGAGGAGGGCTGCCAGGCGTGTGCGCAGGCTGAGTGTGTGTGTGTGTGTGTGTGTGGCTGTGTGTGCGTATTGTGCCTGCGTGTTTGTTCATAATAGATGATTTGCTGACGTGTCTGAGGTCATTGAGTTCGGGTAAGAGGAGGCGAGGTTGCCACCTGTCAGCCTTGTGTAGGATGAATCCCCAAATGCACCGTCGCTTGGAACCCAAAGAGCCAAACGTGTGTGTGTGTGTGTGTTTATGGGTGTACATATATACCATTCGTGCTGCTATATACAAGAAAATACATCCGCCCATTGCTCCCTCACGTCCCTCACATTCGAAGCAATTAATTTGTAATTATGTTTTTCATACCTGCGGATACATGTCAAACCTTGCAGTGCACACTCGTCACTAAATGCTGCTGAGGGTTTCAATTAATTTATTGTTATGTCTGGATTCTCCAAATCGTCAATCTTCTTCTGTATAGATATATTTGCAAGGACATTTTTATTTTATAGATGACAAATGGACAGCTTTTCCTTCGTATATTACCTATGTATAGCTACGGGTAATCAATTTGAAATTTAGGGCGTGCATCTTTTAAATGGCAGTTGATTCCATATTCAGATCAATAAAAGCAAACATAGCAACTTACCCAGAATGTCCCAACACTTTGTTTACATGTCAAAATGAGTTGTGGGGGTGTAGCAGGGGGTAGTACAGATTGTCCACGCAGTACTAGAATTGTGAAGTGCTCTCTAATGCGTTAAAAATAGGGCAAAATACTTGGCGTGCTCATCATACTATGCAAGGTGTGATCCTATCAAATGTACAACACAGTGTCCCATTGCAGACCCGGGCTGGAAGCTGTCATTTTACAACAGAAAAAGGGCCAAACAAGCAGGACGTGTACCACAGCAAAAAATACACATCGAAAGCCACACCAAAGGACAGCAAAGTTGGTTCACTCTCTCCTTGATCTGCATTTCTTTTTTTTTTTTTTTTGTAATGCAAAGAGCCCCTGTAACAAAACCAGACATCGGTGTGCGCCATCTTAAGGTTTTGATCCTGACTTCAACACCCCAAAAATCAAATCAACCAAGCTCAAGGACAGCACGGAGTGGCCAACAGCTACGCTGGTCTGCACATAATCTGTCTCCTCCAAGGTCACACCGGGTGTAAACGAGATGTTAAACATAGCAACATCACCATGCCGTGGGAATGACGTGGGAAGAGAAAATCAACACATGCTTATATATACAGTATATGTACAAATATTTCATTTTGATTTGAATTATATTAGGCATACTGCCTGTCAGGTGAATATTTCTATTGCTTCAATACGTTTAAGATGAACATATCGATCTATCTATCCAGACAGACGTCAAAATGTATAATAATAATAGTTTTTTTTATTAAGAATTTTTGAATCCCCTTGATGTGAGAAAACATTGTTTGAAATTTCTTGGCCCTAAACGAAGAACATTAAAACCACCACTGATGTTGTGTAGGTCCCCCCCGTGCCGCCAAAGCATCTCTGACCCGTCGAGGCATGGACTCCACAAGAACCTCTGAAGGTGCCCTGTGGTATCTGGCACCAAGACGAAAGCAGCAGATCTTTTATGTCCCCTTAAGTTGCGAGGTGGGGCCCTCATGGATCAGGCTTGTGGTTTTCAGAACATCCCGCAGATATTCCATCGGATCGGACACCTAACCCCGACCATCCACATGATGTGGAAGAAAAACGTGATTCATCAGACCAGTCCACCTTCTTCCAATGCTCCATGGTCCAGTTCTGACGCTCAGGTGGTCAGCATGGCCACCCTGTCCTGAGTCTGAGACTGTGGGATCAGACCAGACGGGCTAGACTTCGCTCCCCATGCGCATCAATGAGCCCATGAGCGCCCATGACCCTGTCAGCGGTTCACCAGTTGTCCCTCCTCGGACCACTTTTGGTAGATACTGACCACAGCACACACCCCACAAGACCTGTTGTTATCGAGATCACAATTTGACCCTTATCAAAGTCACGCGGAACGTTACGCTTGCTCATTTCTCCTGCTTCCAACACATCAACTTCAGGAACTGACTGTTCACTTGCTGCCTCATACATCACACCCCTTGACAGATGCCACTGGAACGAAATGAGCAATTTTACTCACTTCACCTGTCAATGGTTTTAATGTTGTGGCTGATCAGTGTGTGTGTGTATGTATTGTATATATATATGTATACACACACACACACACACACACACACACACACACACACACATATATATATATACATATATACTGTATATACATATACACACACATATACAGTATATACTGTATATACAATATATATATATTTATATATTGACAATGAGAAATATGTTATTGATTCTTATAAATTGACAATACATACATACATACATACATACATACATACATACATGCATACATACATACATAATAAATTATATATACACACACACATATACAGTATATACTGTATATACAATATATATATTTATATACTTACAATGAGAAATATATTATTGATTCTTATATATTGACATACAAACATACATACATACATACATACATACATACATACATAATATATAATATATACACACACATATACAGTATATACTGTATATACAATATATATATTTATATATTGACAATGAGAAATATATTACTGATTCTTATATATTGACAATACATACATACATACATACATGCATTCATACATACATACATAATATATTATATATACACACACATATACAGTATATACTGTATATTCAATATATATATTTATATATTGACAATGAGAAATATATTATTGATTCCCATATATTGACAATACATACATACATACATACATGCATACATACATACATACATAATATATTATATATACACACACATATACAGTATATACTGTATATTCAATATATATATTTATATATTGACAATGAGAAATATATTATTGATTCCCATATATTGACAATACATACATACATACATACATACATACATACATACATACATAATATATTATATATACACACACACACACACACACACACACACACACACACATCATTCATTCCAGATTAAAGAGGTTTTTTCGTCACATACATATATACACATGTATATAATGTACGTGCGTGACGAACAAACCTCTTGAACGTTGAACGTTGAATACACAGTGTATCGTTTTATCCTGCGACGATGTCCATTCCCAGAGCGACATCTGGCGGACGACGGACGCGACGCACCGAAACGCACGTACACATAGACGCGTCGGCAGATGCTCCGCATCCCGTCGAGGCCACGTCCTCCTGATTTATTTTTCCAGGAGCTGTGTCTACAAAGTCTTGGGTGACGTGGTTCACCGAAATAACTGACGTCATCAGATGCAGCGGAAATGGAGAAAACAGGAAGTCAGACGCGGAACCCCAGACGCGGCGGCTCCAGTGCTACACGGAACGTATCGCCGGTGCACCCCACTGTGACGGCTAGCGTCGTTTCTCGCGGCTTAGCTTCGCCGGGTGTCGCGGACTAGTCACGCCCCGCGAGTCCACACGCCCCGCGACGGACCCCCGATAACATCGCAATGGAACACGGCAAATGGGCTTCGGGTGTCACCGTTTTGCTTCGACGCTGCCGCTGAATCGCGCAGGATGAGAGGAGGGTGAGTGTGTAGCCGGCTAGCCGGTGACGGGAACACGATAACGCCTGGAGAGCCCGTAGTAAGTCACGTTATTACTACCGCGGTTAGCTTCACAGTTAGCATAACAGACGTTGTGTCGCGGCGTTACTTGCGACCGAATGGTCCACTTTAAACAAATGTTCATCTCGCAAGGCTCCGCAGCGGGTATGTATCCCCCCCCCCGGGTATGTATCCCCCCTCCCTCCCTCCCTCCCTCCCTCCCTTCGGTTGAGCCAGGCAAGGCGAAGCGGGCTCAGCCTTCTCGCTGCGTGTGTGTGTGTAACACAGTGCGTCGAGAACGAATATTTGAGTTGGGCTCGGGAGCGACTCCGGAAATATAGTCGTTCGTCCGCGACTCGTTAAGTGCAGCCCGGCGCACAGGCAGCTCCCTGGTCGAACCTGGCTTCGACGCGAACAGAGCGACGTCTCTCCCCCCCCCAAAAAAACCCGCTCATTTAGCTCAGATTGAGCGAGTGGGCGAGCGAGAGAACCTGCGACGAGCGAACTAAAAAAATCATTTCTGCGGATTAAATGACTTCGGGAACATTATCCTTTGTTAAATGTGACTGCTTTGCAATTCGCTTTTCCACCGCGATAGATACCACTGGCAGACGCAAGCGACTTTTGTTATGCGAACATAAATCGTTTTTTGAGGAAACGAGTCTAAAAGGAAATTTGGAGATCCGCACTTTGCATCCTGTCGTCTGAAATCAGTGATTTTGACAGAATTATTTGGTTGGGTTTTTTTGAACGAGAATTCTGTATCCAGAGCTTTGTTCTGTCTCCAGGGCATCATTCCGTATCCCAAATGAATCAAATGAACGACGAGTTGAGAAATTGAACAACTTGTTTTTTTTTTTCCCTGACTCCTCAGGAACCGAATTTCGAAAAAGAGTAGAACTTGTCATCTTTGGGACAAGTGCCCTATGGGTGTGGTCAGTCTTTTGTTTTATTTTCAAAAGGGACAATATACAACCATTCAGGTAAAACAGTAGCAGGTCAGATGGTAAACATTAAGTGAAAAAATTACAAGACAATTACATAAAAAAGCAGAGGTTTCAGGAGGAAAGTTCCATGTCTCAATAGCTTTCGTAAATTTTGTGATTTAAGTAGATAATTCTGTTCTAAGAGAAAAGGTGAGATAGTAGTGACTTAAAAAATTTCTGTTTGTGAATAAAAAATGTTTAATATACAATCATGAAATGAATCAGATATTCAAGAGCGCTGCCATCTGGATCATCATAACAAATAATATCCTTAAGATTAAACGAGTAGGCCGAGTCAGCAGACTAAAAAAATGAGACCTTAGATCCGTCCAAAATTTTTGGGATATTGCACAATCAAAAAAATAGTTGAGTTTTTCTATATTATGTTGACAAAAGGTACAAGAGATATCAATGCAGGGCTCCAGACTAACCTTTTCCACTGGTACCACTGGTGCTCCCAGCTGAATATTTAAGAAGCACCAGCACAACATTAAGGAGCACCACTGAAATCGACATGCAACACAACAGATTAATATTTTTTATGATTAATAACTGTATTAATGTGCACCCGTCTCCCTCTCTGACGGTACTGACGATGCGCAGGCCAGCGATGTGGTGCCTGCAATTGGCGTGGCCCATAAGTTTTTATTTTATTTTAGATGTAGTTTTTTTTTTAATTTCACTTCCCCCTATGGAATGAAACAAAGACTGTGTAATGGGGACACTTTCTCTGTGACTGAAATAAAATTAAATGGTCTGCATATTTACAAGTCGCGCTGCTGCTCTTAGTAATAGCACTGTCTGTAAAGATGGTCGCAAAATGCGACTAAATGGTCGCAGTCGGGAGCCCTGCAATGTCTGTAAACTTAGCAATAAAACTGTTAGCAGGGTATATCTTATGTAGTATCTTGAAATGTACTTCCTGAGCCTTGTTTGAAATACAGTACTAAGAGCCAAACACTTCTCCAGTTTATCTAACTATAAAGAAAGGAATCTCTGTCTGTCTTTCCTTCGATTATCTCGACCACGGTTCATCTGATCTACTTCACACTTGGCGAGTGTTTGCTGTGGACCCAAGGGCATGCAGTGTCCAATTTGGTGCAATTTGGACAGGCGACACGTGTAATATTAAACTTTCAAGCAAATGGCGAGCTTGCGAGGGGAGGGGCTTCACGGCTCTGCGACTGGGTCATCAAGACTGTCCTACCCCTGTGTATGACTTTAACCGGCAGTTTCATCTTCCATTTTGGAACACAGGGCTGAATCATTGACATTTTGTTGAACTGTGCCGTTGAAATGTCTTAGAAAGTCTTTTGAACAGGCATGCGTGTCTTTCCCGGTCTTTAACCGGCAGTTTCATCTCCCATCATTTTGAACTGGCACAGTAAGGACTGAATCATTGACATTGTGTTGTGTTGACAACCTGTGTCATTCAAAGGTCTTACAAAGTCGTGCATTGTGACCTGGCATGCACTAGTGTTTTGAATTTGAGACCTCCAGAAAAACTTGCCTCTAGGTACAGTTTTATCCTTTATTTTAAAAGTTTGGATATGCTTATTGTTACACTTTAATGCTGTAATTTCAATTCCATATATCATCAGTAAGGGCTGTTATATTCCCACCATAACTTAAGTGGCTTTTCACAAATTGAATTAATCCATTTGTAATAGCATGAGTTAAATAATTCAATTCTCTGCAAGGAATTGGAAAACTGTGTATAGATATAAACTGTTCTTAGGACAGCCTATTACCAAATTCATCAAAAGGATTGAAAATGTGATTTTTATCCCTTTGAAACCATTGAGGAAAGAATAAGGATTTGTTTCCAGTAAATATGTCACAGTTGCTCTTGAGAAATTTTGGGAGGTGAGAAATTGTGGAGAAAAGACAGCTTCCAGGTTATAAGCGCTTGCTGGTGGAAATTTGACAACTTGACTGGCTGTTTGGCAAAAAATGACATGTCAAAAGTAAAGAAAGACCTCCAATTTTCTTGCAAATGTGATTCGGGATGAAATACTAAATTGAATCTCGATTTGTAAGACACTTTTTTTTAACCAGTTATCTTTCAAGGTATTAATTGTATCAACAAAATCCAGGATTTCAAGACCTTCTTCTCTGTTACTATTGGAAAGTACCAATTTCTTAAGCTTTTGTGAAATTAAATCCAAATGAAATCTAGAAAATTTCAATTTACTTCAGTGGCTGTTGAATCGTTTACAAATAAAGATAAAGATGGATACAAACAACGAGAGTGCTTTTGAGAGGAGAACTCTACCAAGGATAGACAAATCCCTTTGAAGCCAAATGTTAAAAATAGTCTTGGTCTTTTTTTTGTCTGTTTGAGAAATGTAGATGCTGTCTAGATATAAGAGTTTTAGGCATAAATATTCCCAAATACAGAATCTTTTACCGCAATATTTTCAGTTGTAGAATCATCACAATCATGCAGATACAAAATTTGCAACTTGGACATATTCAGTCTTGGACCTGAAGCACTGGAGAATTGGTTCTTGTCTTTAAAAAAAAACATAGAATCATCTGCCAGTTGGCAAATTTATATCTCTACCAAAATTGAAATTCTTTCAAAATTTATTGTCAGCCTCAATTCTCTTGCATAACAAAAATACTGCTTTTGTCTTAGTAATATCCCTTATACCCCTGACATTTAAACACATGACATTAGAGAGAATTACATGTAAAATCCATAGAAGGGTAAAAAAAAGCTAAAATTAAGAAAATAGCTTTACTTGTAAAACAAATGAACACCAAATAACCTGTAAAAAAAAAAAAAAAAAAAAAAATCTGCTCCAAGAATTCCACTGATAGAGGTGGTGATTGACACCCGCCATTGGCTAAAACATTGGCTGTTCTGTGACTAAAGTAAAAATGAAGATATAGCCTACTATCACCGGGTGTCATGACATTTCACTGCATATATGTACGACCGTAGGTGTATGTATGTGACAAATAATCTCTTGAACTTGAAATTAGAGATGACATGGACAACAAACAAAATATGATCATCTGATGAAGTGGCAGCCTGAATGGAATAACATTTTAAGTTTGATTATTTCCACTACCATGTGATAAGTAAAAATGAAAAGGCAGTGGTAGGGGAAACAAAGGCAATCAATAAATAAAAGAAAACAAATTATTATTGCATGTGTTTAAAAAAGTATGCAACTTGTCCTGGTCCTCCTAAAAATAGAATTTTTCCCATGAATATAGTCCTTGAGTTAGTCACATGTAGCTCTGCTACTAACAAGTTATTGTCCATGAGTATAGCCCTTAGGTTAGTTTCTTATTGTATTTTCTTGAGCAAAAACAAGAAAGATTTTATCAGTGAGTGAATCTTTTAGAATAATGTCTCATGGTCACACTTGAAAAAGAGTACAGTAGGACTATTCCCTTTACACTTTTCTCATGTCCGTGAATATAGCTCCTGGAGTAGCCTCTTACAGTTCCACTTTAAGATATAAAAATAATAAAATGTTCATAAATAAAGCCGTGGAAAGAGGCTTTGTGGTCAGTGTTTCTTATAAAGCTCAGGTGTTCCTCATGACATCACTACCGCTTACCGTACAGGTACTGTGTTACAAACAAGGCTAAGGAAGTACATTTCAAAAGTATTACATAAAATATACCCAATGCTATATGCTAGCTGTCTTATTGCTATGTTTACAGCCATTGATATCCATTGTACCTTTTGTAAACATAATATAGAAACTAATTTCTCACTTATTTTTTGATTGTAAAATATCCCCAAAATCTTGTACAGATCTAGAGTCTGACTTGTTTGAAGCTGCTTATTCTGTCTACTCTTTTAAGATGAAGATATTATTAGTTAGGGTGTTAATCCAGATGATGGCGCTCTTGAATGTCTGATTCGTTTCATTATTTTACATGCAAAGTTTTTTTTTCATTCACAAACATAAATTTTCTTAATAACTTCTCTCTCACCTTTTCTCATAGAACTGAGTTCACTTTCAGTTTATTAAACAACAAAAAAAGTAATAAGCTATTGAAACAATTATAGAACTTTCCCTGAAACCTCTGACTGAATATGTTTATATAGATACTCCTGCTTTTTGTTTTTATCTAAAAACAACAATAATAATAATTGTAATATTTTCACTTTATGTTCTTCACATTCAGTTGTCATTTAAATCTGATCCGTATGTGCTGCTGTTGTTTTTCCTGAATGTTTGTATATTATCCTTTTGTTTAAAAAAATAAGAAAAAAGAAAAAACCTCCACAGGGGTCTTATTTCTGTCAATTCACTCAATGACAGCAGTGACACTTAAGTGTGAATTTTGTGTCTAGTCAAACAGTATATAAATCCTTCATCCTAATCTGTTTTGGACGGACAGATTACGGCCAATTTGACCTTTTTGTGTTTGTACAGCTTAGTGCAAGTGGTTTGTGTCTATCGGCAAGCTGAATCGAGCCTGAATGAGGATTAGTAATGATTTTATGTTGTCAGGGTCAAAATGTTTAGCCTAGTGGGTATTGCAAGTTATGGGCTGCTAGTTTAGTCATGTTACTCTAGATATACTCTTTTTTTTTTTTTTTAAGATGAGTTTTGTGCCTACAGTTACATTTATTGAAAATGTTGTTTTTCATTTTTAGTTTTTTATGTTTGGCGTAAGCCCTATCTTTAAACCACGACAATCCTAATAAAGTAATACAAAGAAAATGTAACAAAGTTTGAATAGACAATGAGCAATAAACAAAAATTTGTAATACTACTTTTCCCCAGAGGTGCATTTGCTGTTGCTGCTCTACCATGCTTGTTTTCATACATTCTGTCCTCCCTCTGTCGCACAGTGTGTCTGCGGTCTGATCCGGTCCTCAGTGTGAAGCCATGGAGAAGCCCTGGAGGCTGTGGGGGGCGGTGGAGCGCTATGCCCTGGCTTTGGCCTCCTGGTCCTGGGGGGCCTGTCGCATCTTTCTCCTGGCCCTCATCCTCACCTTTCACCTCTACGGTGGATTCTTTCTGCTGGCCCTCATCGTGGCCTCTGTGGCTGGAATACTTTACAAGTTCCAGGATGTGCTGCTCTACTTCCCAGACCAACCCTCCTCCTCCCGCCTCTATGTTCCCATGCCAACAGGAATCCCACATGAAAATGTGTACATCCGCACCAAGGATGGTGTGAAATTAAACCTCATTCTGCTCCGTTACACAGGAGGCGACGCGTCATCTGTAGTCAACCCGGGAAGTCAGGCCTGCCCAGCCCCCTCTGCTCCGCCAACCATACTCTATTTCCATGGTAATGCAGGAAATATAGGACACCGAGTGCCCAACGCGCTTCTGATGCTGGTGAATTTGAAAGCTAATGTGGTGCTTGTGGACTATCGTGGCTACGGGAAGAGCGAGGGAGAGCCCAGCGAGGACGGGCTGTATTTGGATGCCGAGGCAACACTGGACTATATTATGACGCGGCCCGACCTGGACAAAACAAAGGTGGTGCTGTTCGGTCGCTCGCTGGGTGGCGCCGTGGCCGTGCACCTTGCTTCGGCCAACCCCCACCGCGTGGCGGCTATCATTGTCGAAAACACCTTTCTGAGCATCCCGCACATGGCAGCTACACTCTTCTCCTTCCTACCGATGCGGCTGCTGCCCCTGTGGTGCTACAGGAACCAGTTCCTGTCCTACCGACAGGTGGCGCTGTGCCGCATGCCCTCGCTGTTCGTGTCCGGTCTGTCGGACCAGCTCATTCCTCCGGTAATGATGAAGCAGCTGTACGAACTGTCGCCTGCACGGACTAAGCGCCTGGCCATCTTCCCGGAGGGCACGCACAACGACACCTGGCAGTGCCAGGGCTACTTTGCTGCCTTAGAGCAGTTTATTAAAGACCTGCTGAAGAGCCACGCCCGCGAGGAGAGCGCCCAGTCCTCTGCCAGCGTCACCATCATCTAAAAATAAGTGGGAATGGAGATGGTGCAGCAGCAGCTACATAACTACAGTGGTAGTTATCTTCAAAGGGTTATTACCTGGAAAGTGTGGAGGCCGAAATGCATCAATAACTGAGTGGACATGACCGAGTTTGGACAGAATGTACATTTAATTTTTATGTTTTTGCTTTTCTCTCTGGATTGTGGGGTTTATTTTCTATTTCACTGTTTTTACCTTACTGTAAATGTATCTGATGGAACACACAGCTGACTCAGTGTAGTCCTAATTTAAGGATTTATGCGGGGAGAGGGTTACGCCACCTTCATAAATCATTTTTTATTTACAGCTCTGAATGCAATGTATTAAAGGCCTTTTAACGAATGAGGCAGAAAGCGGCCAGATCACCCTGCGACAGACAGTCAAGCCTCAAGGATCTGCAACGGTGTCGACCGAGGGCGAGTTTGAAATGAAAAAGACGTAAACCATCCATCCTGTAATCAATGAATGCGGGCTGACAGGAGTTTTGTAGAAAAATTGTTGCTGAATTGATTCAACTTGGTAACTGCATTAAGTGTGGTTCACAAAGTAAAATGAAGAAAATATGATTAAAAACTGATTTATTACTCTGTTCAGCTTCACTTGAAGTTTGTGTCACATGGGCTGGAGTGTTGTAGACGACGTTCACGCCGCGTCAGATGTTTCCGATGTTGAATACTTTGCATGTTGTGATTTTTGATTTTGTTCTTGTCCAGGTCCACCATTTAAAGATTCCCAGAAACATTTTATTTAAAGATTGCATTCACAGTAGGAGTTTTGCACCGTTTGAATATTTTGACATTTCAGCTGTACGAAGTAGTTGTCGGCTTACTTGAAATGGTCGGACGGGTGATCTGTTTGAAAGCCTTCACCGCTCCTTTCAAACCCGTTTGTCTTTGACCTGAACCCTTCTGTGGAGCTTAACTGTCTGACTCTTGGAATTTAACACTTCCCACAAAACACATGGTTCCCATACCAGCTGGGCTTTCCTCTTGCCATGGGCTCAAGTTACTATTAATCAAGTTTGCCCCCAATGGATTTGGCCTCTGGTGTTTTATACTGTACATGGTTAGTTGTTTTTTTTTTTTGCTGTTTTAAATCTGAGTGGTATTTTTCCAAAAAAAAAAAAAAGATATATATATATATATATAGTACTTTTATTTTCTGCATTGTAATTGTTTAGCGGAGGAGTTCTTGGCTTACCCCCTGCTCTTGTGGAGAAATGGCTTTACTCGCTCGGAGGGCTTTTAATAAGCTAATTAACCTTTCCTGCATGTCTTCCAGGAAGTGGAGCGGAGCAAACCACGGTCTCTTATCTGCTCTCGCTCTCAAAATGCAGACCACTGCATCGCAGTGATATCAAAGCCATTCCTAAGCGCTCGACAGAGGTAAACTTGTATTAGCAGCCATGTTTGATACTGTGTGCTAAGCAAAGTACAGAAAACAAGGAAATATCCTAATCTGTTTTGTTTTTGAGGTGACGGTACTCAAACTACAGTCTTCGGGCTAATGCGTGAATGTACAGCCTGGGTATACCATGACCAGCGTGCTTTATCAGAAATAATGTAAACAATGTCATTCACCACCATATTTTCATATTTGACTGACATTTGCATAGTGCTCCATTTTTTAAAGTTCCTCTATATCTAACAGCAACCTCATTGGTTTCAGGCTTTTGTGTATGATATTTACTACATTTACACAGTTGTGTTATGCATTAAAACATTTTAGCAAGTTTTCTGTTTATAAGCTGTACTAGCCATTGTACTGACTGCAGCTGACATGAGAGTGTATGAAGGGCTTTATAATGATGGGGTACTTTATTTTAACTAGACAATGTAATTTCTCAAGCTTCTAGACATAATTTCTTTGATTAATCTGACGGTTGATAATTAAAATAAAATATTATTTTTTTGGAAAACAAACATAACTATTTTTCCTTTTTCTTTTTTTTTTTTTTTTTTTTTTTCCCCTATCCAAATATACTGGTATTTGTCCAGGCGCTGGTATTTGATAAAGCTGCAATGACCTGAATGTCTTTTTTTACTTTATTAATGAATAAATTCAGCTTGGTAGTAGAATCCATTGTGACATGTGTTGACATGTTTCTTATATAGTGAAAATCAGTCAGGCCAGATTGATGGAATGTTTTCTTTTTTTGTTTTGTTTTTTGCACAAAGATGTGTAAGCCAATGAGTCAGACTCCCCCCCACCCCCCCCCCCAATACTTGACATTAAAAGACCTTGATCACAATATGTGACAAATTGGATAATGGCATGACAGCCCACATTTCATACAGGAAATAAAATCACCTTGTATATGTAAAAAAAAAAACTTACATCAGAGTTGATGTTTTTCTTTTTCTATTTTAACACAATGTCATAATCTCTTCTTTTCTAAGAACCTGTTTTCAATTTCCTGTACAGTAACATGCAATAAATTAAATACAGTAAATTAATCTGCCTAAGTTTTTAGTCTTGTTTTTTTCTTGGCTACGATGCTTGTCTAATTGACCTACAAATATTTAGTTACGAAATATAAAATTACACAGAATACCGCTTCACTTCATTTCCTGGGGAATTTCTTTGAGTCATGTTGCTGTCTGAGCTGTTGCTAACGTTCTTTGCCACTTCCTTTTTCACTCGTTAACTCCTCCACTCAAATGTTGTCATTAATAATTCTGCCAAAGTTAAGACATTTTCATGTCGCGCTCCGCCCCCAACAACAATGTGCCACAGGAGGTTTGTCTTAGAATTTGTAGGTCGCCTTTTAGAGAGTGAGCATGACTGGGATAGGCTTGGGTCAAAAAGGAAGAAGTGAGTGCGGTCTGCCAGGAGGAAGATAAGAGGGGAAGCTGTTGGGCTGCTTTGCCTTTCCGTATTTCTTATTGGAGAGTGGAGCCTCAGACAAAACCGCCAAACGGAAACGGCGCACGAGGAGGCTTGAGACAAATGCGAGAGTTAAGGAAATGAGTGACCGTGGCCGAGGGACCAAAGCCGCAACAAAAACATTAAAACGAGACCGAGACACTGAAAGAAGCAGCATCCTCTGCCCAGACACTAATCCGTCTGAAGCTGCAGGAAAGGAGCCAGGCCGGCCATGCTGCCGGGGTGAGGTCCCAGGATATTGACTGGGCCCTGCGATGGCGGCGTTGCCGGATGCAGAGCCTGCGGGTGGAAAGAGTCCGGGCCACGGGAGGCCGTCCTGGCCCGTGCTCCTGCTGACACTGGCGGCCGTCACGTCCTCCTCTCTCTCGGCCATGTCCCTGTACCAGCTCCTGGCCCTCAGGGCCGACGTGGAGGCTCTCAAATCTGATGTCGGTTGCAGGAGAGAGGAGCAGCAGGAAGCTGGGCACAAAATCCAGGTGAGAGTCAGGCATACGACAAAGGAAGACTCGATTTAGATACGGGTGTTCAGGGTAGACAAGTAACGTACGCCGTGCCGTAAGATGCAGCGGATGTTCTTCCAGACCTTGGAGCAAAGCAGTAGCAGCGCAGACACCACTGCACCACCGCTGCCGCCGTCTGAGCCCCTCCATCACCTGCTGAGAAAAAGGAGAGCAGCCTCCGAAGCACAGAGATCAGGTGACAAACACGTGGCGGCGCGGACTTTACGACCTCTCCAACCGTCATTAAAAACGCCGCCGTGCGCCAGGAGTGAAGGCGTTTTTTTTGGGTGTTGGATTACTCTGCAAGTACCACAGGGTTTCTGTTTCTGTTGTGAAAATGGAAGTTTATTCGCGTGGCGCATTTCATACACAAGGCACACATACGCAACACATAAAATGCTTATAAAAAGTAATGTAATAAAAAATAATAATGTAGATAAAAGTAAAATAATAAAAGCCTCAAAATAAAATGATAAAAAAAAAAATTTGAAGATGAACTTCTCCCTCGCAGTAGTGAAGCAAGGTGTGAAAATGAGTCACAGGTTGTGCTGCAGTATGTCTGTGCTACCAGCAAACATGGTGTGTAGGTAAAGAAGTTGTTATACAGAAGCTGAGATTTAAAATCATGGGGGTGGGATGGGCTGGGGAGATATATACACAGAGAGGAAGTAGCAGCCACGGATCAAACAAAGATATAAGCCTGTGGTGACGATACAAGCAGAGGCCGTCCTCTCCTCTCCTATGACCCTCTCCTCTCCTCCAGCTCCAGCTTCTCAGCCCTGCCTGCAGATGTTGGCAGACAGCAAGAGGCAAACGTTTCCGAAAGGTACAGGAGCAACCCCTTTTTTTTTTCCCCCCAACCCCGGGGTGATTCATTCCATTATAAAAGAATGTGCCCTTTTGTACAACGGACAAATAAAGACTGTTTCTAAAAAAGGAAGGAAGGAAGGTTGTATGTTCCTTGCGCACCCGTCTCTTCTCCCTTCTTCCCGAGCCGATGTCGTACCGTTTTACCTTGTAGAGTTTGATTCGGCGCAGCACACGGGTATTCCCTGGCAGCCCGGGCTGAGTAGAGGCTCTGCTCTGGAGGTTGAGAACAACAGCATGGTGGTGAAGGAGGAGGGCTTCTACTTTGTCTACAGCCAGGTGAGTTCCTCTGCCGTCATGACACCGTACCTCCACCGGGAGCCGCTGTCTGATAGAGTGTGCACCGACATGACTTGGTTTTATAATAGGGCATGACTGCACAGTGCAAGGTGAGTGTTGTGTGTCCAAAATTTGGGGATACAGACAAATCTCAATGAAATGTCTGATGAAGAATATTCAACATAACCAATTGAAGCAAACGTATAAAGTAATATCGCATATGGCACTTTTGCAAGCGGCATAATAATGGTTTCAGAGTTCAACAGTTCAGCAGTTCAGAGTGCGTATGATCTGTCCGGTGCTCAGGTGTACTACATGGACAACACATTTGCCATGGGCCACGTGGTGATCAGGAGGAAGAGGAACATCGTGGGCGATGAGCCTCAGTACGTCATCCTGTTCCGCTGCATCCAGAACATGGACCCAGTCTACCCGTACAACACTTGCTACACAGGGGGTGAGCCCGTGTTTGTGCCCGTGTGTACACCTTGTGACTGTGTTCGTACCCTGAGGAGCAGATGTTTACCTCTCACATATGTAAATGCACCTTGTCTGTCTGCCTGCGTTTATTTGCCCAAGGGCTTTTAACTATACAATGAGTTTGACTTGGTGGTTTTATATTAACGATAAAATATTCCCATGAATAGATAAATTATAATTGCATTTATATGAAATGGTCGAGTAGGCAGAGCGCTTTGCACTGCTGTTTCATGGCAAGAAGGTTCTGGATTCGATTCTCGCCGCGGTGCTGTTGGCCCCGCACCAGCGGGTTATCTCTCGATTAGGGCCCAACCCCAGGTTGATGTACAAATCTATATTATAGTAATTATTATAAATGAATGTGTTCTTTTGTATAATGGTGCCATCCAACAATTAACTGATTAGTGTGGAGTTACCGTGTGGAGTTTGCATGTTCTCCCCGTGCTCACATGGGGTTTCCTCCATGTAACATCAGTAAGGACCCCCACCAAGTACATGCAGAACATCGTCGTCCGACTAGCAATGGACACTTGTAATTGGTCCCCGGGTGCGTCGCTGTACGCCACCCGCTGCTCCCCTGCTCACTGCTGTCTTATACTGTATGTACAGAATGTCTTCTATGCACAGGTGATGAACGTGTACATGTCCCTGTAGAAGACTTGTCAGGCAGAGAAAGAAAGAAAACAACTTATTTTCCTGAGTCCCTCTGCCGCAGGTGTTGTCAAGTTGGAGGCTGGAGACCAGGTGGAGCTGCTGATCCCTCGCTTCACAGCCAACGTGTCGCTGGATGGCGACTCCACCTTCCTAGGGGCCGTTAAGCTGGTCTGAACTGATAAATGGATAAATATGACAAACAAGCAAAAAACATCTATTAATGGCATAGGATGCATGGAATCGGCTGTAACCTGGGTGTATGACACTTTGATGCCTGAAGGAATTGCCGAAGCGTAGGCAAATTTCTCTAAAATCTCAGGACATAATAGGATGTTACTGTGTATAATATGGCATATGATGTGGTGTGATACGACATATGATGTAATGTTTATAACAGGGACTGGTGTTCTGTTAGTTGATATGCAAAATATACCCCTAGTTATGTACAGCTTTTCAAGAAAGTTGCGTATTAACCACCAACATATTTGACCAACCACAGCCTCCAGTCAGAGATCTGAGAGGTACCAATCAATAAAGCCAGATATATTTTATTAAATTGCCTAATAAAATATGTGGGATTTACAGTATACATTTGTATTTAACTATTTAATTATGATTAAATGTTCTCCTACATTTTATTTTATTACTCTTGTAATAAATAAATAAACAATGATGTATATTATTGTTTCCTTTTCCTATGTATGTGGACAAAATAAGAACTCTGTTTCAAGTTAATGTAAGAATGATTGATGTATTATTATAAATGTCAGCATGTGTATGTACATTTTCATTCAATAAAAAAAGCAGCTCATCATCTCGAAACCGGTGGAGTTGGACATTCACGTCTCGGCCATGAGAGGAGGACGGCTGAGAAACATAAATGTCCATCAGACGGCAAGAAATATGATTAAACCGGAAAGAAAATTGTGACAAAATGTGATTTTGAATTTGTAAAGTTTTGTAAAATTCTAGAATATATGTTTTTACTTTTTTTAAACTAAAATTGAGTGCAATTCAGGAAATCTGAAAGAGATTCCGATTTAATACAATATACAATTGATTTGTGGGAGTGTAGTAGTCCTTCTGCTACTCTTACTGTATGTTATATTTTAGAAGTTTCATAGTTTTATAAATAATCATAATAATAATTATCACGTGATAGGACAGCTGCCGATACGGTCCCGCCCCTATGCTATGTCGCAAATCAGTGGCAGAACTGCCACAGGCAGCGTCGGTATTTGAAGCCTTAGCTGCGCTCACCGGCGATTACCCCGGCAGTCACACAGAGGCGCACATGCAAAGTCTGAATTTTGAGGAGAAAGGACACAGGTCAAAGGTGTAATAAGTAAAGTATGAGATTATTTTGAAAATAGTAACAAGTAATGAGTAACACATTAAAAAATTGTGTAACGAGCCCAACACTGCCTATGGCACACGTACGTGTGTCACTCAGATTATGTTGTTATTTTTACTTTACCTCTTTGGTTTAAAAAGCCTTCAGAGTGCCCGTTCATCATTTCACTGTACTGTGCTTATGTAATCAATAGCCAAGTATCTCTATCTCTATCTCTATTGAATCTCTATTTTATTCTGTATATTTTACGTCATTATATTGCATTTAGCGACGGAAAATTCTAAGTAAAACAAACAATTTTTAAGCCGCGCTATGTATGTATGTACTTTTGGTATTTGGGATTTGGCGCCTCTACAGTTTGTGAGTGCAATTGCACTTTTACACCACTGTCGTAAAACTGTCTGGTGTCCGAAAAATAATTTATTTTTACCAGACTAATTTGAGCGGTATCAGTCACATTTCAATAACAGTCTACTGTATGTTACAAATGCAAATATAATGTACACGTAGGTTACAGCACAGTCCTCGCCGCTTCAGTGAGCACTTGCGATAGGCCCATCTTATCCACACCCTTGGGGAGGTGGAGCGGCAACGTTTTGTATGAGCATTATTACTGGACATTTGGACGGGCGAGTTTTTAATTTATCGTTTTTTTCTTTTGTCTTTTTTTTGTTCAAGTTGTAAAAGGCAAAAAAAAATGTAACTACAGGGGCCAAACATCAAGGAAGTGATGTAGTGCTGTAAACCATAACGTACTTTTCCCGTGGTTTTGTGCCTGCACACCAAAGTTGCATAGTGCAAGAACAGCCATTCGGGGGGGTAAAGAGGCATTCTCCATATTAGAAGTCAACCATCAAACTGATTTTGAAGCTGGTATTTTAAGGCAAAAAAGTTACATAGTGTTGCTTTAAGGCGGGAGTAACTATGACTCTCTAAAGGTTCTCGGCCTGGGAGGACATGCTTTAAGTACCGCTCCTGAGGGAACGGGAAAGAGAGGGTGTTCCATTACGGTCCATGAGGCTGGAGAGCCCAATGAGAGAGGTGAGTGTGAGCACCATGACCACATCACGATACCCGATCTTGAAATGCAAAGTCCAACTCGGTAAGCACGCAAACCTCAAACCTAGACTGGTATGGAGGGGAGCTAGCCATACGAAGGGAAGAGGATCCTCAGGTGGTAATCGAATCAATGACCTTTGAAAACTCGATAATGAGGGCAGAGTTGGAAGAGATCGTGCTGATACCACCGCTTGCTACATACCTAAGGGGGGGTAAGTGGTGATGGACCCCGGTGACCTACGGCAGACGAGGGGGATCATACTGATGTAGCCGAAAACAAGAGTCGAAAGAGAGATGGTAGAAACTGCTCGGCAGCTCCCTGGGGCCAGGAGGGCCTGAAACCATCCCAGTACCAACTGGTGTTGAAGTGCTGCTACCAAATCCAGACCCAGATTGCGCACTGTGTGGGGTACAGGTTGGCAAAGTTGGTATGATCAGCAAGTATTTTGTGATTCGACATGCCAGAGTAGCAGTCCTGTACAAGTGTCGCCGATGCGGTCGAACCAATACCAACAGTCACACCATCTCCTGCCATGTCCCTAAATGTAGGGTGGTGGTTGAAACAGTAAGGAGTGACCAGGAGCTTGCATGCAGTCATTGCAACGCAAGCTTTGGGACGAGCATGGGGCTGACCCAACATAGACGGCATGCCCATCCTGCAGAGCGGAATGCGGAAAAGATTGAGAGAGTAAAGACAGCAGAAAAGGAGGTGAAAGGGTCAAAACTATGGCGTGAGGATGAAATCAATATTATCAAGCTCGCACAGCAATACGTCAGAAGACAGCATATGAACAAGCTCATAGCTGTTCAGCTTGGAACAGGTAAACAGCTGAGCAGGTGAGGAGTAAAAAGAGATTGCTGCAAAACGAGTTGGCCCGCAATGGCCAAGATGAAGCTGGGGTTGAGGAGAGTAATCTCCCCAATACGTAGGCAACCCCGATCGTTCTGCAGTCACTCCAGAACTGGCCCTAACAAAGCTGAGAGAAACATTGAACAGAGAGGGTGACACAGAAGTTGAGAACAAGATCAAGGCCATTGCAGACTTGGTTAAGGATGTAGACAGAACCCTGGACCGATCGAGTCTTCAGCGTTGGACCTGATCCGGAAGCTGGTTAAGGGTTGGGCTCCCAATAGACCGGGCCATGACAGTGGAAGGAACCAAGCACAGAAGGGCTGGGCAAGGCGGCTCTCCCAGAAGAAGCGTGTGTTTCGGGTACACTGACGGTTGTACAACAGGGACCAGGCCAAACTCGCGGTGCTGGTCTTAGATGGTGGAGAGAGGGAAGAATGTGCACTGCCTAGCAACCAAATCTACAAAGAGTTTCGTGAGAGATGGGAGGTAGTGGGACAGTTTGGGCTAGGTGACTTCCACTCGACTGGGGAAACGGATAATTGTAATTGATAATCTACAACCCGATCCTGGCAGCTGAGGTGAGGGAAAACATAACCAAGATGAAGAATTGTTCGGTCCCGGGTCCAGACAGGATTAGCAAAAAGGCACTGCTGGAATGGGACCCTTAGGGTGAACAACTGGCATGGCTGTACACAGCATGACTTTCTGCTTGCCGATGTGCAAGGTTCATGAGGTGCTCCTCATAAATATATCTTGCCCAGACAATCTGCTACCTCAACACCCTATAATTTAAAATAATAAAAAAAGCACGCCCCACTCAGAAGGCAGTTTGTATTGACTTTCTGAGTATCACGCTCAAATTCATTTATATAGCATTTAAAACAGCTGACAGCTACATTATACTTTATTTATGAGGGTCGATAGACTTTCACTGTAGGACCTTTTAAAATAGGCTTTGAAAAAGGGTTACATTTATAAATAGTAATCATTTTTATCTGAGCATAATAACTTGGCTTATGCAAATAATTTAGAATTTCACAGGCAAATGCAAGTTAATTTCATCCTTCCCGCTCTTTCACTCCGTCCCACTCTCACACACGTATAAAATTGTCCTTTCAGCCATGACATAAAGTTTGATTTTTGACCACCCATTTCCAACCACTGGTACATTTTAACTACAACGTTAGAGCTATGATATATTTTTGAACTGAGTTAACAAAGTGGTTGCGGAGCAAAGTGTAATTTTCAGCCATTGTCAAGGTAAATTGACTATTATTATTATTTATTATATCTAACGATTTATTGCTGAAAGGTTTCAAGATGGCTCAAGGAAACTAAGGAAGAACTAAGAAATATACGAGTAAGAAATATCGACAGTCAAGGCACAATAATTGTTATTGATTAAAAAAAAAATAATATACTGAAGATGAAAGAGGTAGTTTGGAGTGAGTAAAACTCACGATAAGTACAAGTTTAATTCCAATGAATTGAATCGTTTAAAAATAGATACAGTAGGCTGTAGACTGGCCTTCAATATAGATGGCTGCATTATCTCTTATATTTCTTAAGTGTGTAACTGGTTCATATGGATTGAATTCTAGTTTGCCTTTTCTACCCTCATTATTTGTGTGTGTGTGTCACTCGCTGTCAGGGCTGGGTATTGGTACTCAATACTGGGGATGCAAATTTAAAGGAATTTCCTTAATACAGCGGTTCCCAACCTTTTTGGACATCAGAAATCGCACTGCCTCTGTTGAACAGATCGGCATACTCAGAAGCAACATGAAGCCAAAATTTTGTCAGGTACTTCTCTGAGAAAGCCAGTTTCAATGCGCTGTAGCACGAGAGATCCACATGACTGTCCGTCTCTTTTGCGCTCAAGCCTGCGAGGGTCTTGTCACTGTGGCTGGTGAAGGGGTTTTCGATCCAGCTGCACTGCACATCTGGGACGGGGAAGTATTCAAGCGGCTTGGACGTGTACTGTTTGTGTTTTGTCTCAAGGTGACGGCGCAGTTTACATGTCTTCAGAGCTTCATTTGATAAACTCTCGGAATACACCACGCACAGCAGTGATGGTTTATCTTCCGTGCCTGTCCAAAACCATCCCAATGACAAATATTGAGCGCTGTACTTTCTCTGAACCTTTCTTTTTTGTTTGACAGGTCCCGCCGGGCCTTGGCTTGTGGATGATGTACCAATGGCTTCTTTCCTTTGCAGTGTGCCTGATGCTGGCCAACGATCCATTTTGATCATCACCTCAAGTTCAAAAATGTACAGGTGCACGTTGATCGTGGTCTGCCTTGGACGTAGTACGCCCTAACATTAGTAGAGGAGAGTCGACAAAGCAACATATCGCTTGTTTCCTTTTGCCATCGTACCTCTCCCTCGCTCCTGGGTTTTTGTCCTCCCCCCGTGCCCTTCAGAAAAGCGCCGTTATCCCGTTCCGGTCTACCATGTTCCATCTTAACACAGCATTAGTTGTTGAGTTGTTTCTTTTCTTGACAGCCCCCTGTCATTCCGGTGAGTACTACTACTTCCTGGCTGGGTAGTTTTTTTCTCAAAAAGCACTGCCATTTATACAATTTAGACTGCAGATTGTTCAGTTCTTATCGATAAAACTGAATATTTTTTGATTAAATTCTCTTTACCAATTAATCGATAGTCGATTACCTCGGTTGAGGTATTGACCAACACATACTGATTTTCTGATAGATTTTTTTTTACTATTTAAAATGGGTAAAATCTTATTTTGTTTTAGAGCTGCGCACAGCGCATTGATTGCCCCGCTCTTGCTCTCTCTCTCTCTCTCTCTCTCTCTCTCTCTCTCTCTTTCTCTCTCTCTCTCTCTCGCAAACACAACAGTGTATAAGTGGGCGATACCGCAATTTTTTTTTTTCGACCTGATACCAAGTAATACCAGGGAAAAATCACCAATATCGATACCGATACCAGGGATGGGGGGATGTTTCTGCATCGTATTCAATAAATATGCGAAAGGGTGTTATTACTCTGTCTTTTTAAACCTCCTGTTGGGTTGGGTACTGAAACCCGATACCACTTTGGAGATGCCGTGCCGCCACTTTCTTCTCCCATGCGACTCGACTCGCCTTGTAACTTTCGGTATAGAGCCAAACCACAGCAGCAGTCATTAGTGTCACATTAGGGTGCCTTAGCCAATCAGATAAAAGAGGCAGGTCATAAAAGTTTCCACTACTGAAAACGTCCGGTTCATACAAACTGTCAGTTATTTGTTAACATGTAACATGTGAAAATTAATGGACAGGTTTGGTTCATAAAAAATCTCAAAATAAATATATTTTTTTAACAAAAATAAGAATAATAAAAAAATATAGCCCCAGATCTATTCATCTGTTATTGTACTGTCACGGTCACGATCTGTACACATCTCCTTCTAAATTTCACACTATATTTTACATACACATAGTCCTTCTGTTCATTATAGGGCCGATAGACACAAAGCACAGTGGGTGGTCACTTGTTTCCTGGCCACTTTGCCCTCGGTGTAATGGCTCCATTTGACAAGGAGAGGTAGAAAGAGAGAGCGAGAGAGAGGTCACAAAGCACTCAGAGAACTAGAAGACTTTAAAGGATAGATTTCAAGTGACCTGAATATGTGACATTGGCCATTAGCGTTGATCACAAGAGAGCAGTCCGGTAGCTAAAGCAGACATAGAGGGCGGGCCCCGCTCAGCAGCCCGCTACAACCATGGCAGCCGCTGTCGTCCTTTGATGGCGTTTGGCAAACAGCGGTTGGCTGTACAAACACCAGTGGAGCAGTTGGGTGGGAGGAGA
>NC_137210.1:14129473-14216973 GCF_960531495.2 Zeus faber | reverse complement strand
AGCCGGTGAAGGGACAGTGTCTAATTGCTATATGATTACTGCCTGGTTTCCAATCTGACTTTATGAAATCCTTGGACACTGTTCTGTTACCTTAGTGAATCCTGTAGTGGAAGATTGAACATGGCCTTCCCTGCAGACTTTCTTTTTTATTGCCCTTTGTTGCTTTTGTAAAGGAAATAATTGCATTTTGTCAAGTGTGTTGGTTCTTGCTGTGCAGAGGCGTAGAGCATGAGGAAACCCTGGCATCTCCAAGAGATCCATTTTAAAATATATATGGACCTTGGAGTCTCCTTTGGCTTGTTTTGGCTTAATTTTAACTCCCTTTTATTTATGAAATTTTCGTAACTTTACAGTCTCAGGTGAAGATATGGCTCAACATTCAGTTTATTCCTGTATTCCTGTACACAAGCGCCGAAAAAGCCAGGCTCACAGAGATACGTCGTTGGGAAAGACATCATCTGTTGGACAGATCGGGATTTGCGTTCTCGGTGCCCGTACGTGACGTTTAGATGACTTCCTTCTTGCCCTGATACTCCATGAGTATATTATCAAAAAATTCAAGCGACTTGGACGTGTACTGTTGGTGTTTTGTCCTGAGGTAACGGCGCAGTTTACATGGCTTCAGAGCTAAGTTTGATAACGGTTCTTCCAACTGTTCAAAAAAAACCCCTATGATAAATATTCTGGCTACGCTTTCTCCGAATCTTTCTTTATTGTTTGACAAGTGAGACTGTCCCGCCTGTCCGCATTTCCTTTCCTCATGTGCCTACATTTAAAAACTTTTTTGTAATTAATATTTTTTTTTTTTTTTTTTTTCAATGAAATCGATGATTTGGCCGCCCACTTGCAATACCCTCGCGGCCCATAGGCTGGGAATCGCTGGTTCAGGGATTTCAGAAAGCTTTTCGGATTGGAATATTTAATTCCACTTGCTGTAAATTCAGTCGCAACCATTGACATTACATTTTCTTTACAGTACTTCAAAGAACATAGAGGGACTAGTCCTGAAGTGGAGTACTGCTTGTTGGTTGTTGTGACGTGCTCGAATGCACGATGATCTGAGTGGAGCTACTATTTCTGTCCATGGTGTATTCAGTGGGGAAATTCCCACCTGCTGGCAGTTAGTAGTAACTGTCTCTAGTCCTTCTGTCGGCCACAAGCCTTCGTCCACCTTTGTCAAGTCTTGTCTTTGGACTGTCTAGCATTGGGCCTATTCTTAGACCAGACTACCTTTTAGCATGCTTACTGGATTTCCTGTGCAAATACATCCAGGGACTTCCTCCCCACATACACACGCACGTACATACACATATGCATATACACAAGAGACGGATCTATTTCATGTGTCTGACGTCAGAGGGCAGACAGCTGACGGGGAGATTCGGTGTTGGATGAAGATGTGAGGTGGGTGTGAAGGGGGGGGCGTAGGGGCATAAGAGCATCATATGGTAGATGGCTGATGTAATTCGATCTCAAAACGCTGCACAAGAAGATGTCCGTGGCAGTAAGTTTATTATATCAGGAGTGAATTAAACAACAGCAACACAGGGAAGTTCTCCACGTGACTTGTGAACTTGTCGACCTCTAAGGGGTTTGTGGTGTGGTAGTAAAGAGGCTGGCGGAATTGTGAGCATATTTTCGAAAATCTGGTGAAGTCCGACATATTTAAATCTCTCCGGTCATAATGTCCGGTGAAAATAATTCCTCTAAGCACGATTTGAATAAGTGCTGGACGATAAAACGATAACAATATTTATCACCATACTTTCCCCTCAATGTCGAAATAAAATAGACTTGATCATTTCGATAAAAAAAAGTCACCGCAGATCTATTCATTTCCACGTTTGGCGAGTTGCAACAGAAAGCCGATCAGTTTGGAGGATCTAAAGGTGACCTTTCACCTCAAACCAATCACGTTTGTCGATATCAAAATATGCCCCGCCCCCGGGTTGCGCTCGTAAACACAGTACACATGGAGTGGAGACAGAGCGCGGCGTCCAAAACTCGGAGGAGAAACAGAAAGATGATGACAACAGGGGCACATACATCCATAGTTGTTTTTTTAATTTTTTTATATATTATTTATATTTAAGTTTTACGTAATAGAGACGGTAAATATCCATTGTCTTGTAAAATGTCGACGAGACGTCCTGACGAAGACAGACAAAACCACAAACTTTATTTATTTCGATATATATATATATATATATATATATATATATATTTTTTTTTTTTTTTTTTTTTTTTTCAATATCTCAACTGACGGAATTTATTTTATTTTGAATATTCAATAAAAAACTGTTATAAATCGACATACCTTCATGATGTCATTCTCTATATAGCCGGCTTATCAACTGTTGTATTTGTTGTATTTGTTGTAAACACAAATAATATTTGACCGGAATCTCCCCCATTTGTAGGGGACGTTGACATCTTCCGGGACACATGTACCGCCGCCAATTTCTTCCTAACGGAAACTCTGATTGTGAGCTAAACACTCTCATTAAACATTCATTGAATATCAGCTGCGATACAGTTGTATTCCTGAGCGCTTTCACAGTGCTGCCTCCTAAAACCATACTCAGATTTTCTGTATTTCATTTTGAAATCTGCTCTATACTCCAGTATGGAAATTGGAATTTGAAATCAAGGGGTGTTGATTTCTAAAGCCCCTGGGGTCGGGTAGTTGACCTGCTTCGACAGCAGCTAAAGCCGCTGACAGGTGGCAAGAAACGGGACCGACTGCGGCAACAGTTTGTTATTTGGTCGCGGAGGACCTCGACGAGAGCAAGATTCAATCCGAGCTTTTTTCCCCCTCCGTCTCTTTTGAGGTCTGTATTTCCAGCCCGGAGCTGCTTGCATCCCCTGATACTGAACGGGTACATCATAGTAAGAAACTGAGATTGCAGTTGATCCTTGGGAAGGAGGGGAGGGGGTGGGAGAGCTGGTCTCTGTGGAGTCCTGGGGCTCTATAGGAGGCGTCTTTGTTTTTTTGATATTGACACATCTACTGCTGCTATGTGACTGGTGGCCTTGCAGACTCTTTCCTCTTCCTGCACTATTATTGGACCTGGCTGTCAGTTGGGGGGCATCGGTGTCAGGGACAATGTCTGGGCTAGTCCAGACAGGCCGTGATCTGAGGCATTTCTCACGTGCGTGTGTTTGTGTCGCGTATCATTTGCGTGTGTGTTTTCCAACGTGCAAAAAGGTGTTGCTGCAGACCTGTTCCTTCCCCGAGGACCGACGCAGTTTGAATTTTGAATGCATATTATGCCCCGTGTGCAGCCCGGGCTACAGTTTAGACGTTCAGTTGACCAATCGTGGCTAAATCCTCGAAATAACTTTAGTGTGTGCGGGTTGGTGTGAATCCGAATGCCTGAATGTTGTGAAGCAGGTGCTCACCTCGACGGCTGAGGGTGTAACAGGGCTTGAGTTTAGCTGATTGAGTTGGCATGGATGGTATGGCAATGAGGGTGGGGTGGGGGAAAGGAAGGGAGGGAGAGAGATCACAAACCAGCTGGCCCTCCCCTGCCTCTGGAATGTCTGCAAGGGCCAGGTGCTCCGCTGCTCCCCATCTCGTAACACACACACACACACACACACACACACACACACACACACACACACACACACACACACACACACACACACACACACACACACACATACGTGCACACCCACCCACAGAAATGTGTCTACCCACCAGGTTTTTAATATGCTCTGCTGAAATGAAGCCGTGGATTACAGTGATGCTTCAGAGGCCTGCTAACAACCTGAACAGCAACGGTTAAAGCATTCCCTTTAAAAGTGTAGCTTCTATCCAGCTGGGGGTGGGTGGGGGGCGCTTACAGACGGATGAAAGAAACGCTTGGCTGTGATGTGGTTTGCCCATGATTTCAAACATGTCATCTCTCACGTTTGACCCTAATCAAACCAGGCTGATGCTTAATGGGGCATGATTTCCACCCCGACCCCCCCTCACACAATGCGATGATACTCATTCACATGCTGTGTTATGCAGAGCTCCCAGAACGCCCTGTTCCCCCGGTAGTGTATGGCGCAGATGAAAGAGCAGAATGAGGCCATAGGATTGTGCTGGGGTTTGTGTTCATTCAGTTATTTATTCACTTTTTTAAGACAGATTTTAAATGGGAGAGATTGTCGGAATGAGAGCCGCGCGGCGGATTAGGGGGAGAGGCATGAAAGAGGGTGATTGTTGGGAGAAGATAAACAGAAAAGGAGGGCACGGACGAGGGGGGGAGATCCAGGGGTGTCCATCATCTGGACGTGCTCTTGCTTCATCTCCATTGAGTGCAGATAACAGGAAGAGTGCGATAAGGACGCAAGCAACATATTGGATGATATTGTGGATGGTAAAATTTGAGTGTGTGTGTGTCTGTCTGTCTGTCTGTCTGTCTGTCTGTCTGTCTGTCTGTCTGTCTGTCTGTCTGTCCGTGTACACGTGCGCTCAATTGTGCCCTCTGCTCTCTCTCTCTCTCTCTCCACTCATCACCTACTCTCCTTATTTTCTTTCACTCAAGATAGATCCATTCTTCTCATATTCAGCAATATACCTCCAACACACCACATCAGGTTTTTTTTTGTCTCTGCAGATACTGTACAGTAGATACAGTAGAGAGGGGGGTGGATGGATGGTCGTGTGTATATGTACTGTATGTGTGTGTGTGTGTGTGTGTGTGTGTGTGTGTGTGTGTGTGTGTCTGTGTGTGTGTGTGTGTGTGTGTGTGTATATATAATATGTGTGTGTGTGTGTGTGTGTGTGTGAATCAGGGAAAGAGAATGAATGAGATTAGTGAGCAGTCTGTGTGAACTGTCAGCATTACTGGAGTTGGCGGAGTCTTTGTTGATGTGGAAGCGCTGCTCGGGTTGAGGGAAGCCGGAGGCGAGACAGCACTACATCAAAATCAGGCAAATCACACCTAATCCATCACAGACAGATTGATTAATGGCAGACGAGGCTGCGCGGGGACTTCACACAGGGAGAGAGACGGAGAGAGAGAGCGGGCGACAGACACGGGGGGGGGGGGGGGGGACTGAGAGCGCGCAGATCGATGCGGACAGATGGAGGGATTTTGGGAGATGGAAGCAAAGTGAGAGAAGCTAATAAAACGAAACAGAGAGTGATGAAAGAGGTGACAGATTGAGCGAGCTCTCTCACGCCTCTGTATTCCAAACCCCCCAGCACACACACCCGCACGCACAGGTGCACACACACACACACACACACACACACACACACATGCACACACAACGTAATACCCACATCATATTTTTTTAATGTATAATGTATGTATTTTAAATGTATGTATTGTTTTGACCCTGTGTGACAAACAGATGTTTCCTCTTCCGTCTCAAAGGGTGGAGTCTGTGTCTCCCACGTCACCTGTCTCCCTCTTCCTCTTCATCCGTTTCACAAGGCAGAGCACTGAACCCTCCCTTCTCTGACTCCTCCTTCGTTCTGTTTCCATGGCAGCCGACCTCGTTCCTCACCAGTGTTGGGCTCGTTACTCAAAAAATGTAATTTATTACTCATTACTCGTCACTTTTTTCAGAAGTAATATTATTGGCAACTTTTTCTACTATTATTTTTTCCGTTAGACCCCACAAAATTAGTTATTGAATCCTTTTCGCCTCAAAATTCTTTGCATGTGCGCCTTTGTGAATGTCAGGGTAATCGGCATTGATCGCAGCTAATGTCGAGTTCAGACCACGTGATTCTGGACTGATTTTCCACCTGCCGACAGGTTTTTGGAGATCGCTGAGCAAAGCCCCAGATCGGAGGGAAATCATGGCGTGCTCCGTTAGCGAAGAATCGCTTACAACACGATCTGATTGTTCGCTCGCGGACGCGGGTGAGATATCAAGCAGGTTTAATATCTGGTCATGTCGGAGTTGAGGCAGGAGTGACGCAACGAGCTACAGCCAATGAGAGCAGCTCTGGTGGGGGCAAGAAGGAGAGATGGCATTGCACGGGCAGCTGCCAGAAACACACAACAAACCTATTTTATCTCTAGGTTTTTTATGTATTTCTTATTTAAATACTGCTTTTACTGGGTTTATCACAGTGATCAAGATTCTAATAAAAAATAAAATAAATCCTCTCCCCCGCATGGGCTTTCTAATGTCAATTCTCGCATGCGTTTTTGTGAAAACGTAGTTTGGAGACCCGGCGGACTTGTCGGGGATTCCTCCTGGTGAAAGATCTTGTAGTGTGTGACCCCCTGTGGCTGATCAGTCATGAAGAGTGCAAACCACTAGACTGCAAGATTCCCGATCACAACACAGAAAGTTGTGTAGTGATGAACTGTACAGCGATCTGGCGGCTTTGAAAGTCATGTAGTGTGCCCATGCCATAAGGCTTCAAATACTGACGCTACCTGTGTCTTCTACATCTACTAACGTGCGATCTGCTCGGTCGTCAACACTCACCTTATGTCATCGCGGCGCAGTAGCAGACGGACAAATGTTGTAATAACCCATGATCCATCCAATTAGTCATCCACGTTTGTTTACACTTACACCCACGTCCAGATAGCGCAACGCACTGTGACGTAAAACATTTCTACAGTTCTGCCACTGATCTGCGACATAGCTGCGGGGCGGGGCTGTATGTATAACTGTCCTATCACGTGAGCATGATCAGATCTCACAATGTATTTGTCATGACGTACAGCAGATATACCCGATGAGACCAAATGATAATTTAAAATCAGAATGCTGCGAAATGATTACGGAAATTAATCAATGAAAAGGAATGTTGTACCAAGTTGTTTTTTGGGGGGTAACTGTAATGTTATTACTGAAATTTTATTCGTAATTGTAAACACTACTTGTTACTGGTAAAAGAAAAATACTGTCCCTCACAGTGGAACGTCTCCTATCCACCGGCAATGCCAGATGTGCATTTGTACTCATTTCACTGTTGGAGTACTCTCTTATGCTGCAGCTGAACTGATGGGGGCACTTCCATGCAAACTAGCCACGCTCTTTTGCAAAGAAATAACAAACCAACTAAATAAGTAAGTAAATAAATTAACAAACAAACAAACAAACAAATAAATAAGAAGGCCCATAAGCATGTCAACATGTTTAGAGGTGATGGGTAATCTGCTCGTGCTGGGATGTGCCAGGGAAATGACAGAAAGGGAGATTGCCTGCTGTATTTTCTCTTCATATTTGGTTTGCCAATCATTTGTTAACACTGTTATACTAATGATACATACATTTGAGGTTGAATTTCTTACCCCTCGGCCACACCAGAAGCGATACGTCAGCGTTGCGAAAGCGCTTCAGATACGCTGCCAGGTTAATCAAAAGGGAACGTCACACCAGGCAGGAGCGTCATCGTCGCGAAAGCGGCTCCGGAACCCCTTGGGTTTTTTTTACGCCTCGGCTCTAAATTTCCGGGCGCAAAGTGTAAACTGGAGCGTAGATTCCCATAGAGGTCCATTCAAAAGATGCATAGAGTGAAAATATTTAATTACCCAGCCTTGTATGCATCAACCACATACTGTATGTAACATCGCTCATGTGTGGTCCTAACCTGGATGACTGAGTTAACTATTAGCTAACTATGAACAAACTAATACATTTTCCACCACAGCAAATTAAACATCACTTACGTGAAGAAAATATTATCATTCCAGCAGGAAAACAAATATCACGCACAGGAATATACTTAATATTCCACTTTATACATTTACATTTACATTTACATTTTGTCATTTAGCAGACGCTTTTATCCAAAGCGACTTACAAGGGAGAATAACATTCAAGCTACATTGCGACAGAGACATTGGTGTAACAATAAATACTGCTAAGTAGTGCTAAGTAATTGTAGGTTAGGAGAGGAGGTACTCACTGAAGAGCTGGGTCTTCAAGTGCTTCTTAAAGACAGAGAGGGAGGTCCCTCTTGGGAAGTAGTTTAATAAACTTTATTGGTCTGGTGTACCGTACCTGTCCACAACACAGAAGCAGGACGGTCTCCTTGCTGCTTGGAGTCAACTACTTGTGGGCTCTAGTCAAACTGACTTGTCAAGCGATAGATTTTTATAGTAGAGAAATCTGTCAATTTATTTACAAGGTATTATTAAGTTATAAGTATGTTTTATCAAATGTACAAGAATATATCCATTGCATGTTTACTTCGTTTAATAATCAAACCACAAATAACTGACAACAAAAAAGAATCAGAAAACACTTTATTACAGAAACAGCTCAATAAATACACTAACACACTGTATATAGATTGTTGAAATCTCCTGCATCCTCCTCTGGTTAATGGTACGAACCACCGTTGCCGTCCCTGGCTTCTCCCTCAGACCCACGGACGAGAATGGTTGGGTAGTGCTACAACACATGACACCAATAAGGAACATTGCCAGTTGATCTCCGGCTTTCAGTGCAAGTGAGAAAGAGGTTCCTGTGGGTTGTTGAAAACAGTTTGTCATGTGTGGTAAAGATGAGCAAGGCGAGCTGATGAGGACAATGTCGGCACTTCTGGCTGTCACGTCAGTGCAATACTTTGTCGAATAGCTTCCCAACTTTACCTGATTTTGGATTACGGACTTTGAATTGTTCGCGCTGCGATATCCTGACAATTTTTTGTCGTAAACCCTCGCTTGAACTGTTTTTGGGATTTTGGAACGTAGACTTTTGCTTGGCTAGCACTCGGCTAGCGCTAGTTAGCCTGTAGCATAGGATGTTGCTATCTATGCCGGCATCGATGCCTGCCTCCCTGGACTGTGAGAACTGTTTGGGCCTGGTCAACAGACTCAGCACTCTAGAGAAGTCAGTTTTCCACGGCCTGCATGAGGATGGGAAGAAATTAGATGAACTGTTTGTGCATCTGACCTCGATCGCCAGCGCGCAGGCTCTGCACTTTTCCGCACTCTCCTGCTCCATGTCCTCGGCTGTGATCGGACTATGATAGATCGCTGGCTATGATAGAGGAGCCATGGCCCAAGTCACGGACCTGCTCCACCCCAGAGCCCTGGACCTTGGTGGCGAGCAGTGGCCGGCGATGCAAGCGCTCCTTGCGCCGCTGTCTGCCGGAGCCTTTCTGGCTGAAGAACAGATTTCAAGTTTTGGAGCCCACAGTTGATGTCAGGAATACGCGGGATTTGGGGGGGGGGGATCAGAGTCCACCGTGGCGTCGAAGGCATCAAGACGCTCTCCACCGCCGCCAGCCTCATACCAACTCTGCCAGCTGCATCTCCACTGCTGCCAGCTTCCTCCTCCTCTAGTTCCATGCCTGGGTGGTCTATCCAGCACCTTTCCGTCCATCAGCTAGGGAGGCACGCTCCCCTCCACCGCTGCCAACTTTCTCTTCACCACGCAGGACCTCTGCCTCGCTCTTTTGAGGCCTCTGCAGAACAAAGTTGTGCTGGCTGTTCCCCCGTGCTGGTCGTTGGGTCATCCATGGTCTGCCATGTCCAGATCAACAGGTGCCGCACTTCCCGCCATCCATGTGCAGGTGTCGAGGACATTAATGTCACCATCCCACAGCTGCATAACCCTCACCTGTCTGATTTCGCTGTTGTGGTGCATGTGGGCACCGACAACTTTAAAACGCAGCAATCAAAAAAACTTAAAGAAGATTTTGTCTGCCACATAAACAGGGTTTTAAATACAAACAAACTGCATTGTGTCAGGCTCACTGCCCTCCCCTCGTTTCAGCAACGCAAAGTTTTGCCGATTGCGGCAGTTGCAGTTTTGGTTGAAGGGCTACTGCTGCAACAGAGGCATCCCCTACGTGAACAACTTCACCACCTTCTACAATAGACTGGATCTTTTTAAGGACAATCGCCTCCATCCAAACCATGAAGGATCCCGTCTACTTACCATAAACATTGGACTCACACTGCTCTCCTGCAATGCATTCACCACCTGACGGTCAGTGAATCCCACACATTAGTTCACTATACATCATACGTCATCTCCTCCATCCCCTACTCCTGCATCCCACTCAGATCTCCTATCAAGGATGGCTTCCACTATAACACCATAATTTCCTATCATAGACCTATGGAAGCATGCTTATTATCATGCCCCCTTATGGCTAATCGTAATAATATAATCCGAGTGCCTCTACAACCTCTATTACCAACTGCTACTGCTGTCTCGAAACCTGAAAACCTTGGTCTTTTAAACATCAGATCTCAAGATAAAAAATCCTTTTGATGTCATGATTTTATTACTTTGAATAATTTGGATTTTCTTTTATCATCACAGAGACTTGGTTAAGTCAGGGAGACTGCAGTCCTCTTATTGAAGTCCTCTTAACCCCCCCGATTTTACATTTCTCCACCAACTAAGGCTCTTGGGCAGGGGAGTGGGGTTGCAACTTGGTTTTATGTTAAATTCTCAGGATCTGGTGATCTATTTAATAATTTACAGACCCCCTAGACCAAATACTGCATTTAATCCAAGAATTTGCTGAGGTGTTATCTAATTTTATGTCAAAATATGACAAAATTCAGATTTTAGGTGATTTTAACAGATATGTCTGCTGCCCCGGCCAGACTTTTGTTACTGATTTTGTGGAGGTTTTTGACTCTTTTAACCTCACTCAAGCAGTACGAGAACCTACACATTCTAAGGGCCACACCTTGACTTAAAGTAATGTGCAGTGGTCTCAACATTGAGACAAACATTGAGGACAAAGGATTTATGTGTTCGATCACAAAGCAGTTTTATTCAGTGTGGTCTTATCCCAATTTTTTTATTCACTTAGAACAATCCTGTCCGCCCCGGTGTATCTATGTCAGCGAGCAAGCTTTCTGAGATTTTCAGTGCTGCTGCTTTGCCTTTAACTGCCTTTTATCTAGATTTTATCACAGAGAAGCTCGTCTCCCATTTTAATGATGCGTGTCTGACTGCCCTGGACTCAGTGGCCCCATACAAAGACAGAAAGTAAAATAAAACATCGCAGCCCGGGCTAAACGAATCCACCCAGGAAATAAAGTAAGATTGCAGGAGAAAGGAACTGAAATGGAAGAAGAGTGGTTTATATGTATATCTTGAGATCTTGAAAGATGCTATGCGCAATTATCAACGGGCAGTTAAAGAAGCAAGGGAAACATTGTTCTCTAACCTGATTGTTGGAAACCATTCCAACCCCAGAATTTTATTTAAGGTAATAGACTCCGTCATCACCTCTCCCCCTGCCATCTTACCGAGGCCTCGCCTTCCTCTACAGCTCACATTACCTGTGGTGTACCACAAGGTTCTATTTTAGGTCCAATTTTATTTTCAATTCATGTGCTGCCACTTGGCCAAATTTCCCAAAGACACAACGTCTCTTTTCATTGCTACGCAGATGACACACAGATATACCTAACTCTGAGACCTCTGGTGACCCAAACAGCCTAGCTGCTGTAGATTGTCTCAATGATATCAACTGTTGGATGGCACAGTATTTTCTTCAGCTCAATAATTCAAAATCAGAAATCATATTGTTCACCCCACCAAATTCTACCAGTCAAATTGAGAGTGGCCTTGGCACTCTGTCCGCAAATTTGAAGTTTGTTGCCAGGTACTTGGGAGTACTATTTGACTCTGACCTAAACTTTGAACAACAAATTCAAAAAACTGTCCAGTCCAAACCAATACTAACCCACAGCGTCCGGGTAAAAGTAATCCACGGCCGAATTTTCTCACGACTAGACTACTGCAACTCCCTCCTTTCTGGCATCAACCAGAAGTCACTCTCTCGCCTCCAACTAGTTAAGAACACAGCAGGTAGGCTTCTTCACGGATCCACTAGACAACGTCATATCACTCGAATCCTGGCTTCTCTCCTTGGTTCCCTGTTCATTTCACAATCGGTTTTAAGATTTTACTGATCACTTTTAGGGTAAAACCAATTTTTATAGATCTGCTTTTATGTGATGTTGCCCCCTTTTTCTTATTTTATTTTATCTTATTTTTTACTTAATTATTTATTATTTTAAACTTTTCCCTTTTTATTTGTATTTCTTATTATCATATTGTATCTATTTATTTTTTGTCTTTATCCGCTTTTACAATTTTATGAACAAATTAAATTCCTGTTAATTAATGTTCCTTTGCCTTTTAAATTCATGATCTGAACACTCTGCTTTTTGCATTTGTCAAAGCACTTTGTAAGCTGTGTTTTTAAAGGTGCTATATAAATAAAGCTATTATTGTTATTTTTATAACCCTGGTTTTACGAATGAAGAACAAGGGTTATTACAATGCCTTAAGCTATCTCAAGACAGCTCCACTGAATCAAGCTGACAGCCCTTTTTAACCAACCAAGTCTCAACTTGACCCAGACAGGCTGTGATTGGGCCACTAGTGCACCCATCATAAGGCCTTCCCTTCTATATACTGTATATACTGCCTGAGCGAGCTGGTTAGTGAGACCACCGGTAAGAATTCTCATTCTTCATTCGTAAAACCAGGGTTGTAGCACAACCCAACTGTTTTATTTCATTTCGGACTTCAGTTGTTACTATGCCATACTGTATGCCCTCAAACCTCACTGACCACAAGGTCAGAACCAATGTGTCCTATGCAAGCCCCCAAAGCCAGAGACATAGACACCAGGGTCCAGGAAATCCATTCTATGGACCAACTGGCAGATGTGACCTTAAACCCCAGTCCCAACATGTAAGAACTCATCAATAAGTTGACCTTCTGACGTTGCCTGCGTCACGAGGTCCGACCGAAGAGGGAGCACCCACGGTGTACCCACAATGAAGGACGTCAGGTCCGCAAAGCAAGTCTGTGTTGGCCACCAAGGGGCCACCAGAACTAGTTCCACCCTGTCCTCCCTCACCCTGTCCAGTACCTTCTGCAACAGTGGGAGTGGAGGGAATGTATAGAGATGAGCCCGAGGCCAACCGTGAGCCAGGGCATCGTGGCCCAATGGGTGATCATTCTGAATGGAGTACCATAGAGGGCAATGAGCCATGCCTCATGAAGCCAACAGATCTACCTCTGCTCGGCGGAATCAACACCAGATCATATCAATGCGGATAAATGAGCCAGTCCGACACTTGCGGCCGTCCCCTCGATAATAAGTCCACTCCCAGGTTTACTTGCCCTGAATGTGAGATGCTGACAGGGAACAGAGGTGGGAATGGTCCAACAGCAAAATCCTTGACACCACCTAATGCATGGCTAGGAATCAGATGGCACCCTGAGAATGCGCTGTTGTCAGGATGTATTAGGACGTGGTGTTCCCTCAACCGCAGTGCAAAGTGTAACAGGGCCAACCGGACAGCCTTCACCTCTTAACACATTGATGTGCCGAGTCTCGTGGGCCACCCAGTGCCCACTGACCTTTCAGCAATTGCATACAGCGCCCAAGCTGTACAGGAAGGCGTCGGATTTTATCACCACACTCTTTTTCACTTGACCCAGCTGGACCCCTTTCATGAGGTTGCCGGGGTCAGCCATATCCTCAGGCTGTCTCGACCACAGTACCCGGGAGAGGTCCCTGGATGGACGCACCAGCGTTGCAGAGGCTCATCCTGAACAGACCCAGTGGGACTGCAGCTGAGGCAGCTGCTATCAGGCCCAGCAGGACCATAACCCGACGTGCCCAGACGACCTTGCGCAGGCAAACTGTGTGAGCTGCAGAGCCCAAGTACACATTCTATCAGGCTGTGGAGGTGGTCAAGCACTACCCCATGTGGTAGTGTGCCAACTCCTTGGACCCCGCTATTATCAGGAGATCGTCCAGATATGACAGAACCTTTATTCCCTGGGAACAGAGAGGGGCAATAGCTGCCTCCACACAAATTGTGAATATTTTGGGTGCCAGAGATAGACCGACCAGGAGAACACAAAACTCGTACGCCCGGTCCTGAAACACAAACCTCAGATATTTCCTGGGCCTTTCTACAATTGGTATATGAAAGTAAGCATCTTTAAAATACATTGATGCACCAGGGCAGACTTGCCCATAAATTGAGCCTCAGGCCCCATTTTCTGGGCAGAGAGGCTAGGCTCACACCTGTGTTCACGTGCTTGATGACATGTCCCAGCCTCACCTGAGGCTTCGGGCTCATATTTTGGGCCATGACGCTCGTGTCTCTGAGTGAACAGGAGGCCTCGACAAACACACTGGGAAAACGTACTGGAGGGAAGGAGGGGGGAAAAGACTGTGTGTCTTGTGTACATTAACCACATGGCTTATGCTGGCACGGCACAGCAGAATGTCTTTTTCGTGCTAAAACTAAAGGTTGAGCAGACAGTTCAGCAGCATGAATCCCTTCTCCGTAGACGCTCAGGTCCTCCATGCCTTTCTGCCCCCCACGGCCGAAGCCTGCTGCTGCTGAGGACGGTGGAAGGATTCCTGTTCCAGCCCCTCATCTCCGCAGCGGGTGGGGGCTGAAACGTCTCCTGGGCCGGAGCCAGTCCGCTCTGGGCGTCCAGGAGGATACGTTTTCTGTGGAGTGCCCCACGACCATCACCTCCTTTGTCAGGTCCTTAGGGTTTGGGTGTGCCCACGGGGTCCCCAGATTTGCCATAGCTCACACCAGGAGGTGCAGCAGCTCCTGGTGGAAAGGCCCAACTGGGCTGCATGGAAAATCTACTACCGAATCTGCCTGGCACTGATGCTGAGTGGGATCAAGAGAGGCGGGGAGCATGGCCTCAAAACAAGGCCCAAGGATGGGAGAGCTGCTTCCTCCTCTTTGCCCTCAGCCAAGACGCTCGTAGGCCATTTGGCAGTACAGGAGTGACTAGGGGGGGAGCGAAGATGTCGGGCCCAGTGGCTGATGACTCAGAGCAGCAAACTTGTGCAGTCGATGCAGTAGAACGGGTCCGAGAGGGCTGCTTCTGCGTGTGCATGGCCGAGACAGTGAACTAACAATCGGTGAGTATCCATGCAGATCATGTACGTGCCGCAGCCCGCAGATGCCTTCAGGTCAACAGCCGACATAATTCCTTCTTTTTTTCTTATTTTCGTAGAGAGGGCTTGAATCCACAGTGGAGAGCTGAATAGCAAAAGAGTAAGTATGACAGGCTGAGACTGCCCCCCAGTATATATACCGGGGGGCAGGCCTTATGATGCGTGCCCTAGTGGCCCAATCACAGCCTGTCAGGGCCAAGTTAAGGCTTGTTTAAAAAAGGCTTTGAGCGTTATTCAATGGAGCTGTCTGGAGACAGCTTAAGGCATTTTAAGAACTCAAGTTCAAAATTAAATGAAACCGGCACCGCCTTCCTCCTGTTGAAAGCTGCAATGTATTTAGAGATTATTAATCATTCCAGCGATTAAACATGTTGTAAAGCTGCTGTACTGTGACAGACTCCAAATGCGAATGAATGAAAATGAAAAGGTTGAAAACTAAAGCAAAGATTCACTTACCAATTGAAAGTTGAGAGAAATGCTGCCCAGCAAGCCGACGTAGATAGAATGAGGTCGGACCTGTAAGAATTGACCAATCGTCAAACGATGTGCCTCTTTCACGTTGATGACTGTCACTTCTGACGTGGCCCATGGGTTACTCTGCATGGCATCAATTTCCTTATTCCCTTGTATTTCTTCATTTGCTGCGTTGTTGGAAATTGTACTGTGCATGCCAGTAAATTAAAATTTTATTGAAACAAATTTAAAGGTGTAATCAGTAAAAATTTGTGACAAATAATACATCTTAACAGAAGCCATAGACACCAACATTGCCGAACCTGAGCGGTCCTCCACCACAAGGCTTTTTAGCCTTCGTAGCAGAGGATCTTGCGACGCCCATTGTTTGGTTGCTAAATGTTCATCCATAATTGAGGAAACTAAAACAAAACCAGTTTGGGGTTATAAACAGTGTAGTTCAGAGGATTGAGTGGAGACTGACAGGTCTGGTGGTGAGAGGCATTTAATCGGAAACTGATGTTTTGAGAGCTTGAAATCTTGGCAGCCATCGAGGTAACAGACTGACTGCCATTAATCAACAATATTTGCAAACCCCATGCCGCTATATCATGGTCATTTTGAGTAAAACATTACTTAATGTACCTCTTAATTGTAATTCAACACATCAATTTAACAATTTTAGTATACAGTAAACATATTTATAATTTTTTTGTAATTGAATAATATGTGTGTGTGTGTGTGTGTGTGTGTGTGTGTGTGTTTATGTCTCAATGTGTGTTTTGAGAAACGTCAAGTGTGTGTCACAGAGAAACTAAAAGTACACGATTAACTTCTACCAGGTACAAGTTAACACATCTCATCTCAGCAGTAAAAACAGATGTAGGAAGAAGGGGGGAGGGGCAAGAGGAAGGATGATAATTGAGCAAAATGGGGGTGGTGTAGTTGTCCAGACAGTGGTGGAATGGTGCGTTTGTGTGTGTGTGTGTGTGGGTGTGTGTGTGCGCACATCTTTTTATGTGAGGTCTCTCAATATGGTGAGCTTTCCCCATCCCCTCCTTCAAGGTCAACTTGGCGAGAGAGTAAAGTGATGATGGCGGTACTCATTAACTATTCATCCCCCCCGACTGGACTGCGTGTTCATGTGTGGGAATGGCAGTGATGTGTGGCTTCCATTTGCATGTTTGTGTGTGTGTTTGTGTGTGTGTGTGCCTGTTTGTGTGTGTACGTGTAAACACCCATAACCATATGTCTTTTGGCATTTAAAATATCCCCAGAAAGGCAGTTCTTTGCTGTGGGGGGAGGGATTTCCGGTCCCACCTTTTGTCTCTAATCTTAATGTGTCTTCCTCTTAGTCTTTGTAATATCCCGGCTTCAATAAAAGTGCGCTGGTTGGACCACAATGCAGATGTGTCTCCTCTTTCTCCTCGTCCCTGTTCCCCCGAGCAAAGCTCCAGGACGAGAAACAACTGTCATCCCTGAGGTTCAGGATGGCCCTGGGAGGGGTGTAACTGTACCCCCCTTTAGGTGGAGTGAGTGGGTCGGGATCGCCGGGTTCAGGAGGGAGGAGGAGGAGGAGGAGGGGGGAGGGACGGACCGAAAGATTGATACGGGGGGGGGTGACGCGAAAAACAATGAGCGGCTCCAAGCGGTGGGGTTGCCATGGCTACAGAGAAACGGATGAATGAATGACATCACAGCAGAGGGGAGGTGAGAGAGTGTGAAATTGATTCTGGCGGAGGAGCGTGGTGAGGCGGGCGCTTGTTGAGGTTTTGGTCCGACAGACGCGCTTCTCTCCCTCCTCCATTCCTGCTACCTCCATCTCCCTCCACACACAGTTGTCGAGGTGCCACTGGTAAGACTCTCTCTTCTTCCTCTTTGTGAAGGCAACAGTCGCTTCCTGTGACTCCGTTTACGGCGAGGGCTGGTCGCGCTCTCGGCCGCGTGTTTTTGTTCCGGTGTCTTGACAGCTTGTGAGACAGGTGCACGTCGGAGCGTGTGGGGGACGGGACATGTGAGTTAGTGTGTCAGCGCGAGCGGAGGTGGTGTAGCGCTCCTGGCCAACCGCGGGGGGTTGAGTGGAGGGGGCAGATGTGCTGTGCAGTTGTCATGGGTCTAAATATATCACAAAATGCTTAGCGAAGACAGGGTGAGGAATGTGCATGGGAATGAGTGTTTGTTTGTGTGTGCGTGCGTGCGTGCGTGCGTGCGTGCGTGCGTGCGTGCGTGCGTGTGTGCGTGTGTATGTGTTGTATAGCTGGCTCTATCGCAATCATATCAGTTTAATGAATGCATAAAAATGCTGCGGTTGCTCAAATGCGTACAAGTTTGAAGGTCACACTTTTTAGTCTGTTTGTCTGTATTGTCACTGTCCATTTGTGTGTGTGTGTGTGTGTGTGTGTGTTTTCTTGTGCATGCGATATTCATCCTGTGTCCCAAAGACAACAGCGCTTAAAACAATAGGTAGCACGCCATTTATCTATGATGTGATTTATGACGGACTTGACCTGAATTAACCGCTGATGGACCGGCAGTTGGGGTCAGAGGGCAGGGCTGAGGTCACGGCTAAGCCAATCAAAATCCATGTTTGGGTCTATTCTCCTTTGGCCGGCATCCAGGATTGGGGTAAAACAGATTACTGTTAGGATCAGGGGATCATGAAGGATATAGCTCTAGAAAACAATCCAAAATGACGAGGGGCTGCTCTTTGGTCGGATCTGTTTAGTCTCTTGATGTGCACCAGCTCTGTGTCCGTGCACACCAACTGCGTACTTGGTTTTTGGGGCTTTGAGGGCGGCAGCCTTCGCGGCCCGAGTGCCTTGGGGCAAAGCATTGAGGTTTCCTGACTGCGCGTTTTTGACCTCTGTGTTTGTTTTTGGAGCATATGCAAAGCGATTAATTTGTATACAGCCTGAATTTAGCTGATGCTGTAGTCCAGAGAGACTGAGACCGACTGCAGCAGCGTAATAAGCTCCGACATTGATCAAACCACATTATGAACAACAATAAGCGGGAAACAAATGGGTCGGGGACACGATCATCACCGCTGTTTTTGTTTACGTAGGAAGAGTAGAGGGGGAAAAATAATAATAAAAAAAGAATTACCAACATAAATTTTCCAACAAAGAACTTACTCCTTCAGAATGGCCAGGGGGGTTTATTCATCTTCCAGAGAGGCAGCACTGAGATTTCTTTAAGAAGCAAATTTGTCCAACCTCAGGAAATCAGGATTTGGGTGTATTTACTTTACTCTGATTCCTGCTGCTGCGGAGCCGATCGCTCTCGCGGACCAGTGGTTGAGAACCTCTGCACTGGAGGACATTCCAACTCGGTCGGTGACGGTCAGGCGGCTTGGGCCCGTGTACTTAGGCTCAAGCTTGCGGATGAAATCTTTAAATCCAGACCCCCTGCGAGATGTTAATCGGCCGCATATCTTTTCAGATAAAATGGGGAAATTTATCTGTAATCGCCGTTTGGCGGGCAGCTAGTAATCCTCGCGGTGAAGCAGGAGGCAAGAAATCGGTCATTTGTGCTTTTGCCGCGGTTCCTACTGCAATCCAAATGCTGCTTTTTTTTAAATTGTTGGAAGTGACGAGCTCCTGTTCACAGCTTTCTGCCATTTCTCAGGTCGGAAGTTTATTCATACTCAGAAAAATTATGTTTAATATTCTATGAATTATTCTATATAATATTCTATTAATTCTATTTGAATTTTGAATTTTGTTCCTGCAGCCCTAGTGTGAAAACACTTGTAGAAGTGGCCTCCACAGCCAGTCTAATGTGTCCATGTGTCAATTAAGTCAGAATGTTCAGGGTCTTGGCGGAGTGAATGACTGTGAGAGCGCCAGTTTATGGGATGGCATGGACGGAGACGCAAATGGGTCAGTTGTAGAGAGCCCCGCCAGGCCCAATCTCACTCTGCCTCTCTCTCTCTCCCTCTGCTTCCCTCCCCCTCTCCAGCCTGACTCAATTAGTGATCAGTTTTGGTAGCTCTGTGGGCACATCTGCTTTAGAGCTCCGGTAGGCAGCGCAGCCCTCGCAGTGGGATCGAGAAGTCAAATATTTGAGGTGGAGTGGCAGCTCCACTGTTCTGCTCTTTGACTATTTTTACACCTGTTTACATTCTCACTCTGCCTGCTTGTTTGCTTGAAACCTAACATAATTAGGCATACTTTTTTCTTGTATATCTCTGCTCACTCGCTCCCTCTTGTCCTCTTCCAGTGCCTGCTCGAGAGTGCTGGTTGCTTAGCAACATAATGACTTTTGTTTAGAGCGTGCTAAACTTATCTGAGAACCAGAAGAGTGTGTGTGTGTGTGTGTGTGTGTGTGTGTGTGTGTGTGCGTGTGCGTGTGCGTGCGTGCGTGCCTACAGGCTTGCATATGTCTATATGTACCTGTGGATGTAGTTTTAGCTGGCCACTGGGCGCTTGGTCATGAAAGGTGCCTAGATTACTTGCCAATAGTTGGTAAAACCTGTCTTTACGCTGAGGGGCGGTGACGGCTTTACAGTATTACAGGTTTATGGCAGAGTAAAGCTGCATGCTGTAATGCTGTGGGATAACATATAGTCTTACTCACTTGGCTGCATGTCTGCCGTATTAGATGTGCAGTGGCAATATAATTAAATCTCAATCTAGTCCCATCATTTTACATTGACATTACATTTAAATGTATTCATTTACAAGACTTACATACATGACAAAAGCATGCATCGACCATTGGAGAGACCTCAAATTTAAGTGCACGAACAGCTGTTTCTAAATTCAACCAGATAAGTGCAAGATAGCTGAAAGGAATCAGAATAAAAGTACTGTTATTAGTTGGGCTGTGACGATAACCACATGGCCGCAATACTGCCGTTACGTAACGTCACCACGGTATTGAGCTCATTACGTCATCATCGCAAATATATATATATATATATATATATATATATATATATATATATATATATATATATATAAAACTACAGGAGGATATGAAATATAAAAACAATAATCATTACTATGTTATCATAATTTCCTGTCTTCCGTCCTACTGTCCAACTTTTCAGTTGTTCAGCTCGTCACTTGAGCTTTGCGCACGAGTCCTTTAAACATACGGGGGATTTATTTTTTGTGTGTCTGATTATTATTCATTATTTCTAGGGCTCTACCCGAATTTAACCCCGAATTTTGTCAGTCGAATCGGATTCGGCTGTTGACTGCAAATATTTACGGGGCACGGCTGTCCGCGATTGGGGCGCACGGAGAGCTGTGTTAGCGTCCGTGTCCGGACTAGAATATACAAATATATTAATGATTCCGCCTATTTGTAATTCCTCATTGGAATGTTATCCCTGTGCATATTTTAAGATTCTATCCTGTTTTTGTAATGCACACTTTCTGACTCACCGTGCTTTTCACGGTGGTAAAATGAAAAATCAAGTCACAGCCCAAGTTATTAGTAACAATGTTTTAAATTTAGTATATTTATTTTTATTTTTTCATGATACTATTCTTACTTTATAGTGAAAAATATATGACCTACATTTTCTTTAAAAGAGCTCAAACAGCTAAAATCATACTTGGGGTTGCCATACAGCTCAGACATGAACCTCAGCTGTTTTAAATGTGAACTGGAATTCTAAGATATTCTGATGTGCTGTATATCGTAATGTAAAATTTGTGTTCAATTTCCAGTTATCGTCATAATGTTTTCTCTTTTTACTCTCTCCTATATTCTGTATTTTTTAAAGCTATCTCTCCATTGCCTTCTTTTACATTACGTCTTGCCCTTTCCCTTTTGCCACCCCCTTGTCTTGCCTACAGTTCTCTCCTCCTCTCCATCTGTCCTTTTGCCTAACTTCTCTATCCCTCCCTTTCTCTGCTCTTGTGGGGTCTGTTGCCCAGGGCTGGACAGCTGAGTCTCTCTGTGGGTGTGGGTTGGTCTTGACTGTGTGTGTGTGTGTGTGTGTGTGTGTGTGTGTGTGTGTGTGTGTGTGTGTGTGTGTGTGTGTGTGTGTGTGTGTATGTGTATACTTCCATGCACTAACGGTCAGGGGTTTTTAGGGACTTTAATAGGGAGCCAGTCTACCTGATGTTGGTCAGGCAGACTGGTAACGATACTTAAAGAATAGTGACCGTCTCTACGAGTCCAGAAGTAGCCTGGGATTAGCCTGGGATTTACTTTTTACCATTTTTATACTTTTTGTGCGTGAGCAAGTTTGTGCACCTGAATTTGTCCACGTTGCGTGAAGACATGGACGTCGGCGCCTCGACGTGAGTAAACGATCAAAGCTGAAACAAATACCACCTTCTCCGCGAGTTATTTTACAGAAAAATAGCACGCGCACCTGCTCTCTGACCCCCCTCTATCCTTTTTCTTATCATTCGTGTGCATTTGCATCGTTGAGGTGTCACGGGTTTTCATCCGGGTCAGATGAGAGCCGATCAAAGTCCAAACAGCAGGACCTGCTCGGGTTTGAGTGATGCTGGGTGACGCTCTGTCTGGTTATTGATTGTTTCTGGCCCACGCTGGTGGGCGCTCGTTATTTTGGCCCTACTGACGATGGTGCCTGTTGGTCAGGGCTTGGAGATATGGGCTATTTAAGCATGGACAAAGACAGGGGGGAGGACGGATGATGGTTTTACAGATAGCAAAGAAGAGAGAGAGAAGAAAGATAGTTGCAGGATTGCAGGCAGGAAGAGGCAAACAGAGTGGGAGAAACAGGCTCATAAGTTATTCATTGTTAGAATACCTCCCTCTGTCTCTCTCTCTCAACCTTTTGTCACATACTAATTTTCTCCATTTGTCTTGGAAATCCCCCTCCGACTCCAGCCTGGATCTCATCTGCCTCTCGCTCCTTCTCATGTCTGCACTATCTCAATCCCTCTCGCTCTCTCTCTCTCCTGCAGCCCCTGGCCGGTACTGATTATGAGATGAATTAGTCCCCCTCCCCTCCATTTGCTGCCCCACTACAAAATCTGTTGTAGATTTTGTTCTGTTTGTTCCATTCTCCTCCCCCATCAACCTATTTTTGCCCTTGGTGCTGCCGTATCTTAGAAACTATCTGCCACACGGTGGAATATACTGCTTGTCAGTTATTCTGGACTGCCTAGAATTGCCGGCTGGTCTGGGACAGGTTAGTGACAGGTCCATGCCTATCCGGTTGTAGGCAGCAATTCTGAGTAGCCTGTCCTGTACATACCCGACTGGAAGCAAGACCACATTGCTAAGAGGCCGACGGGGAATAAGGATCACAACTCCTCACTCCTGCTTCCTCACCTCCAGTCTTATCCTCTTCACTATTCCTCCAACAATCTCCAGCTAATCAGTGCTGTCATTTTATTTCTTTGTAAACCCTCTGAACACTTGGCTATCTCTGAGCGTTTTTTCGCTACCTCCTCATTTTAACTCATATTGGACTCCAAACTTTTGACAGTAAACATGAAATATCTCTTCATTCGTTCAGCACAATCTAATCAATCGAAGCTTTTCACTTTTATGCATAATAGGAAAGATAACTGACAAAAAAGCACAAAAACAAAGAATACCTTTGTTGACAACACAAGCATTACAGGTTGTGTAAACATAAGTCTTTCCCACTCTTTCCCACACTTCGCCACACAAATATAACCATTTTTTCAGGTATTGTCCATGGGCTATTTTCCTCAGAAAAGCTCTGCCACCCTGTGAAGTCCTGTAATGGTTCAGGCCTTCTTGTAACGCCACTGTAAAAAGCATTTTCTGTCAAAAATGACCCACGCTGACACCTGACAGTGCCTACACTCCCAAGGAGTGCACAAATTATGGAGTTGGAAGTTGAGGGCCCAGCATGTCCACGGCCACCTCTGTAGGCTGTTGTGGTCCCTGGGGTTGAGGGCCTCAGTTGGAGAGGTTGAATGGGTGTTGAACTTGAGATGGATGGACTTGGTCCAGAAATGCTGCGCCTGGGCTGGAGACCGGAGGTGGATGGACTAAATTGTGGTCTATCAATACTAAACAAAGTGATCAAAATAAGGATAATTATTACCATGAAAGTGTAAACATACAAACAAAATAAGGCACATACACACTCTAATAGTAACAACAACAATAATAAAAATAATCATAATAAAAGTTATAATAGTAATAGTAATATATGATAAAAAAATTTTTAATTACATTTAGAAAATGCTTACTTTTCCTTAAAGCCATGCCTTCTACAAAAAAATCCTCTTCATCTGTAAACCTCTGTAGATTCTCCATGGACGATGGACCGTTTCCAGTGCTTGTTACACTGTCAGCATTTTTTTTTTGCAAATTTTCTTTCCAAATACAGTTGTTTTCCTTTACTTTGGAACAGCTTTAACAGTTTTCTCTTCTGTACAACAAGCAGTCACATCTGGGAGTAAAACTTTAATATAAAAATTTTTTTTAGATCGCTGTCCGATTGGCTGGTAGAGCCAAGGACGTGATGACGTCACTTACAGGCAACATTAGATCTGTAAACAAAAAGATAAGACTAAGCCAATAGAAAGGTATAGGATGAAACCTATGAAAAAACGTCACACACAGGATCGTTTACACTCACGTTAATGTACAAGCCTTAAAGAAGTATTAGTTGTTCAGCTGGGTTTGTCTCCCATAGTCCCTCTCTGACCTGCACGGCATTGTGACTGGGTTCCCCATTTAACGGGCTGAAATCAAACCAAGCATTTTCACAGAGTCAGTGTGTATTTTTCTTTTAGAATTAATTTCAATCTGAAGAAAATGAATCAATTAATTGACTATCAGTTAAGTGATGGATCATGATAAAAAAAACTGAGAAAATTAAATGTGTTATTTACAACATGAGGAAAATGGGAATGGCTGTTATTGATCCACATGTCGAAAGTCTTATTGTAGACTGCTTGGTAAAGATTAGAGGTGCACCTATCCACTTTTATTCAGTTCTGATCGATTCAGATACAAATGTGTCGATACCGATACTGATTTGGATACCAGAGCTCTTTTTTATAATGAGGGGGGGTTTTTTTTGTTTGTTTTTTCCCAAAAAAAATCTATACTCCCAGCAGATCCACGTGCCGATACAGCTATGACCCTTGAATATAAAAATGACTCATTGACATCGTTTGAGAAATGTCAACTTTATTGTGCTTTTTATCCAGAAAAACCACAGCTCCTCTGTTTACTTGTATTTGTTTACAGTCCGGTCATGCCTGTTCAAACATGGCGGCGACGTTGACGTATCACAGCTATGAGCCGAAGCGGTAAATGCGGCAGCTATGGCGTGCAGCACACGCAGGGATGCTTGGTTGAAACATAGATTTTCAGCGAATGCAATCATGGAAGAGCTCATTGCGAAAAAGAGTACAAAATCCCCTAGATGGGATTATTTTGGTTTTGAACTGAAGGTAACCGGCAAGCCGAAGGACTTATCTGTGTAGCTTTTATTCCTCATCCGGTGATTCGTTATAGCATGGCACTACACAAATAGAACTACAACTCCCAGTGGCTCTATGGCGGTGCATATTATATACGTAGGAATCATTATGTCTTATTTTGAGGACCAACACAGCTGAATGGCTGCTTCAATCAGTGATGGTTTGCCCACCTCCAACTGCCAGTTCTATTCACGCACACTTAGAATTGCACTTTACAGGTTAATTATTTGCTGAGTTGAATTCTCTAGGAAGCAGACCATGTAATAATATTTGGATGGGCACGTGGATCGGCGACTTCAGTCCGATATTGGATAGGATCGGTCCCATCTCTAGTAGTAAGCAATGTCGTAGTTTCAGGATGCCTGTTAGGTTTCAGATAACTTTTGCTGTGATGAACATTTATGAATTAATGAATTTAGGGATTAATCAAGTATCAACAGATTAATCAATTGTGAAAGTACTTATTAGTTTCAGCCCTAGTATGTATACAGTTAATTCTGTATGTGTTTGCCGAGGAGCTGCCTGGGTTGTAGCTTTCTGCACTGCAAAAATAACCCTTCTGCGGTGCAGAAAGGTTATTTTTGCCGTGAGGTTGATGCATTAGAGACAGCTGTGGTTGAATATCAATCTGCAAGGGGATTTAAGTGAGAGAAATGCCTTAATATGTAGCTACAGCTATTGCATCAGTGCCCGAGTCCAAGTATCACATTGCTGCTTCAGTTGCAGTGGTAAGAGTAATTCCAAGTTTTTCCAAAGTCTTGTGTTGACCTACTTAATGTGGTAGCAGTGTGATTTTTAAATTGCATCAAGTTTTAATGGTCATTAGGAATAAAAAAAAACCACATCTGAAAGATTATTAAAACCCAAAAATAACAGATTATGCAAATAAAATTGTCGTTGTTAAACAAAGATCCAGGTCTGGGGCCAGTCAAAAATCTGGATCTCTGCACGACGTTTCTATCTTACTCGGCTTCAAAAACTAGGATGAAAAAACAGTGGAACTGAATCTGATGCAAAAACTTTTATTTGTATATCAGAGAGCCAAATACACCAAAAAACTTTGAGTGTGCATCACGAAACCAGCCAGTCTTATCTCTCTTTGTTCTCCACTTTATAGTCACGGAGAAGCTTGCTCATTTACATGTTCTGCCTCTTTCAGTGTCATGAATTACTCAAAATCCCGTTTGAGCCAATCGGAGCTCGAAGTCTTGTCATCATGCGTTCTGATGTCACTTTCCAGGCAGTCAATTGCAGCCTTCATAGTATAACACCCTCCCCTTTCTTGGAAGAGTGCAGTCGCTACAAACTCCTCTAATTTTCCAGCCAGCTGTTCCTTTCTTAGGAAAGAGCTGACTCTACAATTCTCGGCTGCGCCGTATATGGGCATGTGTCCTTGCAGCCTCCAGCTGCATGTTTATGGAAGACCTTGGCTCCCTCTGCTGTTTGCATGAAGTACTAGACTTTGGCTCCCTCTGTTGGTTTTAATGATGTACATTTTTTAAAAGGTTTTTTGATACATTTGTCTTGAGTATTGGTGGTTTTAGTATAACGTGTAATAGGTTCTTTTCATGTGGGGTTACTAATTAACCACAACAAAATTATGTTTAATTGATTAATTTAGCCTTTATTATACTACAAGGTAGCTCAAAGTTTGAAAAGTTTGAAACTGCTAAAGTGTTTTTGATTTCCTAAACTCCTGATATCCTTTAGTTCTGTGCAGTGGGAGAAGACTTGTCCCGGTCAGTTCCTAGGATTGTTTGCCATAGGGAGAATCACAGATAACTCATGATACAATACTTTACTATCACTTTTGTACTATAATGATGGTAACATGATACAGGCAGTTCTACAATACTCTATATATTACAAGATAATATTTTGATTCATCACGATACCTGTCTAATTGAAGAAGAATGCAAGTATGTAAAATATGCAATAAGCAATCAATCATATACAATATTTACTCAGTGCATTTTTAATGCACTGGATTAAAAAATAAGTACATTAAAAAAATGGATATAACGAGATAAACCAAAGTTTTTCTTCATAGCAAGGTAACTTCACAACACGTCTTAATGCAGGGACATCAGGTAATTGGTTGAGAGAGATGGCTCCAGTTAATACAAATAAAACGATATATGGCGCCTGTGTCCTCACATATCACAAGAAGAGGTATTGCAATATATTGCAGTATTGATTTATTTGTCCCACCATATTTTGTCAATGTATGTTTGGCTAAAAAAGAGCCTGAATACTCATCTACCTTTGCTCACCCCAAAATAGACAGAAAATGACGAAGCAGCCATAACAACCCCCCTAGAATTAAATAGCAATTGTGTTCATGTGCCTTGCCACTGCAGTGCTCACTACACAAGAAAAGGATTAATTCTTCCCCTCACTGGTAGACCTTCAAAACGGCCCAGTTTTCCCACATCATTAGTGGGCCATTAACTAGTATTATAAATGTTATCTATTAGAGCCTGCTGTGCAGTCCAGTCATGCACTGAGCTGGTGTTTTGGAGGGGATGCTGGGATTATGGAATGATCCAGCCTATGGAGTCACATTCAGATTATACAGGCAATTTCACACATGCACAAACAGATTTGTGCATGTGTGAAAAAACTGGAAAACACTGTAGTAACTGGAGCTTTCCATTCATCTCATCATTTTTTATACTACGACTATTACTACGACTTTTACTACAACTGCTATGTGAGCCACTCTAGCTGTTTGATGCAGTAGTCACATCATGTCCAGCGCAACTGTTATGTTATGGTTCAAAGTCAAAGTCGATCAGTGAAAATTCAGCAATTTTAACGTGGACCTCAAGAAAAACATAATCAATACTCAAAGAGCACAGCCTGACAAAAAGGAAAATAAATGTAATTTGCATTGTGATTGATTAATGAAACCCTTTCACAAAACTCCTTATGTGTATGTGCATGTTTTTTTTCCCCTGTGTCTGCAAAAATCAAATCAAATGGGCTGCCCGATGCTTTGACAACCATGCCTTGGTATTTGAAACATGTAATTGTGACAAGAAGGTAAAAGATGTGCTTTTGCATGATCACAAAAGCTTGTTTTGTACCAAGAGAAAGGCATCAATTCGCTTGGATTGAGAAGATTTATGATTAAATTGTATATATGCCATCGACTCGATAATTCATTTTTAAATTTTTGTTTATCTGCCAAGGAAAATCTGAGCATTGAAACAGTGTGTAAGTGCAGTTTACCATGTTCTGAAACTGGAGTGGCGAGTGAGAGAGGGAGAGCCTGTTCTTTTATTGTAGATCTATTTATTTTCCTTTGTTTCCTACACATATGAAACAAAATAATTAAACACAACCGAGCTAAGGGACTGTCCTGTTCCTTCTCGTTCCAAAAAAACCTGTGCGTCCCCACGGTCAGGACCGTGGAAACGCACGTCTCCCCGTTGCCTTCGGTTGCTTTGGGAACATCATTGAGTAAAAACTGGATGTTTTTGTGGAAATACTTGACTTGTAAATTATAAATCCTGCATTTCTTTCACCTTACATCAAGTTCTATGCCCTCTATCGGCGATGGGAGTTTTGCAAGATTGGCCAAGCCAACCTTGGATGCTTTGCTATTCAATAGTCTTAGTTTGTGTGAGAGCAGAGCGAATGGCTGCTGCACTTTTAAACGTTTTTTTTCTTCTGTGCTCTGGAGCATAGCGAGCTTTGATAAGAGAACTGACTCTCTCATCTTGAGCCCTGGAGAAAATATCTAAATATCAACTCCCATGCCAACACCTTGAGCAAAGCATGCAGTATCACAACGCACACACACACACGCGCGCGCGCACACACACACACACACACTCTCACAAACACACACACACACACAGACAGCACAAACAAGTGTGTATAACAAAACACATGGACGTACATGCACGGGTGTGCACATGCCAAAGTACATGCACGGCCTCAACAGCGTTCACATTGCTGTTCAGGAAGAGGGAGTGAGCACTTCAGCTGTGTCAGGTGTGTCAGCACAGCTTACGTGTACAGACACAACCACAATACTCAAAACACATCGTTGGTGTGCACGCGTCTCAATGTGCCACCAGACGAGGCGCATGGTTTTGAGGCGTGAGGCGTACGGAAATTCCATCACCGCAAATTCAACTCTGCAATATCGATCGTACCATTCTCAGGATTACCTTAATCAATACTTGAAGAACACACCCTGATCAAATGTATTCAGCACTGCAGTTGATAAATGAAACCCTTTAATCGAATTCTTAATGGTAATGTGCATGGGTCTGTAAAATCAAAGAAGCTGCCCAATGCTTTGACCACGGCCTGACGAAACAAATGGACGTAACGTCTGAGAGGGTCCAATAAAATGTGCTGGTCGATGCTCGATTACTGTCCTAATAACAATAATCCGCAATTTAGTGACAAAATCTGCGGCTGTTTGATTCAATACAGTGCACCTCCATTCGATGTGCCATCCACTTTAACATCAGTGGTGTCGTTATGATTTCTTTGATGCCTCAGACATACTCAGGTGAAAGTGCATCGTTAAAGACAATTGCGGTGAAGTATTGCCGCGCAACACTTATCTGAATTTAAGGGCCGTAAAGTTGTGCTCACTTTTGTAAAGCCTTTTATCTTTCAACCAGAGCAAAAGGGGAAAAAACGAGCGCAAACTCCCGGTGCCACTGAATTAATCACAACCCTTGAAGCTATTTTTGCTGTGGAATTGGATGTGCTCCGAATTTGAATGATGTATTGATTAATTCATTTTGTTGCCTTTTGGATCAGTGCATCATTCCAAAATGTTGGGAGGGTTATCGTTAGGTCCTTCATGAGCAGTATGGAAAGGCTTGCTCTCCTCGGTTTAGTTATTGATCCTGTTGGGACCCCAACTACTTTACTGTGTAGTATACTCTTGCTTTCCCTCTCGTTTTGATCATAAAAACTTGAACGAAGAGAAAAATCATGACTTTGCCGAAGCACGCACTCTGCCTGGGGCTAATTTTAGACACCTGGATCACTCTGTCCCAAGGAGGACCTAAAAAAAATACCAAGTCAGCATGAGATTAAAATGCAGCTGAGATATAGAGGATGCTGGACAATCGTCAGAGGGCGTTTAACATGACCTTCAAAGTGTGGGTGAGAGATGCAGAGAGGCAGACAGAGGCAGGAAACGGAACAAATGACCACTGAATAAACTGTGATTGTATTTAAGTGGATAGTGTGTGTGTGGGTGTGTGTTACAATGTTCAACTTAAAATAAGTAATCAATTTGTAAAACCCATATTGTTAGGTTTGCCCAACTTAAAAATTGAGAAATGAAAGCAATTCTTTTAATTTGATCCGATGACTCCAATCCAGTGTTTTCCTTTCAGTGCCCTGAGCAAACATCATATTTTATCATAAGCCGTGAGAGAACATTAGGTTTCAAAAGCAACCGGACACCATGGCTTTCACATGCTCATCAACATGAAGTCATCCTAAATATATGCAAACATTAATCATAATATACATTTGGGCTGGTTGAAATAAATAAATATGAATTTTGTTAAATGTATCCCATACAGTTGAATTAAAAATGTATCCATCAGGAGCGATCCCATCTCATATTTTATGCATTGCCCCCAAACTTTCCAAGGGCCTGAGGCTGAGCAGTGATCGCAAACGCTTCCTCCGCTCGACGCCCTGTTTTATTCGGCATCATCTCAACAGATCGCGCTCGAGGAGGCAGCTGAACACGCAGAGTAAACAGTGAGAACATGGGCTCCTCTGACTCGGCACCGGGGGGGAACAGCAGAGCGACAGTAACGTCACGCACTTATAAATCAGGCAATCTTTTTGTGTATGACTAAGTATTTCAATCGATAACAGTACCCTACAGATCACATCAAACGACAGTATATAAATATGCAATACAAACTCTTAGTTGAAATATTTCCAACCCAAGGTGTTAGAAAAAGAAGCGTTGATAGAATAGATTGATTACGAATGAGATTTTTTTTTTTTGTCCTTGTTTCTCATGCTGAGACAAAATGTCTTTTTTTTTTTTTCATTACTCATGTATACTCAAATACACTTTTTCCAAATATCCATAGCATTGTCTATGGATCTCCTCCCTCGTCGCTGTCCCCATCGCCATCTAATTGCATCTCCGTGCGGACCGGGGCTCCTGTTTCCTTCCGCCTGACCTAATTACAGCTGCTGAAAGCTCCAGTCATTATGATGTGACTGCCATTACCACCGGTGCTGTGCCTGCTGCAGTATCGCAGCGACGCCGACTGGCACTTTCAAACCAGACCTCCTTTCACCTCTCACCTCATCTCAACAGCATCTGATGAAAGTTGCACGACACTGGAGAGGCTTGTGTATACTCACGACAAAACAGTTTTTTGGAGTAAAATGCCGTTTTAGTAGTCTCAACTACTCACCAGTACACTACTCGTTTGCAGATCTCACCCCAGTCTGCAAGTGGTCCAGATGTCAAACCATTGGTTGAGTCAAAGTTGATCAGCCTCGCTGTGTTGTCATGATGGGGTGGTACTGACCATGGTGTTTGGGGACATGGATCACGGTGGTTGTTTTTTGGTCAAGTTCTTTCTTTCTTTGTAGACTGCTGTCTTATTTAGTCATCACATCATCCATAGGTCTCTGTGTATTGCTGGTAGATTGTTCAGTGTTGCTGAGCCTTAAAACTGAAAGTGTGTGTGTGTGTGTGTGTGTGTGTGTGTCTGTGTTTGTGTGTGTGTGTGTGTGTGCGCATTTACATACATGAGTGTGAGTGTCTCTGTGTTAACGAGTTAAAACCCTTAAGCGGGAGGCTGTGTGTAGGGTTAAGTAGTATGACTTAGTAGATATTTTTAATCTTTGCAAGTACGCAAACATAGACAACTGGAGTCTCACACATGCAGGCACACACCAAGTGACCTCTGCTGTACGGCAATGAAAGCAAATTCTGGCGATTATTCCATATACACATATGCGGGCACACACCCACCTGCTAGTATTCGGTTTTGGCCAGGTGAATGAAGGAATTGCAAAGGCGGAGCGTTGTTGTTGTGACCTGATTTCCTACGACAGGATTTACTCCAGCATGCACTTCACAGGTGTACACACACACACACACACACACACACACACACACACACACACACACACACTCCATCTCTCAGCCGCTCTCTCTCTCTCTTTCTCTCTCTCGCTCTCTCTCTCTCTCTGAAGCTCTCTGAAGCTCTCATCTCCTTTAACTGTCACCACAATGTCATCCTCACCTGCCTCTCCAGCTCCTCACCCCCTCTTCCCACAACACATATGCACACACACACACACACACACACACACACACACACACACACACACACACACACACACACAAACCCTCCCACACCCTCTGTCGCTCCGCATCAGCCAGAAAAAAGAGAATGGAGGTCACAGCTGAAACTACTGGCAGCCGAGGCACACATAATTTGGGAATAGGTACGTGTAGCGCCTTGTGAACCTGCAGGAGCACATACGGTCGCACGGATTTAAAATGTGTGTCACACTCGCACGCACGCACACACACACACACACACACACACACACACGCACAGACACTCACTCACTGAGCCTGGGTTTTTGTTCTACAACTCTTTCGCTCCTTTTTACTTCCCTTGCTCTTTTGTCTTCACCTTTATCACTCTCGTATACACACAGATATACAGGGTTTTTGTGGCGTGTATATGGTGCTGTATGGCATTCGTCCGACTCTGTGCTTTAAGGTTGATTTGCATATATGAATACCTAAAAGCAGCATTAAATAGATGATGTTCACTGTGAGTGTGTGCGTGTGTACTCGTGTTATGGCCCCCCAACCCAGTGAAAATGACTTAATAGCACTTCATTTGTGGGCACTTAAACCTTAGAGGAGCGCTAAAACGTGTACCAGAACCGAGAGCCGCACTGCAGCAGCTCAACCACACACACACACACACACACACACACACACACACACACACACACACACACACACACACACACACACACACACACACACACACACACACACTTTCCCTCTCTCTTTGGCATCTTTCACGGTTCGTCCTTTTTTCTTCCTCTTGCTCCCCCTGCTGTATCTGCTGTCGCACGTTCCTCACATTATCCAATCCTTCCTCCAACCTCCCTCCTCTCTCTCTCTGCCCCCGCCACTTCTCTCTTCTGCTCTCCTGCTCTCTCACTTTCTCCCTCTCTCCCTCTGTCACGTCTCCGGAATGAGGAGGCGCAAGTGACGCCCGCCCCCTTCTTTCAGCTCAGTAGGAAGAGGGAAAACGCAAGAAGTGTGCATCTGTGTCACTGGATGGCGTGTGGCGGCGTGAAACCCAGCGAGGGAGGGAGGGAGGAAAGGGAGGGCGGCAGTGGGAGAACAGGAGAGCATTGCGTCATTGGGGGTGTGTTGAGTGGGGGGGCGGGCCCCGGCCAGCTGTCTGTCAGTGACGTGCACGGAGCACGTGCGTCGGTCATGGTTGGGGAGAGGTTGTGCGGCGGTTATCTGGCCGCAGGCGAGGACTGCTAGAAAACCGCCAACGCTCCTCTCGCCGACGGTGTGCATGTGCGCGCCAGACCTGAGGAGTGTCAGCGAGCGGGCGTGCTTGTGTGTGTGTGTGTGTGTGTGTGTGTGTGTGTGTGTGTGTGCGTGCGTGTGTGTGTGTGTGTGTAAGTGTAATACCGCATGGGGTGCAACCGGAGCTGCTGCGACTGCTGCTTGTGGTGCTGGTGAATAATGCAGTTGGAGGAGCGGAGCGTGGAGAGCGTGTGGGGGAGCGATGAATAATGAATCCTGCTGGTTTACTAGCTGATGGTTGTGCGTTAGCTAGTTGAGCTGGAACCTGTAGCTGCCTCCGTCTGGCCGCCTGACTTGCTGCCTCCTCGTCTTGCTGCCAGCTACACTGACTGACTGGCAAACTGACACAGCCGGAAAATGTCTCACTACCATTTCATCAAATGTTGTAAGTAATCCCCCAGGATCTCTTTGTAATGGCAAGTGTGTGTGTGTGTGTGTGTGTGTGTGTGTGTGTGTGTGCGTGCTTGCGTGCGCGCGCATTTCTGCATGCCTTAGTATAGGGTTCTATCGTGTCGTTTTAGTGGTGTGTACAGCAACTCAAAGATGTTCTGTACTTAACTTTAAATATTCATCCCTGTAGTAACAGCTGCTGGTTTGATATTGGTGCAAAAACGTGTGTGTGTGCGTGTGCGTGCGTGTGTGTGTGTGTGTGTGCAGCCCGAGTGCGTGTGTGAGCTTGCTGCAGTGGTCCTTGCTGCAGATGTTTGAAGTTGTCCGGTGAATGCGGCAGGTAGCGGCTACAGAGTAGGACATGCAGCAAACTCCTCACGAGAGTCTGACCCACACTAAGAGAGAGAGAGAGAGACACAGAGAGAGAGAGAGAGAGAGAGAGAGAGAGAGAGAGAGAGAGAGAGAGAGAGAGAACGACAAGGAGAAACTAAGGAACTGAAGGTGATTAACAGGGATGGATGGAGAGGGGGGAAGAGTGGCGCGTGTGTGTTTTGGGAAAAGGAAAAGGACAGGACGGATGGAGTGTAGTCAGGAGAGAGATAGAGAGAGAGAGAGACTGGCTGGCTGTCTGACTGACTGGACCTGAGGAGCGATGACGGACAGACCGCCGAGAGCAAAGATGAGAGTGATGATGACTGGATGGGAAGGAGGCTGGGGGAGGAAAGGGGGCGGAGGGAAGTTGGGGGTGGGCAAGATATGGACGATGGAGGTGTTGAAGGCTGTCACAGAGTCTCCCTGGTCCCTTCTGTCTCCCCCTCCGTTCTCTCGTTCTCACCCTCCCCCTCGAGCAGTCGCCCAAAGAACTCCATGTAATGTGATTGTGGTCTAGCGCGAGTGGGTATGCATGTAAGCTTGTGCATATATTATGCACACGTGTGTGTGTGTGTGTGTGTGTGTGTGTGTGTGTGTGCGTGTGCGTGTGCGTGCGTGCGTGCGTGCGTGCGTGCGTGCGTGCGTGCGTGCGTGCGTGCGTGCGAGTATGTCCGTTGTTTGTTTGCGTATCCTCGTGCACCACCATCTAATTTACAAGCATGTCCTGTGCTGTCAGTGTTATTAGCTTAAGGCCTGGCGCTGGATATTCCACATTCAATCAATACTTGACAGCCGGGAGAAGGATGGGAGAAGATGCTGGTTAATGCAGCCCATTCTTCTGTGTGTGTGTGTGTGTGTGTGTGTGTGTGTGTGTGTGTGTGTGTGTGTGTCCTTCACCATAATCTCTCACCATGCTTTTTCGGCCCCATTGCATTCATTCTTAATCTGATTCATTCTTTCCTTTCTACTCCCATTCAGTCACATCCAGTCACATTAATCTTTCCCGTGGTAAACGATTGATCTTGCGGCCATTTTAAGACCTCAGGACATATATGCCTTGAGAGGGTGTCCACCATCCCTCGGTCCCTCCGGTGAAATCCGGAAGGACTGGGGATCGGCATCGGCGAGTCCGTGTGATGACGGCCACGCGCAGCCGCGATACTTTAGGAGTTTATGGGACGGACGATAGGGGTGGTGCATCCATGGCTGATTTACGAGAGAGAGAGAGAGAGAGAGAGAGAGAGAGAGAGAGAGAGAGAGAGAGAGAGAGAGAGAGAGAGAGAGAGAGAGAGAGAGAGAGAGAGAGAGACTTCCTTGACTCTCCATGAGGACGCGAGGACTAACAGTTTAGCTCTATTAATTCCATCTTGTGTGGAGGGGCATACCACGTGAAACCTCATCATGACTCTACGATTTTTTAATATCAATGTCAATATCCTCCTTATCCAAGATGGTGCATGGGTGAATTGGTGCGCGCTTTTCTGCATCTTCTTATCCCATTTTTATTTTTTTATTATTTTCATTCCCCCCTTTTTTCAAACTGTTGAGCCTTTTCTTTTTCTCAATGCTTATCCTCACCTGAAGACATTTATTTTATATGTAAATGTACCTGCCGACCGATTCCGATCACGCCTATTGAATTAGTCCGCATTTGGTACACATGAATCGCCTTCTGATCCAACCCCTTCCACAATTTGATATCTTGAATATTATTCAGACTTATATTACGCTGGCGTTACTGTCATAAAACCTGAGCCTTGTGTGTGGAACTCAATGCTGCAGGGAGAGGGATGGATAGTGGAGAATGAATGAAAGAAAGGAGATGAGAAATGTTTCGTTAAAAAAATAAATAAAAATAAAATGTTATAGACACATTCAGGCAGATGCCTGCAGGTGAAGAGGGATCAAACAGCATTTGAACATACTGAACGAACATACGTTATAAAATCATCCACCTGCCTGCGATTTCATTTGTGTCTGCTCTCTGAAGATCATCCGTCTGTGTTTCTGCTCGGGAAAGAAAAAAAAAAAAAGTATATTGATTCCTCACTCACTCCAAAACACGGACAATTTGCCTCAAGACTTTTGATGGAGATCAATTTCGTGAAACCCCGATATGCGGCTGGCTGCGTCCCTGCAGTCAGGCTTCCTATGCTGGTGCTTTCCTGCTCCCTGCAGTGACTCGCCCGCGCTGTTTCTAAGCCCTGGCACCGGCCCGCTCTCTGACTCAGATGCTTTCATGCAATTACCCAGCCTGCCACCCACAACACGTCCAGCGCTGGCTTGTCACACACTGTGTGTGTGTGTGTGTGTGTGTGTGTGTCAGCGAGTGAGGGAGAGAGAGAGAGGGAGAGAGAGGGGAAACCCAGAGAAAGAGAGGGGGGAAGGTGATATCAATGAGGTGCGCAGTATGTAAATGTGTTAATGTATGTAAATATGTGTTTGTGTGCATGCAAGCACTTGTGTATATAATTGTGTGTGTCCGTTGTGCTTTGAGACAGTTGAGGTAGACACCTGGTCTGAGTAGCATTCTAACAACCTCCCTCGCCTGAAAAATGGAATCCCGAGGACAAAAGGAAACCTTTTTTTTTTTTTGTCCAGGCAGGTGGCACTGGGAGGATGGAGGGGGGATTAAAGATGGCACAGGTGTTTGAAAGAGTGTTTGGATTGGACTACCAATGCAAAATAGCACTTAGAGAACATAGCGGCTCAATTATTGTGTGTGTGTGTGCGCTTGCACTTAGATAACGATCTGCTCTTGACACACATTGACACACACAAGCTTTTCAAGTTGCTTTGTTTAGGGGGATAGAAGAATTTCAACGTTCAAAGTTGTATTTGTCAAATATGTAACAGTGCATTAAATGTCAAGTTAGTAGTGAAATGCTTCCCCTTCATTCCAATTCTTAACGGTGCAATATAAACCGTAGCAAATAAGTTAAAGTGGTAAAAGACAACTTTTTTTGCTATTACTTTTCATTATGAAGTTAAAGTTGATTGGCAGTGTAATGGCTGAAGAATAATGACACCGTCAGTGTTTGGATTGGTTCCTGATCAGCCTCCAAATCACTCTGCAATTCTGCCGGCACCGGGTACGATCCCCCCGGGGGGGCGGCACTAAGCAAGTGCGTCGTCAACCGGAGGGGGAAGAGTGCGGCGCTCCCGATCGCTGTCCCAGAACCAGACAGAGTGGAACGCAGTCTCCCAACGAACTCGCAGAAAATGAACGCGACATCTAAATGTGACGTGATCCTTCAGCGAGTTTGAACGGCGGCGGTTCCAAGCCGCGCGTGCCGCACAGCTTACGTTTGAATCAATATAGAACTGTGAGAATTGAAAAGAACCTCTTCGGAGAAACTCAAATAAAGTCAAGAAAGTAAATGTATAATGATTACACGAAATTAAGAAAACGTAGTAAGATATATCATGACATATGACATATCGACACAGCCGACATGTCATTTTATCGACATATCATAGCACCCGCTTCTACAATATAACACTGATGGCTCCGATACGGTCAGAGCTCGTACTCCCAACTTGTTTCAGTGAGTGTGTGTTTTCGTTTGAAATATTCCGTCTGTGGAAGGGCTGTTCCCCCGAGGTTTGCAATCAATTAGATTGATTATGTGTTGTGTATGTCCCCAGCCAAGACAGCTCTCTCTCTCTCTCTCTCTCCTCTCTCTCGCTCTCTCTCTCAAGCAAAAAACAAGAGAATGGCGCACTCAGAGAATTAGTGTTTCTATGAGAATAGATAGAAGGGGAGATGAGAGAGTGGGAAGACGGAGGGGGGGCTGGTGATGATGATGGGAAAACCAGAGAACTTCAAAGGAGTCCCGCTGGCTGTGGTTTGATGCAGACTAACAGACTGATGTAGGATCGTGGTGCTGAGTCACCCATCACCCGCCCGGCGCGCCCCACCCCTCCCTGCACGCTGAGACGGAGGAGAACATACAATGAGAAACAGTTGTTTTTTTTGTTGTTTTTTTTAACCCTGTGCTGTCAGCATGCTGGGCATACAACACAGAGTATTTGTGCCATTGTATCTAGGACAGATTTAGTCTACAAGTGGAGTTGAGGTTTTCAACCTGCAATGCAACTCTTTATTCATTCTTAAATTGTCAAAAACTGCTGCAATAACTCTGTCCTGTGGACGACCTGTAAGATGACAAGAGCACAGTTTTTTGTTACACAGAACCACCATCAATGCGTGTGAAGTCTCCACCGGTGACTGCTCAGGACTTGTCCCAATTAGTTCTTGTCTATAAGATCGCTATTATATCGTGGCGCCTCTAAGTAGCGGAAAAGGCCTCAAAGCCAGCCCTGAGCCCCGCAGCCGCACAGACACCCCACGGCCGCAGGAAAGCCCCGAGCACCATGCCCCGCAGACACAGAAGACCGCAGACACACGCCCGGCCCCGAGGAGCAAAATCCAGTCCCAGGGAGTGCAAGGAGACCCCACACCACTGATGCGCACACCTACAACCCACCCCCATCTGCAGGCACAAGATGCAGCCATAGGTGCAGAACCTGGGCCACGGGGGCCAGGCACAGACCGCAGGCCAGGAGCCAGGTCCCGCGCCAACAGACCGACACCCCGCCCGAATCATCCTGCATTTAGTCAGGCCGGCGGGACCCCCATGCCCACGTGCGACCCGCTCAAGAGAGAGGAGAAACAGAGTTGGTGTGAGGGAGAAAAGAAGGGAGAAATAATGTCCAAATAGGAGCCTCAGCATAAAAATCACTAAATATAACACTAAAGATGTGTCATCACCTCTTCATATTCTATGTTTTATTCTATGTATACTTGAAACCAATGCTTTAAAAGCAGTGTAGAACTCTGGGCTAGTAAATATGTATTAGAATTATAAGCTTACAATAAACTGCTCTGTTGTGCTTGACTTTTTTTGTATATTTGGACAAATTTCACATAAGACTAAAACACGTTGGGAACATGATGTTTTGCAGCACTGCAAACTGAAATACAAACAGAAAATGTTGGATCACCATTGACATTACTGTAATTAATGAAGTTAACAGTGATGTAAAGTTATCAAGCTATTCTCTACCGGTGCAGATGATATAACTAAATCCCTTTTCTATGGACATATTTCCGCCAGTGTACCGTTTGTACTGAAATAGTACAACGCCCACCCCTATATTGTCGTTATATTGTTAAAAAATGTTGACGCTTTTGCAGCTCTTTTGTTCACTCCTATCTTGGCAGTAACATTTTTTGAGCTGAATTAAATTATTGAATTCAATTGAATTGAGCGAGGCAGAGACTGTGTGTGTGTGTGTGTGTGTGTGTGTGTGTGTGTGTGTGTGTGTGTGTGTGTGTGTGTGTGTGTGTGTGTGTGTGTGTGTGTGTGTGTGTGTGTGTGTGTGTGTGTGTGTGTGTGCGCGCGCGCGTGCGCGCCCGTGTGTGCGTGCGTGTGAAAACATTCGGGGCATCCAGAGTGTCCGCACTGTCGGATCAACAGAAGTTGGGAATGCAGAAGGGAGAGATAAAAGGAGAACATTTAGAAAAAAAAAAAAAAAAGGAATGGCTGACGTGGCAGCGAGGGAACGGGACTGTTTGATAAAGGATGGATTTAAAGAGGAGACAAGCCGAGGTCGTTCAGGGAGGAAGCGGCTGAGTGAAGGAAAGAAGAAGAAGCCCCTTCCATTCCCCTGCCCCCGCTCTCCTGTGGGCTGGCTGTGACCCGAATTAGTCAAATAATCACCTCAGTTGTGGCCTACGTACTCCCTGCAGGGCACACACACACGCACGCACGGCATTTGACGATACAAGATGTACTCACTTGTGGATGGTACACGCACAAATACACAAAACGCCTACGCATACACGCACAAACTGCAACTGCTCCACTGGGCTAAAACTATTGCTCTCAGCGTAATATAATCTTCCAAAATCTATCTTGGGAAATACATTTGTTTTATCATAGCGTGTATGTGTGTGTGTCCGTGTGTGTCCGTGTGTGTAGGTGTCTGTGTGTGTGTCCGCATCTGAGCCATATATGGAGTGAGCAGAAGCAGTGTTCACTAGGGCTGGGGTCATAATTCAATATTACAGCGTATTATCTTGCACTGGAATCGTATCATAATGAATTTGAAGCACCGTTCAGTAATGTTTTATTTGCTCGTTGCGCAAATTGACCATGATGATATGTTCACTGGGGGGGTTTGTTGATCAATGCCAATTCCATCCGCTGTTACCTCCACGCCTGCGGAGATTTCAAGCCGTCACCCCAGCTCTACGCTCTGGACTAAAGAGCAATGTTCTGAGACAAACAAGCAGACGACAATGTCTGCTTAAAACTGCTGCAGAGGTCTGTCTTCATGATTGTTGTAAAATGTCAAATATTGTTTACCAAAATAGTATCCCTGACTTGCTGTACAAACCTCTGTGTTTTTCTGAACATAATACTATAATAACTATCGTAAGTAATATACTAACTATAATAACTTAAGTAAGTATAATATTACTATAATAACTAAAGTAAGTGTAATACTTACTATAATAACTTAAGTAAGTATAATACTTACTATAATAACTAAAGTAAGTATTATACTTACTATAACAACTATGTAAGTATAATACTTACTATAATAACTATAGTAGGTATAGTTCTTACCATTGCTCACAGGATGGGAAATTCAACATATCATGTGGAATTGCCTGTGATTATCATGAGACTAAATTCTTCATTATCGCCCAGACTCCCCACCTCGGTAAACTATAATACATTCCTCTCCTGCCTACCGATCAGGTGCTTGGCTCAAGTCCACAGAGAGAAGCCAAGACATTTTTTTGCCGAGTCAGGAAGATCAGTGCACGCCGCGGGCGCTGGGAAGACGGCACGCACAACAGCGTTCCCGGCGCACACGTTCCCCTTGACTTACCCTGCAGCTAAACATACATAACAAATGTACTCCACTGTGAATATGGCGAGCCCTAAATGCTCAGACACTTTCGCACGCAACGGTTGAGCAAACGCACGGGCATGCGCACAAGCCGAACCCTGTCTGGGGCGTCGTACTCGCCTAGCGCTGCGCATTAAGCCGAGAAACGCTTCTGTGTGTGCGAGTCTGGGGACGCCCAGTGTTCACTCAGTCTGCTAACATGCCTGGGAATTATAATAAAATTGAAACAATACAATATCGAGCAGATATTCAATTCTATAAATACAATCCCGTTGTGTAGTTGGACATAGCACCATTCTTCAAGAAGGAAGCCTCCTCTTCTTTGAGGGAAGAAAGAAGTGGAAACCCAACTTTCCATAAAGGTTCAACGCTGTTCTGATCAGGTGTTAGGGGAGGCCACGGGGTCACGGCAGTTCACGTGCACCCCGGTGTGTTCATGAAGCCACTTTGGATTTTCGTGGCGGACGAGAGGGCGTGGTTGAGCCACGGATGGCAGGTGGCGGCCGCTGGCGTCTTCTCCGCTGCGACGCAGCCGTACCGGGGTCCGCCCGATCAGCCTCGTTAGCGCTGATTGGTCGGAGCCGTCCGGGAGAGTTTTCTTATGTGTTGTGTTGTCGTGCAGTGGGGTTGGCGTGGTGCAGGACGCTGAAACGCCTGCGGACCAGTCTGCGACCCAGGAGAGACAAGAGACACTGATTATTCCTTTTATTGTTTTTGCCAGTGAGCCTTTTTTATTTATGATTATTAATAAACCTCTCCCACTGCCAGAAAGACTCAATCTCCCTCTGTTAACCCGTACCCGTGGGTAGAGACTCCCACAGTTTTGTTCAGCAGTGTGTCTGGATGCATTATCATCCTGGAATATGAGAGCCTCATATAGGAACAGTTCTTGCAAAACGGCCTCTTATTCCTTTGCCAGTATGACCATGCAGAGCAATTATTGGATCCAATGATCCCCACAAGATGGCTGCCCATAACTTTATTACATTTTGTTCACTGCTGAGGTGTCAAGGCGTTGTGCTTCCTCAATATACTGTTTATATATATATAACAAAATAACTCACACAACCTTCAATATGCCCACAGCCAACCGTCTCAACTAAAGTAACTAAAGCAATGAATTAAGGCTTTCTGCGCCTAACATCAGGTTGTCGTCTTTGTGTGTTGGCCTTAGATGCGAGTGGTTTCTGAATGGCTGCCCTTCCATGACTCCCATGCTTTGAGGAGCTCACAATGTGTGTTTTTTCAGATTGAGGTGCTGATTCAATTCTGTGCGGGACTCTGGACGCTGCATTTTTCTCGCCATGTCGGTGAGCTTCGCCCACTGAGCCTTTTCTGATGCAGTTTGTCCATATTTGGCACATACTGTCAAGACTGTTCCCCATGACACCCTCGAAATTCTGCAGGTTTTGTGACCAATGCGCGTGCAATTTGCAACGCAAAGACTTATTTGGCTTGTGTTTTCCAAAAAGTCAGAATGAGAATTGGGAGATATGTTTTTTAGCTGACACTTATATGCAGTCAAACTAATATGACTCACTATTACAGCATGATTCCTTTATTTTGTCACCCTGGTATATATATGTGTGTGTGTGTGTGTGTGTGTGTATATATATATATATATATATATATATGTGTGTGTGTGAAAGAAGGTTTGTACTGATTTAAAAAACTGTGACCGATGACGTTTGTTTCCTACTCTCTCTCTCTCTCTCTCTCTAGGTTGTTTCCAGCTATGTAATGTCTTTCGTCAGAACATGGAGATAGACCAGTGCCTGCTGGAGTCTCTTCCTATTGGCCAGCGCCAGCGGCTGGTCAGGAGGATGCGCTGTGACCAGATCAGGGCGTACTACGAGAGAGAGAAGAGCCTCCAGCGTCAGCAGGGTGGAGCAAAAACCGGAGCTCCACACACCCACCGCAAGAAACACCGTGTTCGCTTCGGCCCTGCCGACGCCATACAGGACGCCGTCATCCGCCACGACGACAAAGAAGGTGTGTTCTTGAGTTTAAAGACCGTGTCCACTCCAATTTTTTTATTTTTATTTAAATGTTATATGTTGAATGTAAAAAAAAAAAAAGTACACTACATTAAATTGAGTAACAGAAGCTCTACCTGCTTAGAAAATGCCTGGTTTCACGAATACCGTATTTCCTCCAATATCAACTGGTAGTCAAATAAAAACCGACCTCTAATGAATGCTGGGGGCGTGCTCAACACAAAAAAATAAAAGCCTCCCTCAAATGCAGACCAAAGAAAAACTGATCGAAGGTGTCCGGCAGCTCCATCAGAGTGATCTTTTCTCCATACAAAGCAATTAAAATAGTTTGTTTTTTATTGTAGATGTATTTAATTTACTGTGTTTCCTACTGCTGCTGAGCAGATCGCAGATCCCTTCTTGGGGCAAATGCCCCACTCTCCAGCCCTCTCACTCTCCAGCGCTTCAAAGCAGGGAGTGGTGCAGGGAAACTCGGAAAACTGTAATTCCCCATCGGCTCCCACCACAAGTGCATAGTAGTAGCTACGAGCTCCCTCTTTTTTCACCATACATGTGTTTGCAGGGCATGGCACCCAGACGGAAGTTTGATTTAAAATTCATACTAAAATATGATCAAATATTAAACAGAGGGAATTAAATATAAAAGAATGTCTCTAATATAACCCTGCTTCCAATAAAGCCTGGTACCCTCTGCAGCTGAGGTAAATAAAGGGCCACTATTTGAGGAAATATGGTATGTAAATCAGACTCACCCCCCTCTACACAACACATACACTTCAGAATAAATCCTTGTTCGTGCCTGCTTCCGACTCTTTTCCAACTTTTTTTTCAGTTGTATGAGGTCTGAAATATGAGAGGAAATCTTTTTTGTAGCATTGGAAATATCATACATTGAATTACCATAAACAGGATTATTTATGATGTACATTTCATATTGCCTGGCTTGGTGTAATCTTTTTAGTTTATGCGTGTGCTATTGCTATGAAAGCAGTGTTTCCCGTATATGCACCTAACAGCGGTGAGACGCAGCTGCTGAAATATGACCACCGCTGCTGAATATTTTTTTTAATAGAGGAAAGGAGAGGGCTCCGTCTTATATCTTTAGAAACGTAGGAACGTTATATTATCCGGGATCGCTGGTAACGGTTGCCGTGACCCGACTGAGTCAATTGGCAACCATTTCGTGGCCTCTGGTTTGGCAACCACTTTTAAACATGAAAAAATGGGACAGCAAACAGCACCGTGTACCCCCAAATAACGGGGGTTAGCCATCCGAGAGAACAACGCTATCCAGGATCGATTTGCTCGTGGACTCATTCTCTGACATTACGTTAGAACAAAGACGCGGACACGGCTCTAGTCTCCGGTTGAAAGCGCTCCAAAGCAGGAAGCGATGCTGCGTTCAGGGGCTCGGAAACATAGGACTGTTGAGATTTTTATTGACTGTGTGGTGAGCATATAGAACAGGCCAAGTGTGACCGGAGGAATAAGTGTTATCACAGCTCTTGTCCGTCTTTGCCCCGTGTTTCATCCCCTCTGAAATTCATATTCTGTAAAGTATCAGATAAAATACAAACTACAAAAAATATTGTTTGTTTGCTGTAATAAAGTTTTTAAACATTTTTTTTTTGTCACATTTTCATTATAAAGCTGATGTATAACTGCATGTTATCTTAATTACTCAAAATATAAATGACTAAAAATGGCAACCATATTTTCAGTTTCGGCAACCAAAGGCTGATGCCTGGTTGCCGGCCCGGCAGCCACTTTTAAAAGTGAGGATTGAGCCCTGATTATTTTGATTATTTTATTTCTTCATATCCAGGTCAATTCACACACCTGTGAGTGAAGCATATAAAAGAGAAACTTCGCGCTTACCTGATAATGTCAGCACAGCGATTATAACAAGCACCAGGGAGATGTCAACAATGAAGGAGGGGATGCTGATCACGGATTCAGGGTTATCATTCGCCGGCAATGGTCGCAGCAAGTGGACGGTCAACCGAAAGCCTGTTATAACCTGAAACTCCCAACGCAGACCCGAAAACTGCAGGCTGTGGGGGAGTAGTGCGAGCAGGTGCTTAGCATCGGCAGCTTGCCCGCTACAAGTGCAAACACACAGCAGCAGGTTCAGCGCTTCCGGGTCCGTAGTCTCACGAGATTGGGACACCTGGTGGCTGTGACGCGTTGACCCTGCCAAAAGCTCCCGAAGACATAGATGTATATCGGATAGCCGTTTATAATAATAATAATAATAATAATAATAATAATAATACGCATGCCCTCGATTACATTGCCGGGTGCTTCACCTCCGCTGCTACAACTCCATCCTAGGCGAAACACTGTAAAGGATTCTCCCGAGGATGTGGGAGGATGTGAGGATGAGGAGGGTAAGATTTATTTGCTCTTTGTCTTCACATTGATCGTCTTCATGCAAATCTCGGCGAGGTCAGGAAGAGCACACCGACACACATACTCAGAGACGGACACACATGCAGACGGACACGGGCATATTCACTTAAAACTCCGAGCTGGTATGCGGCGCCAAATAACACGGGAATAATGCATTGAAAGACCTTTGATGCATCCCGCGGTGAGACGCGCTGCAGAGGAGATTGATTCACCGAAAGTTATCTGTTCCTGCCCGACTCTGAAACGCCTGGGCTGTTTTAACTGTCGTCAGGGGAGATGGCTCTGTGTTCTTTTGGTAATGTGTGTATGTGTTTGTGCAGGCTGGTTTTGTGTGTGTATGTGTCCTTGTGTGTACATGCAAGGGTGGTTTTCTGTGTGTGTGTGTGTGTGTGTGCGTGCGTGCGTGCGTGCGTGTCCCTGTGAGTGCAGGTTTCCGTAGTCCAGTGGTGTGCTCGGTGTTAAGGCATCCTTTGTCAGGCCTCATTCCACAGGGTGATTCTTCACTAAGGAGTGTTGTTGTCCTCCAGAAGTGGGGTGGGGATGAGGGTCGGGGTTGGGGGTTCTCGCCTCACGCTAAATCATATCTGCCCTCTGGCCTCCATCTAAACAGCTTTACAACTCGGCTGCTGTTAAGCCGTACACACACACACACACACACACACACACACGTGCAATATACACACAAGTGCCAATTTTATTATGAGGTATGGATCACTCAATCTGACCTCCCCATCGCTCCCATTACCCAGCCCTTTCAATGCCATGTGTGCACCCAGCTGCCCTTGTGCGTCTGCGTCCGCCCTCCCAGCAGCCACTGCAGGTCTCTATGATAATCTCCGCTGCCTTGGCCCCTTCAGCTGGTGGTTTTGGTTTTTGGGAGCAGCTGGTGTGCCACAGTCACTGCCAGACTGAAACCTGGGCAACTTTGGCATGGCATGAATCAGTTCTGCTGACGCTCAGCCTAATGCACAATTACCACCTCCTGTAGGAAGCAAGAGGGAGCCAGATTGTCATCAGCCTGGTTGTCCATTTTCCTTTGTTTTAAGACTCAACCATGTATTATGTACGGGGCTGTCTATTGGTACGGCAATACCTTTAAGGTTATTGACCGAAACAACCCAATACTAAGTAGTATGGAAATTTCTCCAGTCAAAAGATACCTGCATTCAAACCTTTTTGTTCAGAGATCTAGAAGAAAAATGACTATTTGTATGGTTTTGCTCGCAGCCAATTACCACAAGCGTGCTTCCATATAATGTGACTTTACTGTAATCATTCCTCCTGTACTGGCTATTTTTTTCAAAGGACACTGCCCAAATACTTCATTGTACAGTTTTGTACGTTTTTTAAAATATATTTTTCAATCATTTTAACACTTTCAATTTGGGTAAAAATCATTTGGATGGGGAGGAATGGTGGCATTTTTCACAGCTGAATGCTTCCATTCACATGATGGGTATAGTAGAAAATAAGGTATCGAATGAAGTACTCTATTGATATCGGTATCCCTTAAATGGTACTGGTATTGGCACTGGTATCGTCATTTTTTAAACAGTACCCTCTATTTATGTTTAGGGCAGAACTTTTAACTGGACTCAACCAAATAGTCATTTCAGATACAGGAGAAGGGTTTGGGGCTGGTGATATGAAATAATTAGTTTTCATGATGATCATGAGAGCATTTCTCACGGTTCAGTTTCAGCCCCTCTGAGCTATAGAGCAATGTTAAATATGCTGTCAGACTTGTCGTTTTTCAGTTAAACCGTCAAATATTTCATGCCTCATGAATTATTTGTGCCACAAAATTGTGTATTATGACGCTGGCTTCATTCTATTGCAATACAATACCACTCACAGACGTCAAATTATCACCCAGACCTTGATCAATAATTCCATCTCTGTTTTATTACCCCTGATCGTGGATAATGATGTTTATTTCTCTTGATATTTGGTTTGGTTTAACACGATGCCAGAGCAAAAATAAATAAATGACCAGGACATAATGCAGAACTTGGCAGTCAGCAGATCAATCAGACCCTTTTTGACTGATGCCAATCACACACCGACAGTCACTAAAAATAGGTCCAGATTCAATAAATGATAAAAAAAAAAAAATTACATCGTCCTTCACAGAAGACGCCACCTCTTCATAGTCAGAGCTGCATTTGCTGTGCTGTATGATAACCCCATCCAGAATCCGAATCGAAATTTCTTTTTCTTTTTCCATCTTTTTCCAGTTCTTTCCTCACTGTTTACAGTATCCTGGGGGGGGGGGGACGTAACCCCCACCCCCAGGCTTATTTACACTCCTCAAGATAAAAAAAAAAAAGAAATGTAGGAGCATTTCTCAAACAAGACAAAACTGGAGATTTTGTCCACGACCACAAAACCTTTTTAAGAGCGTTTTTTAATTCCCCCACCTCCGGCGTGGCGCGAAGGCTCACGAGGCGCGGGGAAGAACGAAGGAACCATAATAATTCGCGGAAATCGCTCAAAGAACAGGCCGGATGTGCGAGAGTATGTTCCTCTCCCCGGGGAACCCGAGCCGCACGACAAATGATGCAATTAGCTTGTCTATAGAAGATATAGTGTGCAGGAACGGAGTGGGGATGAAACCTGTTTGATGAATCGTTGATTATTTTCTCTCCTCCGCCGTCTCCTTGTCAAGCCCTTATCTCGTAGATCACCCTTGAAATTTGCGGCTGCGAAACCGGGAGTGATAGACTGTGTCCAAACACATTATGGAGTTTAGACGAAGAGAGCCTCTATTGATACTGTAGGTTTGCCTCCGCTGTTATCTCCAATTAACTGGCTGCCTGCGTCCCATCTCCGTGTTAAATGAATAAAATGGGTTTTAATTTCTTACTTTTTTTTCCAGCACCATAACCACTTGATAATGATTAGCTTGGTTGACTCTGATTCTTTCGTGTGTGTGTGTGTGTGTGTGTGTGTGTGTGTGTGTGTGTGTGTGTGTGTGTGTGTGTGTGTGTGTGTGTGTGTGTGTGTGTGTGTGTGTGTGTGTGTGTGTGTGTGTGTGTGTGTGTGTGTGTGTGTCGGTGTCGGTGTGTGTGTCGGTGTCGGTGTGTGTGTGTGAGTGAGTGAGTGAGAGAGTGAGAAGGAGTGTGTGCAAGCCACAGAGTAGAAAAGAAACGGGAAATGTTAAACAGGAGACAAACAAATTATTAACAACTATTTTCAGGGTGTCATTGAGAGGGAGTCGTATGAGTGTGTTAGGATGTTATGTGTATGTGTCATGAATCTTTTAGTTGAATTTGAGAGCACTGAATTGAGATTAAGAGTGTGTGTGTGTGTGTGTGTGTGTGTGTGTGTGTGTGTGTGTGTGTGTGTGTGTGTGTGTGTGTGTGTGTGTGTGTGTGTGTGTGTGTGTGTGTGTGTGTGTGTGCGCGCGCGCGCATTTCTCCTAATTAAAGCCCACTTTTATCGGAGTCCCTCAAGGATCCGATTGAGAGATAGAGGAGAAACTCAACCTTCTGACAAAAGCAGTCGGGTAATCAGAGATACCAGTATTTTACACACGCGCACACAGGGAACAATACACTATTGTGTTTTTATCAGATAAACCAGACGTCCAGAGCAGCTGAACAGGTGGATCAGAGGGACAATCAGAAGGTAAAAGTGGAAGGTGGCATGGTAGCACAGCTGCTACGGGGCAGTCAGCCTCCTGCTTCAGGTCAAAGGACAAGTAGAGGAATAGATCAGGAGGACAGAGGAGCACCTCTTTCCCACCTTCACCATCTCTGTCCCATGCAGACACGCAGGGCTCCTCATGCCTTGAAACATTTGGTGAAAGTGCACTTTCCTCCGATCTCTTAACTTCATGGCGAAGCAGATTCGACGGAATCACCGTGTGACGTTCTGCTTACAAAGGTTTTGCTGTTGTTGTTGAGTTGGTGGTTCCCAGCGGTTCCCAGGTGGTTTTTGGCCCATAGCAATATTTGTGTGTGTGTGTGTGTGTGTGTGTGTGTGTGTGTGTGTGTGTGTGTGTGTGTGTGTGTGTGTGTGTGTGTGTGTGTGTGTGTGTGTGTGTGTGTGTGTGTTTGTCTCACACCCCAAGTTGTAAGTTTTGACCCCTGGCAGATGCGTCTGTCCCTCCCCTGCTCCCAGGATATAATAAGGTGATAATTTAAGTTTACATTTATTTAGCAGACGCTTTTTTCCAAAGCGACGTACTGTACACGGGAGGCTAGAAATAAGAAGATTTTGCATCAGAGACAAGTCAAAGAAAATACTGGACTTAAGGATGAAAGGCTAATCTTATCATGATGACATCTGCAACAACCTGGTGTTTATTTTCTGTGTGCACTGTCCTCTTCAACATGTTTTCCCGGTGTCTGTAAACATCGCACTAATGACATGAGGAGATTGAGACACGCTGTCACTTTAGGGAGGTGTAATTACATGTGGGACTGCTCGAAATGTCACTCTGGATCTGTGTAGGAGGGGAAATACCCCCCCTCCCACGCGCGCACACACACACACACACACGCCTCAGTTTCCACCCACTCTTATTGACCAGCTGTATAGATCCAGCCTGGAGCCATAGCTCACAGGCTTTAATCAGTCTCTGTAATGAAGGGTTGCGTCACACTGCATCCATGCCCTCACCATGATGGTTTTCTTACACGTTGCTGTGTCAGAAAGACAATTCAGAAATTATTCATCCATTTAATATTGATGCTCTGTTAATGCTTTCGATTTCCTGGTTTACATAGTTGCATGATCCTCAGGGAAAGGGTCGGGGCTGGGTCCCACCTGGATGTCTCACTCCGTGGCCGACAGCACACTGAGACTTCGGTGTTTGACAACTCAAGTTCGCTCCGCCCTGACTGGAGGGCTGCGTCGCCGTGGCTGCACCTGCCAGATAATCCCACACTTACAGCCGTCTGTGCGTCCGTTGTTTTTTTTTTTTCCGTCTCCTCGCTTGTCATTCTCACAGGCCCCCCCCCCCCCCCCCTCCGGGCGTTTTAGCTGTCTCTCATTCATCAATCCGAGGCGGAGCGACGGGCGCCCGCGCATCGATCCAGCCGCCGAGGGCTCGTTGCGCCGCGTTCGAGAAAACATGTCACCGCGGTGCCCTGGCGCCCCCCCCCCCTCCCCCTGCCGCCGACACTTTAACCAGAAAAAGATTAAGAGAGAGATGGACAGATAGCGAGAGGAGGCAGGGACAAAGTGAGGGAGAAAAGAAGACATAAGGCGGCTGGGACTCCCTGCACAGGAGTACGCTGAAATCAAAAGGCTCACCGAGCATTCCGCCATGTTTTTGACAGATTGGGGCTTAACCCCGGGGGGTGTAAAGAGGAACAATGAAGATGTCTTCTCAGGTTTTGTTTTTTTGGGGGGTTTTTTCTGTTTTTTTTCCACACATCTGGTTTTGACATGCTTAGGATTTCTTTAGTTGTTGACGACATAATCGTGTCTCACATTGAAGATAACTTGTGGTTTATGCAACCCCGCCCTGCTTCAGCAGAAAAATAAAAAATAAAAAAAGAATTCAAAAACAGTGATTGATCTTCTTTGAGGTGTTTTTCTTTTTGTTTTTTTTCTCCTTCTTCAGAAAATATTAGGCCCACCAGCGGATGTAAAACCCTAAATACAAAGAACCACCGAAAGTCTGATAGTCTCCCCCAATGTCTGCGGTGCTTTGATCCTGCAATTCAATTTAGGCATTTCCTTTTAACGTTGAAGCACTTTCCAATTACGATTAAACCCGGGAGCCAAGTTTACGCGTAAATCAGGCTGACGCGGGAAAGTGGATTAAAATGCATCCACTCACCCATAGTTTGCGGAATATATTTCTCTCTGCCAATCATAAATGAAGAACGGCGGCTCAGACCTTGGACTGGATTTCCGGATATCCTGCATCAGCACTACCCACCAGTGAGAAATTCATGTGAGAATTCACCCAACCTAAAAAACCAACTACTTATGTGCACTACTTTTATGAAATAGGGGACAGCATATTTGCTTAGTATATTCTTTCGATTCATCCTGAGGACCTTGCCTTGCGAATGAAAATTGTGCTGGAGAGACATTGGCAGATTGGAGATAATTGACTCATGAGTCACGAGACACAAGAGGATGCATTTTCTTTGGAATGAAATTCCTTCACATTGGCTTCCCGTGGTGAGTGAGTGAGTACACAACTCTTCATTCGTGGGATAAACCCCTTGAGCTGAATCATCACGTTTTCAAGGGAGTCCTAAACACAAATGTACAGAAACACAATACAGATACAGATACACAATACTCTGCTCTCCCGGGCCGACCCACTCCCTCGCCCACTGATTCCCCGAACAATACCAAAATACATACAATGGAATTACATACAATAATTGTAAATGTAAACATACCCGTATAGAGCTCTAAACATAAATTTACATGCACATACATATTAGAAAATGATCTTCATATCTCAAGTATCATCATAAGCAAGAGCAGGTTGTTTGAAGACAGATAAAAAGATGCCTTCAAGAAAGGAAAAGAAGTAATTGATCTGAGTGAACTAAGCAGGTTGTTGCAGTCAGATTTACATTTAAAGGCACGTCGCCCGATTCCTTAAGAAATTCTCGGGGCAAAGAAGGAAAAGAGAACTCCGTACGCCTCAGATTATCGTAATCCCGGGGCCACGTCGGAAGCGGCACGTTCAGATGTGCTGCCGTGTTAATGAATGTGGAAGGTCACACGCAGCGGAAGCCTCGGTGTCACCAGCCGCGGGCCTCCGAGGGATCATTGGAGAAAATACATTTAAGAATAAATTGCGACCAGTGAAAATGTCCCCTGGATTTAGGTGTTAACCGATTTAGTGACTCGTACATAAAACTGTAATGAGTTCTCTCAGGACACCTCGAAACAAATCTGCAGAGACTATTGCAAACTACGTTGAGAGGACAAAGATTTGTTTCCGAGGTACTCTGATTGATGATATCTGGATGATCTAGTATTTGTAATATCAACCGTGAGATAATTATTTTCCTGACCTGTAGGGTGAAACAGTTGATGGAGCGATTTAATATTCTCAGGCTGCAATTAGTTTTCTTTATCACCGAGTCAATATGGGTGGTGTTCCATCTGAGAAGTTAATTGACCAATTATTGGTTAATCGGGAAAGAAAATCTGATTTGGTGCCAAAGAACATACGATAGGACTTCTTATTCGGCAGAAGTTTGTTAAAAAACAAACAAAAAGAAAACATTTTTGAGCGTCATCAATGTCAGCCTGTAATGGAGAGGGATTTCTTTTTGAAATGCCAGTCTTGGAAGAATTAATCACTGTCTTCTGCATTATAGCTGGATTTGACAATGAGAACAGATTTGGGGGAGATCATTCATAAAAATGGAAAATAGCAACGGTCCTAAAGACGAGCCTTGAGGTATACCTTTTTTCCACGATCATCAAATCTGACCGACTGCCCTGATGAGGGACACACTGACGTCTGTGGTGAAGATACAAGTTGAACGAAAGTAAAGAATATTTTGAAGGAGCACTAGCATAGAGTTTGTCAAAGAGGAGGTAGTCAGTAATTTAGTTATAGCCCTTGCTCACTGCACCAAAAACCCGGTCACACCCGCTAACATCTGGCATTTGTCATCATTGGGAAAGGAAAAACCCGGGTTTCAGTCCCGGGTCAAATGAGCACTGCAATAGACAGGGGGAGTTTTTCGGCTCCAGCTCCGATCGAGCTGGTCGACCCGCTCATTTCCGCCCCTAAACCGACGCGATGCCACGCCCGTTGAAGTTTGGGACGTTGCCGCATGAATAGGCAGGAACATCCGTATATCATTCGATCATTTTGTATCCCATTTTGAAGCGCAAATCCAAATCAGAGGTTGTCGACTTTTCCCGCCCGGGGGACCATGTTTTGAGTGTGGGGATCGCTCGGTGGGGGAGCACAGCGGACATCCCCCATGCTCCCCCACGCCTCCGAGTCACTCCAGCATGGCCCCAAGCTGTTCCCCGAACCGGTGGAGGGTCTCCTCCTCCGCTCTCAGTATCCATGGATACTCCACGCGGCTTTTACTGTAGTGTTGTTGAACGTGACACACCAGGAAAAAAAAAACTAAATACTGCATTTCGCCTGGCAATGGGAAAGGTGTCAATGACCTATTTTTAAATCATTAACAATATTGTCGAAGCTATAATTTATTTACAAGATGGCAAACTCCTCAGTTCACTCCAAAAACAACAGTTTAAGTGTCTGACTGCGTGCAAATGGACACTTCATTTCATCCTCTGTGTAAATACTGTGCAAGAGAGGACATTAGCGACATTACCCTAAATCCATCCCACGAGGGGGGAACCCATCGCCGAACACATCACAGTTCACTCTGCATTCATGCTGCATTCTGTGTTTCTGTTGTCGGAGAACGCCACGGCGGCCATTGTTCTTCAGGAGCATAACGCACAAAAGAGAAACTCCAAAGCTCATTTCAGAAACACGGGGCAGCAGGGTGAGACGGGTCCCTCATGTGACTATGAATGTGTGATAAGGACCCGGGAGACAAGCATTTACAAAGGTGAGGGATTCGAACGGGATTGCACATGAGGGCGTCTCACACACCGGTTTATAGGGACGATGAACCCGGCATGTGCCTCGATCGGGAAAAAAATGATATAAAACAGAAGCGCAATGTTGAATCACGCGTCTCAGTGATTCAATCAAAAGCGTGGAGTGTCGTGATCTCGCAAGATGGAGGGGGAGAACGGGAGAAGGCGAAGGAGCTAGATGGTATGTATTTCGAGGTGTATTTGATCTTCTGACGGCTGAATGTGCCCTTTTGAGTGGGTGCATTATTATCTGAGTTGTTTGTTTTTTTTATTTTCAGGTTTAAATTCCTGTTGTCGCCACAAATCCCTTTCTTTCCCTCCCACCTCCCCGGGGTTTGCTGACATGAGTTTTGCCGAAAGCGATGCTTGTATAAAACAGTGCGATGTTGATATTGAGACGTGACTGAGATAAAGAAATAGAGTTCGCTGTGTCAAAGGTACAGTAAAAACAGTAGTTTTGTTTTTTTGGTCGCTGTGCAAATTGACCATGATATAACAGCGAGGGGTTCGCGAATATTGTTGATCAACACCAGTCAGTCCACTGTTACCTTGATGACCGCTGAGATTTCAAGCTCTCAAAATAGGCCGTCTGGACCAGACTCTTCTGAAAGCCTTAACAAATTTGTTACGTACGGCACCTAAACCCGTAACCATATTGTCAAGAGTTTCGAAAGCCCATTCTATGTTGCTATCTCACAACTACATGGACCTCTTCCGATGTCGAACTCTTTCAAGTATTTGTTTAAAAAAAATAAAATAAAAAGGATGCTAGATGGCTTCTCGGCAGTCGACCAGCTCTAAGCTTTGTGTAGCAGGGGCGGTTGCTTGGTCAGTCGGAATGAGCCGTGAGGGAAAGAATGATGTCATCGTCGCCCAGAACAGCTGAACTGGTTGCGTTATTTTTAGGTGGGGTCCTTCAAAGAATCTGATGAAAATAAACTAAAAAAAATCTAAAGTCTCTTTAGATTTGTCTCACTCTTTCTCGTGGCTGTGCATGCGCTCTCTCCCTTATACCCCCCCCCCCATCCCTTCCTATCACATCCCATCTGGTTGCTATGGAAACTCTGCATATGTCTGTGACAGCTGTTTTGCAGTTTTCCACAAAATGACGGCCCACTGCACTACCCCCTTCCCCGTCTCTCGCTTTCCTTTTGAAGAGTAATAACACGCACACACACACACACACGCGCGCATGCACACACACACACACACACACACACACACGTGCGCATGCACACACACACACGCACCCCCACACACACACACACACAATTAATAAGTGTTATACAACAGTTGCTTCTGGCTGAGTAATTTGAATGAGGGTCCTCCATGAGTGCTGATATAAAGTTCAAACTGCACCAAAACTGTAACTGCATACGTATCACAAGTTGCAGAACTTTTGTTAGGTTTCTGGGTTAAAGTAGATGGAAATCATCAGAGTTAAAAAAAAAATAAATAAAAGAATCTGGGTTGGGTTTGACCGTTCCACCTATTGAATGACATTATAACAACATATTACATAATTATTGTGAAGTATAGAACAAATCATGACGTCACGTTTCGAGCACAAAGCATGTGAAAATCGATGGGGAGAAAATATGTGTAAAATCACAACGTGTAGACCTGACGCTGATGTAACATTGGCGTTGAAGCTTCAGCTAAGGGTACAAGAGCTCTATTTATTACCAAATGGTCATATTGTCAGGAGCACGTTTTTGGGGGGCGGGGGAGGGGTTACTGCCCTTAAGGGTCAATAAATAGTTGTTGACCTTTGACCCTCTATTTAGACACACTCAATAAAGTTCAATAAAAAACACAGGCAGGTCCTTCCGTCTTCATCAAGGAGGCTGACGCTAATGGGCACTAACAGACAGGAGTTCTCACAGGCCAGAGCCCCGCCGCCGCCAAGACTCAATTGGAACCTTGTTAGACTGTAAATCACCGCCACGACTGCCTCTTAGACAAATCAAGGCTAATGCTGTTATTACGTGGCCACTTTAAAAAAATTGCTAATTCGCCTGTATTTATTGAGTAACCTAATTCTGGTGTGTTCCATAGGCACCAGGACAAGTGCATTATCTATTCCCCGGTAACTAGTTTAGCCAGAGATGAAGCCTAATTGCTGGTTGGCTTCCCTTGCTGATTTGGGAGATGGGTATGTTTTATGAGGTTGGCCAGTTTGTTTCTCCCGCCACCATTTAAGGGCCATTAAGCACTGAGAGCCATTCTGATGATGGGGAAATATATCATGGGCTGTATCTATGTCTATGTCTGTGTCTTTCCTTCCTGATCTGTCAGATCATTTGTGTGCATGCAAACACACCAGTGCATCGATAAATGTATGTAAACCCTAGTGTACTCATGGATGATTTATGGGTGATTTGTGGGTGTCGCAGTTCCACCTGTCAGACGCCACCCAAGTGGGGTTTTCAGGGCCCTCCGACGCAGAGACGCAGGCCGAGATGTTGCAAACACACCAGTTTATTGGAGAGAGTGGCAAGGTGTAACAAGGCGGGAGCAGACGGAAACCCCGACGAGCAACAGGCGCACAGCCACCCTGATCCCAGGCCCAGTTACCTAGACCCAAGACAGGTGTGGCTGCTTGAACCGCGCCACCCCCACACCACAGTGGGATCACTGACCTCTCGGTAAAGGAGTCAGTCTAACTGATGAAAGATTTGGCTTGTTATCAACAGCTGACCAGGAGCCTTGGTGAACTCTACATGGTTTCAGCCGTTCAGCTCTCCACCATTGAAATTAAATGCTGAAATGTTGTTAGTACTTGTAAGGAGAAGCTGGGGGAACAGTGGACAGTGAACTGTCTATTCACATCTATGATTACATCAAGCAAGTTGGCCCTGCCCTGCTAATGTTTGTGTGCGTGTGCGTGTGCGTGCCTGCCTGCGTGCCTGTGTGGGTGCGTGGGGTAGAGCTTTCCATAAGCGCTGGCTTCCAACCAAACATTAATGTCCAGCCGGCTACTTAGAGAAACGTGCCTATGTGTCTGTATCAGTTCCGCCCCCACATGCTCTATATCAGGGGTTGGGAACCTTTTTGGCTGGGAGAGCCATAAAAGCCAAATATTTCTAAATGTATTTCCTTGTGAGCCATATAATATTTAATTAAATTGAATGCAACTTAATGCTTTTTTTAAGTAATGCATACAATTTTAACGAATAACACATCTCTGAGTACTTAAAAATGCGCTATGTATACTAAATTTCTCTTTATTCTTCCTAATAGAAGAAAGAAAGAACAGTCTTTATTTGTCACACAACACACCACACTACAACACATGCTTGCACACACACACATGCTGCATGGTTTTGCTGATGGCCTTGTAGTGTGCTTCATACGTAGTGAACCTCACCACGTATGAAGCAGACCAGAGCTTCATGCTGCGTTGAGGCTTCCATCAGTTAACGTGAGCGTAGGTTGCTCTCAACGTTTCTCAACGGGAACGCCATTCGTCATATAGCGTCATCAAAACAGCCATAATTGGCTCGCGAGCCATAGGTTCCCGACCCCTGTTCTATATGAATGTGTGTGTGTGCTCGGCTGAGAGGCTGTGTCCTGCTGAGAAGAGAGTGGAGCGACGTCTTCAGCGTTTGACAAATATAAGCAAAATGATTGATGGCAAAACACATTAAGAATTGCATCGATTGCACAGACGGGGACGTCCTCATTAGACTGAAATGACCGATAAATCACTTTCATCGCCATCGTGATGTGAACATGCTCGATAAACACATCGCAGAAGACTGCCTGACGCGTTGTGAATAACAAAAATCATTTTATCATTTTTAATCATGATAATCATTTTATCCACACTCGGCGACGGCTTACTGGTAATGCTCAAAACATCATCCAGAAAGTGGCGTATCTGAGAAGCACATGCGCGAGTCCCAAATCGCGCCTGTCCTCTGTTCTCGTCTTCTCTGGAACGGGATCTGGACCACGCCTTAATGGACTCAGACGATAGTGAAGATGAAAATGAAGATGAAGGTGACTAAGAGTGGAGTTGATTAAGTAGATTCACATGGTTTGAGTCAAGTGTTTCACATGTTTAGTTATTGTAGAGTTATTTGTGGCATAGCTGTATTTTATAAATACTTCGATTTAAAACCAATACATAGGCTAAATAAAACATGTGATTAATGTTCCCCCTTATAATAACCCTGTTTATTTTAGTTGTATAAGAGTGCATCTATTTTTCTAATAAAACAATGTGTTTACCATCATTGCGGCATGTCTTAATAAACCTTGCAGTGAAGGTGTCAATAAATGAATAAAAAATAATAACTAGGGTCTAACTGATTCTTGATTACAAAAGTTCTGATCAGTCAGGAATAGGCGCGGTATTTAATAATCTCTTGAACTTGAAATATTAATAGCTATTTTCAGACTGTGTGGGCTAAAACGCACAAGAAGCCTAATTCTCCTTGATATATATAATGACTATATAAATAATGAACTACATGTTTACAATCTGGTCGGCAAACTCATTAGAATATTCAGTAATTAAGATCGGTGTATATGATGAATTAGTGGCATTAGAATGTGCCAGAGGCCACCAGATTTGGGCTTTCACGGCCCAAATATTTCTCCGGGGTGGAATGCCCCCGGACCCCCCCTAGCTGGCATTTTTTTTTCCCACTGGCCGTCTTCTCTGTATCCTTGTGGAAAGCCCTGGTGGGGGGTGGGGGGGTCATCATTAAACATGTGTGGAGATAATGACCACTTAAGTCAAAAGCCCCCATGGCGGTCATCAACAAGGTTCATGCAATGAAATTATCACCAAGGCAATTACCACGTTAACTGACCCCCGTTCCATTGATTTGAGACTAAGTTTGAGTTTAGAGACGTGTGTGTGCGTGCGTGCGTGCGTGCGTGCGTGCGTGCGTGCGTGCGTGCGTGCGTGCGTGCGTGCGTGCGTGCGTGCGTGCGTGCGTGCGTGTGTGCGTGCGCGCGCCTCTCGGAATAGCGTGACATCGCTGGCTGTTTTGCTGGCACAGGGTCTTCCCCGGTTTTTCCTTACAAATCATCTGCTGCCGTTTGAGCCATCCAGCCCACTCCACTGCAGCCCCCCACCCCTCTCTCTCCCCCTCTGCTCCGTCCATCTCGCTCTGTCCATCCCTCTCTCTGTTGCATACCCCTGTACCCTCTTATCCCATCACTATATCTGTCCATTTCTCCCGACTCTCTGCCTTGCAGTCTCTCCCATTCCGTCTCGCTCACACACCCATGTTGCATACAGATTTTTACATACATATACATTATTTGTTGGAAATAAATAATTCCATTGATAAATAAGGAAACGTGTATACCCGAGTGTAACATTGACCTCATATGCGGCTGGCACAGTTGTGAATGAGCGATGATGGATTTCTCATTTCCCTGCGGTGGATTATGTTTCCTCGGGTAGATGTGTCAGTGTGTGAGTGAGTGCGGCAGGGAGTTCACCGGGGCCGATGTGATGTGAAAAGAGTGCGTGCGCGACCTGCCAGCCGTCGAACCTGCTCCACGAGCATGGAGCCACCAGACACACACATTCAGGCAAATACACACACATTGACCACTCAAGGGCACTCAGAGGACACACGATGCATTTTTTTTTTAATGTCAGAAGGGGGGCGGTCACAGTACCCCCTTCCTTGTTTATGTGTGAGTGTGTATCTATGCGTCTCCCGTATGTTCCCCGGACGCGCTGGATGCACTGGGTGCAGTTCAACGGTGGCTTAAGTGTCTGTGTGTTGTGTTGCAGTGTTGCGTCTCTTGAAGGAGGGAGCGGACCCCAACGCTCCCATTCCCTCGGGAGGATCCCTGCTGCACCTGGTGAGACACACACACACACACACACACACACACACACACTGAACATATGCCAACACTGGGAGATTGACGGTTAAACAGTCTTTTATAATGGTGTTTTACCGTACAGAACAGGGATGATGGGTCATTTCACTGCTGTGGTAGATGGGTTGAATTGTACTGGATGAGATGCGGGAAGATATATTGGCGACAACATGGTGCCGTTTCCCTAGTAACACAGCATAAACAGGCTCCAAACGCTGTGCCTGCAGTCCCATATTGATTTCCTACATACAGGTATAATCATCGTTATGCTGAGAGCGCTTGCACATTCTTGCATACGTTACCCCCTGTGGCAACGCTGAGGCTTAATTACAGCGGCTGCACTGTACGTTCCACTCATACATTCAATTAGAGCGGACTGCTCGCTGAACCATGGGTCTAAACTGTTTGTAGTGAACAACGCCGGGGGAAAAGGGGGAAAATAATGTGAAAACCAATTAACCAGGAACATTAGAAATCCCACATTTAAACAAAGAAAAAAAAAAAGCTTTTTTTCTGCTCACCGTAGTGCGCCCGCCACGACAATGTGTTCGCCGCGGAGCTCCTGATCGAGCGGGGCCTGAATGTCAACCTGCAGGATGAAGACCTTTGGACTGCGCTGCATGTGGCGTGCGTGTGTGACCACGGCGACATGGTGCTTCTGCTGCTGCTGGTAGGAAACGCACGTACCGTACATCTCACGCACAAGCCGACACGCAGACTCAGACTCCGTCATATGATTTTCTGTTCTTCCCCACTATGTTATTTTAGCGTTTGGGTTCCTTTAAAGACAGTTTTGGATATGAAGATTCTGCTGTGCAGTGTTTGTCACACATCACGCCACTTATGCAACACTTTTAATTTCCACATTGGAAATGAGAGCGTCCCATAATGCTGCATTAGTGTGATATCAAAGAGAGCGAGGGCTCTGAAGAGACTGCTTCCAGCTCTCATTGTGTGTGTGTGTGTGTGTGTGTGTGTGTATGTGTGTGTGTGTGTGTGCGCGTGTGCGTGTGTGTGCGTGTGCGTGTGTGTGCATGTGTGTGTGTGTGTGTATGTGCGTGCATGTGTGTGTGTTGGGGGAGTGTGGTTGCACTGATTAGGTTCAGAATTAGCTCAGAGCCAGCTGCATGGGAGGGCACACACACACACACACACACACGCACACACACACACACACACACACACGCGCGCGCGCTCCAGCCGTACGCGGGGCTGTGGGCGGGGCCTTCACCGCTGTCCCGCTCCAGGTCCCGTTGATTAGGCCCTGCGAGACTCGGCTCAGAGTTCAGAGCCGGGGAGCGTCCTGGTCCGGGGGCCGATCCCGCTGACGGAGCTCGCCGTGGTTTGCCGCGGTTTGCCGACTGTTTTTCAGCCGGCGCAGGCCATGCGCTCGCCACATCGGTGAAGGAATGCAGATCTACTTGAAGGGCTGCCAGGGGAAGAAGTGTGTCAGTGTGTCTGCGCGTGTGCGTACATTCCGGTGTGTCGCCTTGCGCGTCGCGGCATGTTGCCTTTGTGTCCGCCGTGGATGCATGCACCGTAACAGGTTTTTGTACTCACAGGCGCTCAGTTTTCCTCCTGAAGCGCAGATCGGCAGCCGAGTGAGTACGGCAGGGTGTGATATAGATATGCCAAACAAAATTTATACCAAGTCTTCCGCTCGCATGGCAGGAGAGGCTCTGCAGGGTGTGAATAATGTGCGAGAGAGGGAGAGCGAGAGAGAGGGGGAGAGGGAGGGAGAGAGAGGGAGGGAGGACTTAATACCACTCCCAAGGGAAGCAGCAGCTAAATGTCTCCCATTCACCACCAAGCCGAGCCCAGTTTCTGGCTAATGAGGTCACACTTACTCACACGGATCTCGGCTCAGTTGTAAGATGGGGGGGAGGGCGAGGGGAACGATTCAACAGTGTGAAAAGTTCAAACATTCCTCCACCACGCTCCGAAAAAAAAATATTATATATATATATTATTATTCCCACAGCTTCCCTCGAGTAAAATGCAAAACAGGAAAAGCCTGGATGTCCTTTGATTCTAAGTGCTTATATGTTTGACTCCCTGTGTGAGAATTTATGGACATGGCAATATTTGCTTGGAAGTAATTAAGCCGAGAGAGCTAAAATAACATGTTTTCTTCCAAGGTGGGAAAACGTTTTGGTGTTTTGTCTTATTTTTCTTATTTATTTATTTATTTATTTATTTATTTATTTATTTATTTATTTTTAAGGGTGAGGTACCATGCACGAGTGCCTGTTCCTGGCATAATCAGCAGGAAGGATGAGTTTCTGAAAGGGAGCTCAAGGCTCTGTTTCTCCGCCTGCCAGTTTTAAAAATAGCTCCAAACGAAGCTGCGTTTCCGATTGAGATGCAATTTCCATTTTCATTCTATTCACTCGCTCTGACACCCATCTCCTCCACCCGGGAGCTCGCCGATGCCCAGTCACTGTGTGCCGCTCTCGCTGGGCTGTAAGTGGGAGTTATTTCTTCTTTTTTTTCTTTCTCCTCAGAATGCTCTGGGTCTTCCATTTTAATGAGGGGCTGAGCGGGGAATCTCGCCACGGGATCTTGACTGACCCGTCTTATCTTTGATTGGCGCGTAAGGATGAAGAAAACATTCCTCGGGTTTCCATCTCTTTCAATCTGTCTTTCTCTCTGCTTGGTGCCCTTCGCCCTGCTCCTCACACATTTCTGCCCTTCATTCCCTGACCCTGATCCCAAAATGGTAAATGGCACAAATGGATGGGGTTTTTTTTGGGGGTGGGGAGGGTTTGGGACATTGCTGGGATATTTACGAGCCGGACCAGTGGGATAGAGCGAATATGGAGTGGGGGACTGCTGTGGAGGTGGGCTGGTTGTGGTGTAGGGGGTGGGGGGCTTGGAATGATGCTAATTCTCTTATCTCCAGCCTGCAAACAGTGGGAGTGGGAGTAAGCCGTCTCCAAACCCTATTGCCATCCCCGGTTTCCGAGCCCATTCCCAAACCCAGAGCCAGCTCCAGCTCCATGCCAGCTTAATGTTGCTTACGAAGCCTCTGGCAGGATTAACTGGACATAATCGGTGAAGCCCGGTCGGACACGCAGTGGAGCCTCGAGTCAGGAGTGAAAACATGACGGAGTCGTCGGCTTTTTTTCACGCAAAAAAAGAACCGAGCGATCGGAAGAACAAAGATTCGACGTAACCTAGTGTAAGCTTTTCACTTACATTCACCATCAAAACCGATCCCAATGCCAGGCGGTTGGTTGAGGTCTGGCTTATTCCCACGCCGGGCTGCTTCACCAACCGTTCTGTTTTACCACCGACGCTCCGTTCAGGGTTGCAGTCCACCAGACAGTAATTCATTTAAGCGGGTTCAATTATGTCTACTTACAGTCGTGGCCTTTCCCGCGAAAGATGTGTGATAAGTGATTAGAGTTAAATGCGGCGCTTCCATATTTCTCTAATTATTTTTCTTTAATTCCGTTTGTTTAATTCTGCTTCTATGAAGACTTTTTTTCTATAGATTTGGCCCCTGATGTGTTTCCCTGATGGAATGCAAAGTCCGGTTATTCTGCACTCCTTATTGATCTCAGTTTCAAAGGACATTATTTAATAAACATTTGTGCGTGTCATGTAGATGTATGTATTTATTTGAATGCATCATCAAATTGCAGCCCCCCCTCGTTGTCGATCCATTTCTTGACCCAGGATTGTCTGAAGTATCAAGCTCTTGTGGCACAAGCTCTGTTTCGGAAATATCATTTTCCTACCGTAACAGCTGAACGCCCGATGGCTTTACAGTGGTGGATCGGTCCACTTTCGGCACTCGGAGATGATAAATTTGAAACTTCTGAACTCCCAAATCCTTTGAAGTGGTATGATTAATAGCGAGCCCCCGGGGCTGCCTCCAAACTCCACTCGCGTTGAATTTTTATTTTTGGGGTTTTTTTTCTGGTTCTTCTGATACGAGACGGTGGTTGGCGGTTCTCGGCGTGTCGGGAAGGGAATTCACCCCTTATTTATTCACATATTGGTTAAAACGGTTGGATCATCTGTAACAGAGTTATTCATGTGTTTATTTTATTTTTTAGACTGTGAGAAGGTACCGAAGATGTCTAGACGGGACGCCGCGGTGTCTGGAAATCGCGGAGGATCCCATTAGTTTTCCGTGACTTTTGCAAATTGCGGGGCCGTGCCTTGCACCGCGTCCCATGAACCGTTGTTGTGGTTTGTTTTTATTGTTATTGATTCCTCGGTGGTCAGTGTGCCCATTGACACCTTTTATGAACTGCGGCGGAGGGGGTTAAAGCGGTCGTCGACCACTGGGGCCAGATCCATCATTTGGAGGTGGTGAGTGCGTTGAGGTCAAAGGTCAGCTCATTAACCCCTCGTAGCGTGCACGCTCGCCTTCCCGCGCTTGCTGGCTCGTGTTTTGTCCGTATTAATCTTGTGCATTCAGACACATAATGAATTTGCCTGTGATGGATGACCCACACCTAGCATAGGGACAAGCAACATACAGTATTGTTATAATATTCATTTTGTGATACAAGACTAGATATTCAAGATTCAAGAGGTTTATTCGTCACATACATATACATACTTTCATACATATATGCAGTGAAATGTAAATGCAACGCACCCGGTGATTACACACAATGTTTCCGAGACTGAACACAGTAGCTACCTCTGAATTTCTACTTGACCAACTAACTGATTCCTAAAACGTAATGCAGTAAGTCGAATACTATAGAATAAAATTAAAATATATAGAATAAAATAAAATAAAATAAAATAGAATAGATAAGGGAATAGGCTTATGTATATGGGATGGACTTATGTATGTGGGATAGGCTAATTATGTATATACAGATATATGCATTAAAGTGGCATGTGAATAAAGTGAGGTAGTGTTTGTGGGATAATACAGCACAGTATACAACAGTACGGCGCAGCAATACCGTAAAATCGAGACCCAGAATTTCCTCAGCTGCCTGAGGTGGTAAAGACGCTGCCTCGCCTTTCTCACCAGTGTCTGTGTGTAAAATGTTTAATGTCCATGTTAAATCCTGTGTGATGTGGACTCCCAGGTACTTGAAGCTGCTCACCCTGTCAACAGAAGTCCCATTAATCACCAAGGGCGTGTGCGTCCTGTCCTGTAATCCTCTCCTAAAGTCCACAATCAACTCCTTAGTTTTGCTGACGTTCAGATGGAGGCTGTTGTCCTGGCGCCAGAGTGTCTGAGAAGAGAAGGCCTCCTCGCGGTAGGCCTTCTCATCGCTGTCGGTGATCAGGCCCACGACAACGGTGTCGTCAGCAAACTTGATGATGGTGATGGAGCTGGACCTGGCCATACAGTCATGTGTGTACAGGGAGTACAGTAGGGGGCTGAGGACGCAGCCCTGGGGGGATCCTGTGTTCAGAGTGAGGGAGCTGGACATGTGCTTCTCCACCCTAACTACCTGGGGCCCGGCTGAGAGGAAGTCCAGGATCCAGGCACACAGCTAAGTGTTCAGTCCAAGCTCCTTCAGCTTGACAGCCAGTCTGGTGGGGACTATGGTATTGAAAGCTGAACTATAATCGATGAACAGCATTCTCACATAGGCCCCCTTCCGGCCACCCAGGTGCGTGAGCGTGGTGTGCAGTACCTGGGAGATCGCGTCATCCGTGGATCTGTTCTGCTGGTACGCAAACTGCAACGGGTCCAAGGTGTGGGGGAGGGAGGCGCAGATATAATCCTTAATCAGCCTCTCGAAACACTTCATGACCCCCGAGGTGAGGGCCACCAGACGGTAGTCATTCAGGCAGGCAGGAGAGGCGATCTTCGGGACAGGAACGACGGTGGACCTCTTGAAGCAGGACGGGACCACTGATTCAGCCAGAGAGATGTTGAATATTGTAGTGAACACCGGAGCTAGCTGGTTAGCACAGGTCTTCAGTACTCTCCCAGATATGCCATCTGGGCCTGCATTAGAGCCCTCCTGACATCATGCTCAGACACTGAGAGTGCACGCTCATCCCCAGCGGTGTAACTCCAATTAGCTGGCAAGCTTGCCGTGCTGTTGCCAGACTCAAACCGCGCATAAAAGGAGTTAAGTTCGTTGGCTAGGGAGGCGTCCACACTCGTGGCTGGGGAGGAGCTGCTCTTGTAGTTTGTTATAGTCTGCAGCTTCTGCCACAAGTGTCTGGCGTCCTGTTGCTCCATCTGTAACTCCACAGTCTCTCTGTACGTCCGTTTAGCGCCCTTCACCACCCTCCGCAAATTGTATGACGCCGCTTTGTAATTGTCCATATTTCCGGGTACAAGACCGTCGTTGTTAGTGGCCGTGCGAGCATATAGAGCGCAGCGGATTGATTTATCGACCCACGGCTTCTGGTTTGGAAATATCTGAACTTTCACCGCAGGAACGATGCTCTCCGCTACCGTAGCCACAAAGCTCACCGCTATATCCGTAAACTCGCTGATGTCACTTGAACTTGATAGGAACATGTCCCAGTCGACGTCAGTCAGGGCGTCCTGAAGCGCAGCCTCTGATTGGTCCGTCCACCGCTTAACTTCCGTGGTCACCACCAATTCTCGCGCAATCAGAGGCCTGTAAACGGGAACCAGCGAAATCGTGGCGTGATCTGATTTCCCGAAAGCAGGGAGCGAGACAGTTTTGTATCCACTCTTGTAAGGTGTGCAGCAGTGGTCCAAAGTTCTATTTACCCTGGTGGCACACGTGATGTGTTGGTAGAAATTAGGCAGAACTTTTTTAAGGTTCGCCCTGTTAAAGTCCCCAGTCACCACCACAGCCGCGTCGGGATGTTTGTTTTGAAATCCACACAACACATCATACAGGTCCGACAGTGCTGCGTCGGTATTCACTTGTGGTGGAATATAAACGGCTGTAATGATTACCCGTGCTTAATTCCCAGGGGAGATAAAAGCAGAAGTGGGAGAGAGTCCTGATGTTGTTGCTGGGGCATCAGCGGTTGTTTACCATGAGGCAAACGCCTCCACCGTTGGATTTCACCGACTCCCCCGATCTGTCGCCGCGGAACACGGAGAAGGACGCGGCTGGACGAAGGGCTTCATCTGGCACCAGTGGGTTCAGCCATGTCTCCGTCAGGCAGAGGACGCAACAGTTCCTCGTGTCCCGCTGGAATTTAATCCTCGCTCGAAGTTCATCCATCTTGTTCTCCAGAGACTGGACGTTGGCAAGAAGGATGCTTGGCAGAGGTGGACGGTAAGGTTGCGTCCTCATTCTGACCCGAATGGCGCCTCGTTTGCCACGGTGCTTTCTCCGTGGCCCCGCTCGTGAAACAGCGGCTCCATTTTAGTTGTTGTTGAAAGTGTTCGCGTGTAGAATTTCAGTCGGCCACTCTAGTTCCACGGATAAAAAGTCCCAAAGTTGTTCTTTTAGGGAAGGAGTCGGCCGGAGCGCTGGAGTTGTTTCATGTTTTCTTCATGGCTGCATCACTGTAAAGTAATACTGTAAGAAACTACCAATCTTCCCGACTTCATAGACTTTGCCACCTCTCATGCCTCTGCCTCCTTTTGCCATAAAATCCACATTACCAACGATTGATTCTCACATACGGTAGTATGTCTTCAACGGTCACCCTCAAAATAACATCAATATGGAGATATTCATCCAAATTTATCGCAACATAAAACAATATCAATGTCGTCTGGTATGGAGTACTCTGAGAATGCAGTTTTATATGAACATTCATTCAAAACAAAAACACAACTGTTGATTTTGAGGGTTGGTATCACTGCTTTGACGTTGGACAGCCTGGCAGGCAGACTGTCCTGAGCTGATGGCTCGATCTGAAGTTCTGTTGACTTCCACTGCAGTGCCGGGTCACACGTCAGGGGGTTGGTGCTTGCCTTCCCTAACCGCCCCTGACAGTGCGTGCATGCAAACACACTCTCACGCGTTAAAAAAAACCCAAAAAGCACTTTTGCCCCACAGTCGCTCGTCTGGGTTGGTTGTCACATTTCTCTGAGTACATTTTATTCTGGTGTTTGTGGCGAGCTCTGGGATGCTCACACAAGGACCGTTACATTTGTCACTTTTAAGGATGAGTGACTGCGAACAAGCACCGCTTAACGTTTCTGTGCCTTTAAAAAATAAACTCCTTCCTCTGCAGTTCTAGGGTTGAATTTTGTTTTTAATGCTTCACAAAATGTATTTGTATTTTCATGGGCAGTGACTTATCCGCCGTTGATGGTAAAATGTTAATTACTCCATTCATTAACCACCTCCCGCTGGACCGCGCAGACGGATGCACATAAAGAAAAATTTCTGACCGATAAATGCAAATGTCATCCAGAACCGCTTCTATTGTCTCCCTTCAGTTTCTCCGTCGAGCACTGGAGGTTTTTGTTTTTTTATGCTCCAATCAAAACATGCAACAGCCACAAAATGCGACACGGTATTTAATGCTCAGCGCTGCCTTAGGTTTTCATTCTCAGGTCCCACGTCAGCCCCCCCTACACGCCACAGTTTCTCCCTTCCGCCGTCATGCGCCATTTTTCTTCCAGTCTGCCTGAGGGACCTGCTCATAAATCTTCTTTTCCCCGACCGCCACAGGGTCATTAGGATTCTATTAGCTGTATCTGTTCAATAAGGATCTTCACTTTGAGTCCCTTGTCCGGGTTATCAGCCCCACTCCAGCCGCGCCGGTTTGACTTTTATGGTTTCGTCAAACAACAGGCGGCCATTTGTGCCCAGATGCTCGCAACGGCTACGAGAGAAGGGTGCGTGTTCGTTTTTACTACCCAACCCTAAAGGGGGAGTGATAAAACGGAATGGACAGAATGTAATAATATCTGAACTGGATGTACTTGCTTTTTTTTACTCTGCGGCTTTTTTTATTTATTTTTTTATTTTTCAACAAATACTAAGTGCAGGCGAGTACCTGCGAAGAGCGGCAATCGATCTTCAGTCATGTTGTAAACTGCTCCTTCACTGTTGTCGCGGGAACAGTTGCTTTGGTGGTGGTGGTGGTGGGGGGTTCTCTCATGTTATCTCACACCAGGTTTGCAATGGCATGGCTCCCTGGTGAATATGAACACATTCATCTTGTGACACGTGCATGTCAGACACACACACGCGCGCACACACACACACACACGCACACACGCACACACACACACACACACACATCCGATGCTCCCCCTGTCATATTAACCATAACCACCCCACCGAATGCTTCCTGCAGCCAGTCGTCATGGTTCCCCCACGGGTGTTATTTAACCAGTCCTTCAATTCGCTCCATTACGGGGTAGCCTTCCTGTTCACCTCAGTGGAGGCTGCTGGAGGGCCGGATAATTGGGCCCCACTTTGTCACCGGCTTCCATCTGATAAAGGGCTGTCGCGTAGACACTTTTGTATTTATTTTTTTCTCTCTGTCCTCATTCTCTTCTACTTTTCTTCTCTGTGTATCCGGAAGACCGGGGTCAACGTCCTGCTGCAGGATGTCAATGGCAACATTCCTCTGGACTACGCCTTGGAGGGAACCGAGGCGAGCTACATCCTCAGAAAACACCTGGAGGAGAACGGTAAGTAGCAAACCGTCGTGTTGTGTGTCGAGCCGTGTTTTGTTCAGGTGGGCAGTGCTCCAAAATTAAGGTCGGTTTGCCACGGCTGAAGGCGTATTATTTTGCGTTGGACCCCTGAAACATTTTAACCCGCGGTGACTGTGTTTCAGATTGGGAGAGAGACACACAGAAAGAGTCAAGTAGGATATTTAATATTACATTTTCACAAATCCATCATCAATTAAATGTGCGCTCAATGGGTTGTGATGCTCATTTGCATAGGATGACAGTCCTTCCAGGGGGAGAAGAATGACGCTAAATACGTTTTCCACATTCCCATTTAGAAGATATTGACTTAATGTGATATTTGGATAGCAAAAACATGCAGTTATATTACGATATTACGCACACAAACACAACATCTCTTTGCACGCAGATTATTTCAACCCTAAGAGGGCGCGATCATGCTTTTGCCTTCGCAGAAGGAGGGACAGTTTATGTCACTCGTGGCACGTTCCAAAGCAAACACCCAAAGTCACTTAGAGCCTTCATTGATGCATCTGAGGCGTCAGACATGCAGAAGGATCAAAGGCGTCCACCCCCGCCGAAAATGAAAGTGTGTCACCACACTGCAGTGCTTGGACCGTTTAACAATCCCCCCCGTCCCACCTTGATGTCCGACGTGCGCCCGCCGGCGGACCCCACCTGCTCAGCACGAAGGAAAATCTCTCCGGGGGTGTGCACTGGCATCTTGCTTCACGACCCCCTGCTGAGCTTGTCATTCACGTCGTAGAAACCAGAGGATGCTAAATAAAGTGATGATGTAAAAAAAAAAAAAAACAAGAAAAAAAAAAAAAAAAAACCTAAGTAGGAACATTTTCCTTTTCCTATCAGGCATGGTTGTGTGTGCGGAAGAGAGAGGTGGAGAGAGGACTTTTTGGTCGTGTGTGTGTGTGTGTGAGTGTGTGTGTGTGTGTGTGTGTGTGTGTGTGTGTGTGTGTGTGTGTGTGTGTGTGTGTGTTGTTTGTGTTGTTTGTGTGTGTGTGTCCATGAAGGTGAAGTACAGCTAGAGGCGGAATGATAGTGCAGATGATTGTGGGTGCTCTCTCCCAACAAAGGAAGGAGAAGGTCAGCACAGAAAGTAGAGAAGACAGGGAATAAAAAGGGGGGGAAACCGGACGGGGTGTGACGGAGAGCGGGGGGGTGCAGAAAACAGACTGGCTGAGGGAGGTGAAGAAGGGGGAATGTGCTGAGAATGGCAGACGGACTGATCTGGACAGTGATGGAGGGCTCTCCTTGCTCCCATCACTCACTGGTCACACATGAGCCTGCATGGCATCACATGATGGATGTGACATCCGACCGCAGACAGAGGGCTTTTTTTTTATTGTTGACTGGTTGGTGGGCGGTCAGAACGATAAATCCGCCTGTCGTTGTATATATATACATACACATATATATGCTCATATTTGGGCTGTGGGGAAAATAATTTAATGAATGAACTAATAGCTAAAACGGTGGTCTTCCACACAGCTGGCAAGCTGCTGGAAGGTCACAAGGTAAGCCAATCAGTTGTTCGCTAAACAATTTTCAAAATAAATTATTGCTCAGATTTTATTTAGATTTTTGATTTTTTAATCAAGTATATTCAAATTATTTATCGAAAAATCTTGTGGGTCAAAGTTGCCCACTCTCTCCATATATAGCCCTTGCCCCCCCTCATACACACGAACACACACACACACACACACACACATTATACGGACATTATTAACCACTAGACCACATGCTGATCCCTTTCTCCATCTCTCTCTTCCCCCATCACGCTTAAACATGCCACCACGAAACTCACTCTCACAAGACACACACACGTTCTGGCTCTCTGTTGTCATGGTAACGTGGCTACACCCCCCCCCCCCCCCCTTCCTTATCCAGTCTGTGCAGTTGGGGGGGGGGGGGGGGCTGTCCATGTGTCTTATCATTCCTGTCCATGCAAATAATAAAAAAGGGGGAGCAAAGCAAACACACAAAAGAATGGAAAGACTAGACTACCAAATAATGCACAAACAAATGAGCAAGCACTCATTTCTGTCGCTTGATCAGTCGGTCGTTTTTAAGAACTGCGGCTTTATTTCGAGCGTGGTCACCAGCGGCAGACAAAGTGACTGACTAATGAGATAGCCTGCCATTGCTACTGTAAAACCCTGAGGCTCTCATTTATTTGCGAAAGCAAACTCATCGATCAGCCGATCCACTCAATCTATGAGGAAAAGTCCCATTAGTTAGTGCCCCACAGCTTATCAGAGAGGAACATGGATTGATCTGTAATCAATGTGCATTGTAACAGCGAGGAGGACTCATGTCCATGTACACAGTCAGTCTGTACGGGAGTTTGCGACGGACCATTGATCTCCTTTAGCGTGGGAGAGTCGACCTGCGGCACGGTCGCACCGTGAAGTGTTCCAGAGGAGTCTGGGGGTCATTATGCATGCATTCTGTGCATTTGACCTTCTAGGCCTTGTGTTCTATCGCAGAAATCAGATATCTTCAAATTTGCCTTGCTGGGGTTTTGCTGTAATTCAGAGCCAATATTTCCCAGCCTGTGTGTGTGTGTGTGTGTGTGTGTGTGTGTGTGTGTGTGTGTGTGTGTGTGTGTGTGTGCGTGTGTGTGTGTGTGTATGTCTACAATTTTCTGAATGTAGCATTCCTAAAGTAATGCACCTGTGTGTGTGTGTGTGTGTGTGTTTTTTTTAGGCGTGGCCGTGTCGTCCATGCATGCCATGAGGACACAGAGACCCAGCACCATGCTGTCTGATGTCAAGCAGCTTGCATCCAGTGGGGGGAACCTCAACCAGCCCAACGACTATGGAGTCACTCTGGTATGATGGATGTGTGTGTGTGTGTGTGTGTGTGTGTGTGTGTGTGTGTGTGTGTGTGTGTGTGTGTGTGTGTGTGTGTGTGTGTGTGTGTGTGTGTGTGTGTGTGTGTGTGTGTGTGTAGAGGGGGTGTTGATTGAGGATATATATATATATATATATATATATATATATATATATATATATATATATATATATATATATATATATATATATATATATATATATATATATCTTTGTTGGCTCTCATTTTCAGTATATCTCTCATTACAGTATATCTCCTTTTGTTTCCCCCAACCTCTCTCCCTCTGACCCACCATAGCTCCACATAGCGTGCGCCAGCGGCTACAGAGATGTGGCCCGTCTGCTGTTGGAGAGTGGGGCGGACCCCCAGCCCTCCGACAACAACTTCTGGACCCCTCTCCATCTGGCCACCAAATATGGACAGGTGACCACCATCCCCGAATGTTGACATTAAGGAGCACGTTTACCCCGATGCCTCTCACCCACGTTGACCCAGCGCGCTCTCAAGCCGTAAATGAAAGTTGTTGAAATAATGAGGAAACCATCGACAGGGTGATGGTTGGCCTGAAGGGCCGCCCCTTCACAGGCACTCTCCACTTTCTGATAAACTCTGCCTTCTGGGACCATTGATCAGCGGAGTGCAGGCAGCGAGCCGCGCTCTGCATATATGCATTCATTACAGCGTTTTAGATTAGCACATTAATGGCTTCTCTGAGTGAGGACGGAGATGGATTCTCCAGACAGCGCCCGGCCCTAGGGTTTGGGGCGTGGAGATAAGGGGTCCGGCTGGATGGAAGGGGTCCAGTTATAAAAGCACGGAGGCGATGGTGTTAAAATCTTGCTGACACCGCCAGATATTTAATTACATTTCTGAGTGTTGCGTGTTGGGCTGCTGACAAAGAGGATTTGTTCACGTGGTGTTTGGAGCGGTTCTTCAAACCACTCTTCTCCCCCATCGCAGTGGGTTTTTTTATTGTCTCCACATATTTGCCACCGTAATTATTTTTGTTGGCTGCCATTTTTGCTGATTAGGATAAAGACACGTATGCGTTAGCTTGTTCACACAGGCACGCACGCACGCACACACACACACACACACACTTTTACTTTCAATAAGATTTTACATCCTTATTGTTTGTGTGTGTGTGTGTGTGTGTGTGTGTGTGTGTGTGTGTGTGTGTGTGTGTGTGTGTGTGTGTGTGTGTGTGTGTGTGTGTGTGTGTGTGTGTGTGTGTGTGTGTGTGTGTGTCTCTCTCTCTCTTCTGCATAAGTACCCCTTGACTTAAGAGTTGAGGAGTGAGGAATCAGGTTTCCTCAACAGTTTTTTAATCACCGCAACCCGTTGACACTTCCCTAACCGCTTACTTAAAGGTGGCAGCATTTGGTTCCCAGCGTACAGTACCAGCCCGGCAGCCCACCGCCTCACCCCCTCCCAAAGCCAGGCCTCGACAGTCACATGTCAGGAGCCCAGGACGTTTCGGCGGTTGGGATTTATATGTTTGTAATTATCTTGCCAGGCTAATTACCGGCTTTGTTAATGACGGGTTTGGCGACCGTTCGAGTTGAACCTCCGACGGAGGAAGAAACCCACTGTTGCCTGGTGACAGTGGCTGAGGGACTGTAACCCGAACCGGGTTGGTAAACCCAGAGACCTCCATTACCACCGCGCCTGTGTTGCACGGCCTTATCTACGTAATAGACTTGAACTCAAAGGAACATGCTTGACCCAAATAGCGTAGCTAATTAAGATTCCTCTCCGCCGTCTCCTCGCGGGTCAGACCCTCTTACTCTCCCTGTCTTACAAAGTGTTTTCCCATTGCAATTTTTTTTCCTCCCAAATCTAGCAAATCCTATTTTAAACGTATTCATCATCCGAAATGAAAAATGGATTTTGCATACATTTTGTGGAGACCTGTTGACACCACTGACATGCAGGATTATTTAACGGCCCATTTATTCTTTCATATTTTCCCTTATGACCCTGATTTACGTGTGACCTTGAAATATGGTGAAATACTGACAACTAATTCTAAACTAAATCAGCTAATCCACGCATCTGTAATGGACAGGTTTATTTCCACATACCACTGACCTTACCCTGGTCCTTATGTCAACTTTGCCCCTTCCTCGGGTTCATGGCTGCCGTGCAGTGATGCACGGTCTGTATTTATAGGGTGTAAGTGTGGCAGACTGGGTGTGTGCCTGCTAGATATGCTCTAGATGTGCTTCAGATTCATAGTCTCAACAGCTGTTGGCAGCAGCAAAGCCCCCAAAACAAATGTACTGACTCACTCCGTCTCCCACTGCTGTTAGGATTAGTGTATTATTCCTCTTCTCTAACTCTTCAGTGTCCAACAATCACACAGCAGATGGTTGGTAATGGTTACTAATACCCATATAATTAGATAATAAGAATTAATTTGAAGCAAAAGTAATGAAGATGTTGCTTGTTTTTTAAGCGGTGGTTTACCCTTTTGCATCCAGCCGTCATGTTTTGTTTGCATACTTTTTTCGTTGAAATAAAGCCGCTTCCGACGACCGCTGTCTCGCGCAAACACACCCGAGACTTTCCGCGTGACTGCCAAAAGTAAACAACAACAAAAAAAAAACCAAAGGAGTTTTTCAATGAAGAAAGGTTTGCTGTTCTAGTTGCGTGTCTATCTTTTGTGCTGCCAAAAGAAATGAAAAGGCCATTGCACAGAATTTGGAGGAGGGAGTGGGTATGGAGACGCGGACTGCATGGATTAATTCTGCAGAGAGTTGGAAGGTAATAAGTCCTATAATATTGAAGCTCAACAAAAGTAGCATACTGTATTTTCCTTTGTTTTATTATACATTGCATGCTTTCCATATACAGTAATATATTACTCCTCCTCCCCCTGGTTTACGATCGGCTCTCATTGGATTGTCGGGGCGAAAGGCGTGTAATCTATGAAAAAAGCACGAGTCTCACTAGCAGGGAGGGAGATCCATACTCCAGGATCAGACCTGAAGCTGGGTTTCGTTCCCATTGAGGGGCACAAGGAGGGAGGGGGAGGGGTGACAGCAGAAGATGGTTGAAAAAAATGGGTTATAATACAAGAAGAGGAGAGCCAATCATGGCTTGAGAGGAAAAAAAAAAAAATTCATTCATTTGTGCTATGACTTGAAAATGAGGGGGCATCATTTGGCAGCACCTCACAATAATGAGTCTGCCGGGGTCTTCCACTGTGATATGCAACGGGTGACAGCACAGCTGGTTATTAAAGGACACCCACTGTCAGGAAGAACAGCTCTGTGGACCTGGACTCTGTCATAATGCCGTACGCTGCAGGTACCTGCTGCTTCCGAAGCGTACGTCTAGTGTCAGGGTACAGCGGGGCCACATCTGCATTTCCGCTCTTGAGAAAGAGGAGCCTACTCCAGTGACCTATATTCCGGAGTGTTCAAATAGTGTGAGGAGTCTGCTGCGAACGTCTTCCTCCCTCTACCACCGACGGGAGCAAACAAAAAAAGAATCACTGTTTCTTTGTATTGAAAAGGTTGAGGATCTTGGGGGTTGGTTTATGGAATTGGACTCGTGCTGGTTTAGAGTGACCTAGATCGTTTTGTTTTTTTCCCCCTCTAAAATGTAATAAAAATGTGTGTGGGTGTTTCTCCCTTTTTCCCTCCCGCAGACGAGCATTGTGAGCCAGCTCCTGAGGCACGGAGCGAACCCGACGCTCTTGAACTGCAACCAAGACAAGCCCTCAGGTAAAGCACGGCGGCGGCGTTCGCGCGCATAACACACAGCCACTCGCCACAACCACGGGTGCTGTTGTAAACGAGGTAAATTGCTTTCAATTTTGATAATGTGGCACAGGTACAGGCACACACACACACACACACACACACACAGAAACAAATTTATTAAAGCTCATCACGACCAACGGCTGGTGTTCACCTGGGAAAATCGTTTCTGTGTGTGTGTGTGTGTGCGCGTGTGTGTGCGTGCGTGCGTGTGTGTGTGTCACCGGTGAAATATTACACCTCGCACACACATAGGTACAACACACACACACGCAACACATAGATTAAATGTGAGGCGCTTGCGATAATCAAGAGGCGATGATGTAATCAATCCCCTAATGAATACATGGGTTTGAATACAACAGGTTATCATTAATCAACGTGATTGCTTTCATTTCCGTGTAAATGGAGCCAGTGGACGACTAGAACATGAACAAAAAAAACGGAAAAAAAAACATGCATGTGGCCCTACTGTAGATGACAGTTGCTGTTGATGCTGTTTAAATCATATAAATAAATACCATTAAGAGAATAGTCAGTAAAATGAATGGCACACGCATGTAGGTTATAGATATTAGATAAATGGTATTGCTTGATACCATTTATCCTCATTATCCTCGTTATTTCTACAGCATGGTGAGTGGCCCAACATTAATGGAATCAATGATTTCAACAGTGTGGCGGTCAGAATACACAAAAGAAACCCCTGGGTTTATTTTGGGGACCAAACTAGTCTAGAGGACCGATGCCTTCAAACTTTCTGTGAAATGCTGGACAACAACTGCTGCACACGCTCCTCTTGTCTGGTCGGAACCGGAGAGAGGATTTGGCAGCTCATTCCAGCATCTCCTGAGCATCTTCATGCTTCAACACTGTTTCTCCCTACACCCACCCCCACGCCCCCACGCTGACACCTTCCACCACCACTATTTGGTGTGAATACCCCCCCTCTCCTCGCCTTCTCTACTTCATTCCGGCCTTAATCAATAGCTCATCCCAATATGTCGGCTTAATATCCTGCCAAAGACTGAAAGACCTAGAAGAGACAATCCCCCCTCATTTTACAATTCAGAACCCACCCTCCAGACACACACACACACACACACACACACACACACACACACACACACACAAGCCCTCAGACCCTCCTGCAGAGCTGCTTGCAGAGTCAGGGGGAGATGGGAGTCTTGGGTGTTGTCAGTCACTCAGAAATAAAGGACAGGATGAAACCCTTCTCCTCCCCTGTGCCTGTTAAACCTCATTAAGGACTAGGTGGGGGATCTTACCTCCCCCTGCCTCTTAAGCACAGATAGATCGATCCACAGTTGGGTTCCCATTCGGCCTCAACGCCGGCTCATCCATACGTATGTTGAGGGGGGCTGATGGAGGGGTGAAAAAGGTGGGGAGTACCTGACTGGGTTGGTGTTTTTACTTTCAGCACACGGCGACCGTGCCCTCCCTCTCTCCCTGGCAGTGATTTTACACCATTAAGAAATTAGGGTGGAAATTGTTAGGGACCCCACTTTGTATGTTTGAGCTAGGTACAAATACATCCCAGAATACCTTGAGTGGCTGGAAAGAGAATTCAAAAATGATACTGCATTACTAGTTTTAGTGTGGATTTTCCACATTGCATATTGAGCAGGTGTTTCATGTGAATTTGAGTGTTGAATAGGCTACTTTTGTTATATCGCAGAGCATGGAGGGAGCTCCAAATGAATTATGTTGAAATGAGGATTTCAAACCTCAATACATCCGTCTTGGAAATGATCCGCGACCCTGTGCACATAACCAGTGTTCCCACCTGGGGTCGCAAGCTCAGGGTTGAGAACGTCTGCTTTAGGGCCAACACTGGGATTCCATCATTCAAATTGCCCAACAACGCGACAATACAACTTTCTGAACCAACTTTAATTAGCAGCTATAAAATCACATTCCATCGGTTTGGCTGATGACTTGTATACATTTCCTCAGTCATATCAGCCCCACGTTGTGTATGGTGGTGTCACTAGATATCGCCGCCTCCGAACCCATTGCTGACATGCTGCTGAAGGCAGAGGAATACTGGCTCCAGAGGCAGAAGGACCCCTCCGCCCCGTTACCCTGCGCTGACCAACGCTACGACGGGGGTTCGCACGATCTTACCACGCCCATCAAGAGCCTGTGAGTTGAGCGGTTTCATCGGCGATCGCGATAAGCAGCATGGAAGCATGGAAACGCGTGTGGCTAGTGGCTTGAAGTGATTGTCCCTCTCATCTGAAATTCTATTTAGTCTCGGCTCCCATGGTTTGTTTCAATCGCTCCCACAGGAACCCTCTGGGACTGCCCATTGCCAAGCGGGACAGCCTCTTGGAGAAGTGTGCCATGTTCAGGGAGGCAGGTGGAGCACTCAGCCGGCAGCCCTCCCAGGACAACGGCCTGGATGGCCCTTACAGCTCTGGAGCCAGCAAACTGGAGCAGGTCTCTCTACTTAGCGGCGCTCGTACCACGGGGAGCGAGCGCTCCCACACATGGGCGACTTTGAAAAAATACTGTAGAGACAAAAAATTAGAAGCTCACTTTATGTTTGCCGTGCAGGGGAAATCGTGGAGTGTGTGCTTGATGCAGTGGCAGAAAAATGTTGTTAAAAACTACGTTTTAGCTTCCTTTTAAATGATGGAAAAAAAACTGTGCGGTGCTTTGATGTTCTCTGTTCCGAATCTGTTACTGTGTTGTGCCCAGGTGAAGTTGATGCCCCCAGCACCAAATGACGACCTGGCGTCCCTCAGCGAGCTGACGGACAGCAGCCTACTCTACGAGATGCAGAAGCGCTTTGGAAACGACCAGATCTACGTGAGAACCCATTCCCCCTTCGAGCATTGTTATTGAAGCCACTTTGAAATCACAGCTTATCTACAAGCTATTGATGATTTATAGAAGCTGAACTATAGCCAAGCTACCCTTCTGATGAAGTCCCAAGTGACACGATACACTACTTCAAGCAATGTGTAGCCTGGAAACACTGCTGCAATGTGTTTAATTTACAAGTAAATTGATGTGAAATAAAAAAAGCGGTGATGTTGTCTTTGGGCGCACAATGCTGTTGCTAGGGAGAAAGGTCCCCCCGGTCCCCCCCCCTTTTTTTTGTCCACTTAAAGCGCGGTTATTTTGACGAAATGGAAGACACCGTAACACTGCTAGAAATATAGTTGAACTGGTAGCATCACGACTGCGAGTTCGGCAAGAAAGGGGCGATCGGGGAGTTAATCCGTATCCACGCAAGCTCATGCACGCACAAAACCAGGAAAAACACAGTGTGTAAAATACTGTATGTGGGCATGCAGTTGCGTGCATCGTCACGAAGAGGGATGACGTTCTTTCTTTGGTTGCTTAATCAATACCGTTTTGAAGGAAATCCATAACCATTTTCTGCAGTAAAATGCCGTCTTGTTTTCTTGTCCACCAAACTCCGTTCGTATCATCCTTTTCAATGGCCTCCTTAGGGGACCGAGCTCCATAAAGAAGGAATCAGATCAATGCGTGGCTGCCTGGAGTATTGTCCTCTTCTGTAAAGCGTTTCTAATAGAGTTCAAATGGAAAACGCAGATGGGCTGCAGACAGTGCACCCAGCCACAGCAGGGGACGGCGATGAGAGCGTTTAAAGATAGGTGGCAGAATGGAGTCGGGTTGGAATGAGATCAGATTAAAATACTCTAAACGATATTGGAGCTGGAAACCATGGAAAGAATATATAGGAAAACTATGCGAAATGTAATGATTTTGTATCACAGTTTTGATAATTGATTGCAGTAATTATTTGTGTATGGTAGGGAAAAATACAATTTCTGCATAGCCATAAATTGTGTAGCTGTTTCAGTTTCTGTGAATATGGCAAAGTGTCAGAGGCAGAGGGACAAAGGCAGTGGATGGTCCATATGTTCCCAGTAGGGCGGTCAGAAACAATGCTTTGATGAGTGGTCTTCTTTCTTCTGCCAGGATTTAGGGAACAATGCTTTTTCCGAAAAAAAAAAAAAAAAAAAGGAGTGTGCAATTGGGGAAGGACATGTGAGGAAGGAGGCATTAATTGTAGAGTTATGCGATGGCAATCATGTCAGAATGAGGCTTGGCGGTGAAGTGTCGCTCCACTTTCTGAGGGGCATTTTATCCAAACGCAAGCATTCTGTGCGATGCAAAACTGGAACTCTAGTCAGGGTTTACAGGCGAGGGGCCCGACTCGAGCAATTGCTCAAGTCGTTAACCTTGAGCCAAGACCCGAGGACACGTTAGTGGATGTTAGCCCTGCCATCGTACTCCTATGGGACACAGTGTTAGCGGTTGGCTTTCAAACAGCCTGGGGGACTTGGTGCACGAAACAGAGGGTTAGCGGTTTAACTGAAAGGGTCATAATTTAGCAGGGTGTTGGCAGTGTTATCCCAATGGCTGGGAGGCCTGTTTGTCCGCAATGTGGCAGGGCGGACTCCCTTTTAAATTGGAGAAAGATTTTTTTTTGTGAGGTTATCAATGCGAGGTCGTACTCTGACCTTCCCCTGCCAACTCGATGAGCACGACCTTTTGATAGTGGAGATAGCGTCACTTGAAGAATATTGATGCGAACAAAGGAGTGGGAACATGGCTGTTTTCACGTCAGCATTTCTCCTGGTTTCACCTCGTTTTAAGACCATCTGCGTTAGCTCCTGGGAAAGCAATTTCTTACGGCAATTCATACACATCACATTTTGAGGACTGAAGGCTGTCATTGCATGTGGGTGTGCTCCTCTCTTCCGTCTCTTCTGCAGACCTACATTGGACACATCCTCCTCCTCGTCAATCCCAACAAAGAGCTTCCCATCTATTCCACTCTGGTAAGTGCAGCCTTTAACTTTTAGCCTCTCCCACTGGCAGCTGGAATCCTTCCAGTATCAGACTTCACAGGTTTCACATCTACATACACAGTAAAACATGCCCTAAAATGCTTCCTGGCATTTTATTGTCTACATGCAATATTATACTTTCCAAGAGATGGGCCGGGCTGGTCATAAGCGCCGCTTGAACGGATGAAATGGACCTTGATGTGGTTGATAAATAATGCAAATGCTTCCTGTTGGTGATACACAGCATAGGGCTGACTCTGCAGCGGCCGAGCTAGAGAGAGGGATCCAGTTTAGCGGAACCCAAAACACACACGTGCACACATGAAAACGCACACACACGATTCCAAGCTCTATTTCCATTTTGCTCTTTCCCCTATACATCCTGTTACATACAAAGAAAAATGTACCCTTCGGACGTGTGTGAAGACGTTCAACGTGTTTTTTTCCCCATGTGATGTTTCTCCATTTGACGATGTAAAAACACATGTGATGTTAATCTGCATGCGGCATCTCGAAAAAAAAGCAGGGGTTGTGGAGGGGTGTTAGTATTTGCCCAGTGAACATCTTGTACCTACTTTCCTTTAGAGTCACCAGAAGAAGAAGAAAATCATCAGTAGGTAACAGTAATATATATCTGGATCAAACTCCACACGCTTATCACAGCTTCTTTTTTTTTTTTACCGGGGCAGGATATATCAGAGGACAACCGGGAGGTCAGGTCATGACGCGGTGGGCGGAGGCTCGTTGGCAGGGTGAAGAACACCTACTGCTGGGGTGTGTGAGGGTGGGGGCGGTGTATGTGGAAGTGCAGGGTGGAGCCATAGTGAGACGGACATATGTGACATGTGTGCTCCCTCTGTCTGTCTCCCACCTTCCTCCCCACACACACACACACACACACACACACACACACACACACACACACACACACACACACACACACACACACACACACACACACACACACACACACACACACACACACACACACACCTCCACACACACACATACACGCCCTCCCATCTCCTTTTTCCTTCTCTCTCTCTCCATTTGGAAAAGGCAGTCCCCAGGCTTCACACACTTATCACTCTTCAGACTAATATCCTCCTGCTGGTAAATGCCATTAGACAGACAGACGCGAAAGCTGAACAGATTCTGGTAAACAACTCATTTGTCTCTTAATACGTTTCGTTTGGAATTTATGGATCAAAAACCCCACGCACGTGCACATGTACACACAGGGGTGCAAAGGGACCGGCAGAGTAGCTTGACAACAGCCGAAACTCCGTCCCCGACACGGGAGCGTGTGTCGACATTTAGGTTGTAAGCGAATATTCTCTCCACCGCGAGTGACTCTCTCTCTCTCTCTCTCGCTCTCTCTCTCTCTCTCTCTCTCTCTCTCTCTCGCTCTCTCTCTCTCGCGCTCCCAGGTGAGCCAGTTGTACCTGAGCTCCACGGGGCGCCTCTGCTCCTCTCTGCCGCCCCACATCTTCTCCTCGGCAGAGAGGGCCTACCACATGATGCTGCAGGAGAGACGCCCGCAGTGCTTCATCCTCAGGTCAAACACACAGTGACGATACGGGAGCGGCAGCCGTCGTTTCTGGCGTTCCAGCCATTCCTCTCTGACCTGAACGCTGGCAGTGTGAAGGATTATTTTTGGGTATTTAAAATAGAAAATGGGTCGAGTTATAAAAAGACTTGAAGAGGAGACGATGTTAGAATCTGTCGTCGAAGTGTCAGAGCAACAACCGCAAACACTTACACACACAGACACACACACACACACACACACGCCGCGGAGTAGTTCACTTTGTATGAATGGTGACGTTCTTTGAGGCCGGTGACCTGGCAAGTACCCGCCCTCCTCCCACCAGCCAGTTAAATGTTCCCGGGGAGATTAATAGCCCCCGGTCTGAGCTGGACTGCAGACCCGTTCAACGCTCTCAGAGAGATGGATGAGTTCTGGGAGCGTTGCGGCGCCCTGCACGTTTGTCCTCGTCCGGATGCAGGCAACCTCCTGATTGCAATTAAATCCCATTCCGGCTTTCGAGCGACATTCCCGCTGAGTCGCAAACAATCTGGCAGAGAGGTAATGCGATGTGGCCGCAGGCGATTCATCACGCACGGACACACGCACGCACACCCCCGCGCACGCCCGCGCACACCCACACACACACACACACACACGTACATAGAAACAGACGTGCACACAGCTTTGGCATTACACACCACGCCTGTGTGCTCCAGCGAGCTGAGGCAGTCGACATGTTCTGCCCTCCTCAAGGACAACACACCTCCACCCGTTCTCACTCCTTCGCGCTTACAGACACACACACACACACACACACACACACACACACACACACACACACACACGTATGCTGCAGTGCTCCACAGTGCATTGCAGTCATTAGCGAGGGCTTATGACCTTCTGAAGCCATCTGCCTGGCATTGCAGGGCTGGTCTCAACCCTCGGCGTGGCGGTGTTAGTCAGAACATGTACTGCACAGTGCACACGCATCTGATGTCAAGTCCCACAGCCAGCAGGTGCCAAATTAATTAACAAAAAATGGGCCTACCGTGCCTGATAAGTTGGGGGGAAACAACTCCCACTTCCAAACTGGGATTGTAGTGGGATAATCCACACAATTGTAATGAAAAGCCACATAAAGGTCTGCGTTAGGAGAGCGACAAACATGAGTGCCGGGAGGGGCGGGGGTCCCTGAACGGGTGACGTCAGATTGGCGGAGCAGATGATGGAGGTGTCAGATGCATGGACGCACCCCCAGTGATTTGCACCTCACACCCAGTCATCTGAGACACATCCAGAGGGGTGTAGCGTGCACACGCGGCAGACAGTTCTAAATTATAAAACCGAGGAAACTACTATTATCTGCAGGATTTAAGGACTTTTTTAACAGCTGTTCTAGCCCGTGAGGAGCTCCCGGTGCAGGAGATGACGTTTGGGCACGAGCCAAACACTTTCATTCCAGAGGAGATGTGTGTTTTCCTAACAAGGCGCTTTCACAACAATACTAAAACTCATTGAATTATATTCTTTGGATGGACGTGGAATCGTGGATCCGGTGGCTTTTCTTTACTAGGAGTGATTCTCCGATGTTTGATAAATATGGACCCAGAAGTCATTTTGGATTTAAGTGAAAGAGATTGTACAGTAAACCAACACATCAAATCTACAATCACAATTCCTTTTTTTCTTTCTATCTACCTCATCTCTCTCTATATATATATATCTCTTTCTCTCTGTGTTGCCAGTGGTGAGAGTGGCTCCGGGAAGACGGAGGCCGCTAAGCACATCGTGAGGCACCTGACGTCCCGTTCAAGTCCCAAAGGCTTTGCTCTGGAACCAAGGATGAACCAGGTAAGACTTCCTCTTCCCTCGTCTCCTTTCCTTATTTCCCCTCTTCTCCCCTCGACCTCGGCTATCCTCTCGTCTTCTCTGCTTTTTTTTTTTTTTATCTCCTCTCCTCTTCTATACCGTGTCAGAAAATGACTAGCGAGACGGTGCAGGTAGGGGATAATAATGCAATTTGAGGAATCATCCCCACTACCCTTTCATTGTAAAACACAGACATGGTGTCCTAAAACATGTCCCTCTCACGACAAATTCCTCATCGCAGCACTGCCGGGTGTTCCATTTGTTCTTGAAGCCGAGGCGCTGACAGTTGACGTCCTGTCCCCCTCTCTGGTTGTCTTCTTTTTTTTTTTCCATTCCTTTCCCTGTCATTTCTGTGATCAAATAAATGTGATAGCACAGAGCATAGACAAGAGAGGGTTCTTAGCTGTGTGAATGTCTGCGGGATCGGTGGAGGACCAGACCCACTATTCCTCCTTCCCTGCCATGGGGGAGAAAATGTACAGTGTGTATGGATTGGCGAAGCACACTGCGGGGCCCTGCCGGGACCCGGAGCTGGTTGTCTTTTTTCCTTGTGTGATCCTTTGTCAGAAGCATCATTTCAATACTGAGACATTGTGTGTGACTGCACCGTCAAATTGTCAAGAAAAGGTGGCTTCATCTCTACGATGCCGCTCCCTTTAGACGGAATCATTCGTGGAAAAAAAGGGTCCGGGCGCTATTGATCAGGGGAGAGTGTCGCCGCTATGTAGTCTGATGATGGAAGCGTCAATAAATATGACTGTGAGACATAAAGGAGCCCAAAAAGGTTCCCAACCACAGCCTATAGTCTAAGAGCGATAATGACCACCAGTCAGGGTGAATGACCAACATTATATCTGAAGGTGGCTCCAGACTCTTCAAGGTCATTGTAACTGGAATCCCTCCCGGTTCCACTCTTGGAGTATAATGAGCAAAAACCCTTGCCTCAACAGCTTCTAAACAGGAGAATCAAGGAGAATCAAGGCTGGCACTCAAATCATCAATCCTAAGATGTTCCCTGTTACAGTGATTTATGTAGTCATCAAGTATTTTTTTTGTTTTCTGTTCCTCTGTGTTCTGCTGGTATTGAAAAACATTGGGCGTGGAACTGCTCTGTTCCCCATCAAGTCATCTTCATCTTTCAATATCTGGGTCAGCCTGCTTTCAAATCACACGAGGAGAGAATGAAGCGTAGTAGTCAGATATTGGCATCATACCGACATCTAGTGGCGATAAGTGGATTTGCAGCAAGTGAAATTAGTGTATCAGAATGTGTTAATTGGGGGACTAAGTGAACAAGGGCTTTGTCATGGTAATAGTTGCTGCATTGTAGCGCATATATATATATATATATATATATATATATATATATATATATATATATATAATTATACACACACACACATTATTAGGAATACTAAGTAGGGCCTCCCTTTGCTCTCAAAACAATCTAAATTCTTCTCGGCATGGATTGCACAAGATGTATGAAACATTCCTTTGAGATACTGGTCCGTGTTTATGTGATCGCGTCACGCAATTCCTGCAGATTTGTCAGCTGCACATACACGCTGCGAGTCCCCCGTTCTGTCACATCCCAAAGGTGTTCTATTGGATTCAGATCTGGTGACTGGGAAGGCCACTGAAGAACATTGACTGTCGTTAGGGGTGGGCGCCCGGCCCAGGGGCTTCAGCCCCCGATCTAAAATAGTCCCGGATTTAATTTTTACAAAAATAATAATAATAAAAAAACATCCCCGGATCCATTTATCTACACCTCCGATCATGCATTAAAGCCTTGAAAATAATATGATACCGTTGATCAAACAAGGCAAGTAGGGAGCGTCACTGCAGCTCTGCTGCGTGCCCTCGTGTCCAGTAGAAGGAGCTGTCTCCATTCCGCTCTTCTCCACCACTTTGTGCTGCTTCTCCAAATTTCCCCCTGTTTTTCCAAACAATTCATTTTTTATTTTTAATCATGTATTTATCTTCCTCAGTTTCCTAATTGAATCCCCACCCCCGGTCTGTTTGGGCTCAGCCCCTGATGTCTTTGAATCCTAACATCGCCCCTGGGCTGTGGCATTCAAGCGATGATTGATCGATATTAACCCTGGCCCAAAGTGTGCCAAGAAAACATTCCCTAAACCATTACACCACCACCACCACCAGCTGGACTGGTGACACAAGGCAGGTTGGGTCCATGGATTCATGCTGTTGGCGCCAAATTCTGACCCCACCATCTGTGTGCCTCAGCAGTAATAGATTCATCAGACCAGGCTACGTTTTTCCAGCCCTCAACTGTCCAGTTTTGGTGAGCATGTGCCGGCCGCAGCCTCAGCTTTCTCTTCTTGGCTGACAGAAGTGGAACCCGACGTGGTTTTCTGCTGTTGTAAGCCCATCCGCCTCAAGGTTCTACGTGTTGTGCATTCTGAGGTGTTTTCTGCTCCACCACAACGGTACAGAGTGGTTATCTGAGTTACCGTAGCCTTTCTGTCATCTTGAACCAGTCTGGCCATTCTCCATCGACTTCTCTCATCAACAAGGCGTGCCCGTCCGCAGAACAGCCGCTCACTGGATGTTTTTGGATTTTCACACCATTCTGAGTAAACTCTAGAGACTGTTGTGCGTCCAAAACCCAGGAGATCAGCAGTAACAGAAATATTCAAAGCAGCCCGTCTGCCACCGACAATCACGCCACGGTTGAAAACACTGAGATCACATTTCTTCCCCCATTCTGATGGTTGATGTGAACATAAACTGAAACTGCTGACCAGCATCTGCATGATTTTATACACTGCACTGGTGCCACACGATTGACCGGTTAGATAATTGCATGAATTAGTAAGTGTGTACACTTACTAATTCATGCATTTAGTGTTCCCAATAAAGTGCTCAGTGAGTGTGTGTGTGTGTGTGTGTGTCTGTGTGTGTGTGTGTGTGTGTGAGAGTGAGTGTGTGTGTGTGTGTGTTGGGAGAAGAGAGAGGGAGATTTCCTGCAAATAAATATGACACATGAAACATTTTCATAACATGAAAATATGACTAGGAATGTGAGTGGGACTCGCATGTGGGATGTAGGTGTCTTAGAAAAACAACAGACTTTCATTGCACTGGGGAAAAATACATTGCGATATATATACTGCACCACTGTTGTTTACACAATACGCAGGTCAACTATATCCTTGAGGCCTTCGGACACG
>NC_137210.1:14074473-14124473 GCF_960531495.2 Zeus faber | reverse complement strand
AGGGAATGAGGGATGTTATCAGCTGTAGTGGTCTGCGTTTCATCGCCTCAGCCCCCTCGCGCAATCATCCGGGTGCCTGCGAACCTGAAATTTATCTTACAGCCTGATTGATTCCTTCCGAGAGCAACAAAAGAAAGGATTTGATTGTCTTTAAATTTGGATGTGAAAAAATGGTGGAATGTGTCCGCCGGGTGAACACATTCTCAACTTCTCAATTACGTTTTTTGGCAGATGAGGCCAAAAGAAAAAAAAAAGTGATAATAACGTTGAAAACAGCAGAGATGTGGGGAAAAATTGAAAGGGAGTGATAATGTATATAGTCAATGCCACTAACAACGAGTTATGTTGTTTTCCTTCTTAGATCTGACAGTTACTTGGTATTCGGATGTATGTTCATTGCAAATAATATCTACAGTTTAATAAGCATTTATAAGGTCGTCTAACCTGAGGAGGCCTTGGATCATGATTTCTTATCTTCAATATCTGTTATATATATCTGTCTTATCTCCCTCTGTCTCTGTCTCTCTCTCCTCCACAGTGGCTGGACTTTTACAGGTGTCTTCTGATGACCTGGGCTCCGCTCTCACCTCTGACGTTCAGTTCTTCAAAGGTGAACTCCTGCCGGCCACTCCGTATTGTTTACATTACCCCTACTACCTCCTATTCTCTCTCTCTCTCTCTCTCTCTCTCTCTCTCCCACTAACACATAGTGGCAGTCAGGGAATCTTGATGGCTGTTCACTGGTATTGCGTCATCATGAAATGAAGATCTGGACCTTTTATACAATTGAAGCTGGATATGAAATTGAATGAAATCCAAATTGAATTGGGACTTGCACCCCCCCCCCCCCCCAAAAAAAATACATTAATTGAATTAGGTGATGTGATCACTCGGCGACACACGGTGGAGATGTCAGAGCAGCACAGGGACCAACTGGCCAAGGCGCTGTACGGACGTCTCTTCAGTCACCTGGTCAACTGCAGCAACGTCTACCTGCAGGGGCAGGACGACAGCCTCAGGTACGGCTGTTTGAACGTGTGTGTGTGGCTGAGGTTGTGTTGATATGTGTTTACATGTGTTTTTAATGTGCCTTTATCTGTGTTTATGTCCGTACAGATGTTTTCATGAGATTATTCATATGTACTCGATGTTTTTTTTTTATCGTCTTCTTTTTTTTTTTTTTTTTTTTTGCTGCTGTTAGAGTTGCAATTTCCCTCCAGGGAGAATGTGGCATCTACAGTACATGTCACCTCGTCTAATCTTTGCGTCTCCGTTCGAGCATGCATGCTTGTGGTTCCGCCACAGCGCCAGTAGCCACTGAAATGTTGTCGATGAAGATGCGAGAATTTCTTTGGATGCCCGCAGTGTTGATAGCTACTATCACAAGCAGACAGTGCGGTTTATCTGTCACTGCAGATGAGCCGTGGCACATTCAGTGCCAGCCAGGAGCCATGTTAGAGACTGTTGGACGTTAGTAGTAGTTCAGAGTGAAGGTTTGGAATAGTTCACATTGCATGAGACGCACGGAAGACTAAAGTTTAAAAATGCGAGTTGTTCGATTTGAGATGACACTGCGCACACCCGCACACACTTACACACACACACACACACACACACACACACACACACACACTGACACACACACACGCACACACGCACACACACACACACGCACACACACACAGGTTCAAGCCTTCAACCCGGGTGAAGGCCGGTGGACACTTATTTTGCTGTTGTTGAGTCTTATCACAGTCAGATAAGTGGAGCCTCTGTCTCTGGAATGTGGTTATGTTGTTGCCCTGTATATGCATCAACCACAGAATGCGATAAATACCTCAACCAACACACACACATACACACATTAAAAAATGTTTGGTCAGGATCTTGCAATCCAACAGACTGACTGATAGAAATGTGAGATAATAAAAAATAACCTTCCTATAATCTGAGGTTGCCTCTTTGAATTCCAATAACGTCTACCTAGGTGTGTTTGTTGCTGGTTTGTGAGTGTGTGTGGTCATGGGTTGCTTTGTTTGCTGTGTGCGTGCGTGCGTGCGTGAAAAGGGTCAAATTCAGCCTCCACTGACTATGACTGGGGTCAATGCGGAGAATCTCATGTTGTTTCCTTTATTTATACTAGTTATCCTTTAACACGTATGAACAGGGGTGTTATGCGACGTTACTACTTCACCAATCCAACCTTTTTGTGTGTGACTTTAAAATGCTGACATGCCGCAGAAATTGAACTACAGTGTGCTGACTCAACGCTATCAACGCTTTCATGTGTCTATCCGCGTACGCCAGACGTTCACACTAAACACTTGGAGAAGCCTTGTTTACGTGTCACGTGTTTGAGCTTTCATTTCATTTCTCACATTGTGGTCCTTCCAATTATTTTTTGTTTTCATCTTCTTAATTTCTTGTTTAATATTCTTGTCAGATGCATCCATAATTATTGATTTATTTTAAAAAAAATCGAATTCTTTTTTTTTTTTTTGACCCCTCTTCCATTTACCGCAGCATTTCAAATCATGCGGCAATAAATGCTGTAGTTGCAGAATTGAAATTGCACAAATTGTGTCTCCTCACATTTTACATGTAAAAAAACACGTGTGTGTGTGTGTGTGTGTGTGTGTGTGTGTGTGTGTGTGTGTGTGTATGTGTGTGTGTTGTTCTAACCCCCCCTCCTTCTCTCTGCTGGTCTCTTGCAGTGATCCTGCTCTGGAAATTGGGATCTTGGACATGTTTGGATTTGAAGATTTAACCAGGAATGCTTTCGAGCAGGTGAGACCCTTTCATAATACACAGCAGGATCGTCATCACGACACAGTGACGCCACTGCTTTTTATCCACATTGCACCGCTCAAGGTCTTGATGCCTGGAATTCACTTCTAGAATTTTTTTTTTTGTCAAAGAATCTATTTGTGGCATTTAGACACGAGCTTCATTGAATTGCAAGGCTGACCAGGCGCTCAAAGTGTTTGTTCATAAACGTACGGATATTTGAGGCATTTCGTAAAAAGTTAGCGAGACAGTTTAGGAGCAGGGGCTGAATTTGTGCCGGATCCTGCCGGAACATGTTCCGAGACCTCCCAGATTGAGACCGGCACCTATTTGATTGGATCCGGCACCCGCGCACAGGCTGCGGCGCCGCGGCTCGAGTTGCGAGCTCCGCCGTTCCCCGGTTCTCCAAACAAAACCAACAGAAATAGTGTGTTTTTTCGATTATCTTTTAGGGCTGCACCCGACTCCGAATTTTGTCAGGCAAATTGGATTCGCACCCGTCTCCCTCTCTGACGGCACAGACGATGCGCGCGCCAGCGATGGGGTGCCAGCGACCGGCATGCCAGAACAGTGTGTTGAGTCTGCGAGTCGTGCCCCGTCCCCCACACGGTTTTTCGTTGTTTTATTGGGAGGAACGGGTCACGGCGATGGGTGGGCGCACGAAGAGTTCGCGTTCGTGTTATTCTAACGCACACTGACTGGAAAAAAAAAGGAAACGACTGCTCGACTTGAACATTCTCAGTCGACTGACGGGTTTCGGGGCTGATGATTTGGGGAGCAGCCCTATTATTTTTGACTTCCGTTTCCTAATTGACCAGCCCATGCCGCGTCACGCATGGCCGCCTAACCCCATGCATTCCGTGCATACGTTCCGTGTGTACCTTTTCTTTCTCCCCCGACCCACCGGATCGGCAACCCCTCTGTGTTCCGCCACCTCCTGATGTACAAATTAAGCACTGTTTAGGAGGCTGTGTATTTTGGCCCTGACATTCTTGTGTGTAATTGTAATGAATGAGGCGAGGCGTGCAAAGCGCTGTGGCCTGATGTCCGGCTGTCCTCAGCTGAACCCGCTGCTGACACAATGACTGCCTCTGTGCCAGCAACCAGAGTAATAGGCGGCTCGCACCCTATGTGTTTGTGTTTGTGTGTGTGTGTGTGTGTGTGTGTGTGTGTGTGTCTCGGTGTGTCTCAGTGTGTGTTGTGGGTGTGTGTCGGTATAAGTCAGAGCTTTGAAGGTGTTGAAGGAGATAAGTGCTTACTGCCACTGTTCTCAGCTCACCTGTGTCCTCCTCCCAGGGACGCTCCCCAGGTCTCATCCCACTACTTATTTTCCTGTGTGGGTGTGTGTGTGTGTGTGTGTGTTTGTGTTCGTTTGCGTATGGGGGGGGGGGTTTATGTGTGTTGTTTTGCCTTCCGCAGCACGTGACTTCCCCGTTTCGTGCCTACATGGCTTTACACTTCTTTAGGATGATCTCTTATCTGAGTGGGAGATGGGGGGGGGCGGGGTTTGGAGTGACCTCTGTTCCCAAGGCCGCCGAGAGGGCGACGCTGTGGAGGGGGCTGGCAGGGCGGGGGTGGCTCACTTAGAGAAAACAAGCAGAGGAATTACCCTGAGTGGCAAGCGTTACAGCTGAAGTGATTAAAAATCCTCCCTTAATCCCCCTACTTTCCTCCCTGTCTCCGTTTTTTATCCTTCCTCCAACAACACCACCTACCCACCCACCCACCCTGTCTTCTCTCCTGCTGCCGGTGGCTGAGAGCCGTCGGTTAATGACAACCTGCTCTAATCACTAAATTACACTCATTAAACGTGAGATGGGGGGTGGGGGGGGGGAGGGTCTGTATAAACAGACACGATGATCACTTACATTAGAGGCGACAAACAAGCTCCCAACACTCAGCTCGTCTGTACAATCAAACACTCACAAGTACGTAAACACACACACACACACACACACACACACACACACACACACACACACACACACAACCCATGAACTCATTCACACTTGTGCGCGCAAAAACACGCACATGCACTTATACACAAACAAACAACAAGCAGACTTCACATGAGCACCATGATCTGGGTCATTAGAGCGGCCTGGTCTTGTTAATTAAAGCTGTGTTTGTTGGCGGTGTGTTGTACCTGCTCAGCGCTTTACTAATGAGCTAACTCAATCAAGCACCTGCCGGGGCTGAGCCCTTAATGGACGAGGCCCACCCCAAGACAAAGGATAGGCAGACAGCGATAGCGGAACACAGAAGGCAGGGCGGCGGCGGCGGCGGCAGCCACGGAGCCACGCGGCTCTGAATCCGCTCGTCAATGTATGGCTCAGCCTAGATCCGGGAGGTGTCTGTGCCCTCTGCACGATCAGGTGAACCCAGGTGGACTCGTGTTCGCACAGAGTGGAACCAATGAGCTTGAGACTTTGAGCTAAAAGCGACAGCGAGGACGGAGGTTGAAGTTCAAGTTTAAGTTCAAGAGATTATTTGTCACATCAGGCCTCCTTTAAAATGAAAACGCCAGTGATAGGCAGTCATTCCCACATTTACCTCCTTTACAGAAAAGTTCTGTTTGGAGTCTGTTCCGACAAACATGACTGTTAGGGATAAATGATGAGATGAGGCAACAGAACCAGTTTTGTTTTTAAAGCAGCGCTTCGGTCCCCCTCTCCCCTATAGACTCTGCTGACGGAGCCCTCGTCCCCGAACGCGATTACCCTAAGCCAATGTTATTAAACCAGTGTGATAGGGCGCAGATATTCCTCTATAATCCCATTCAAATTTGTATGCTTTATTTATTTTTAATATTAGTTTGTCCTGAGGGGGTTTACGCACGGTTCTGCAGCTCCCATCTTTTCTCCAGAGAAAGCAAATTAAAATTCTCAAATGTATTTCATTTACTCCGCTTTATGCTGCTGCGAAGCTGATCGCTCCTGAAAAAAATCCCGCCCGTGTTCTCGCGGCCCGGTGGCAAATGCCAGGGTCCACGAGCCGTAGGGTTGGGAACCTCTGCTCGAGAGGACATTCCGTGACGGTCTGGTTTATTTCCTGCTTTCATCGCCGCATCTGTGGAATTACTGCACAATCTGGTTAAAGGTGCACTCTCTGTTGTACACACAGCGTAACGCTGAAGGAGAGGGAGATGGGCCGGTGCACTCATGCGTCTCCGCCGACGAGGACTTCGCACACCGTTAGCGGGAATATTTCTCTCTGATGTGCACCATCACTGTGCAACAAACTGGATGGACATATATTGAACTTAATTGTTCATCACATGTGAATTGATTCGCTAACGTTAGACAAAACATTTATAATCAATTATTTATTTATTCAAAAATAAAAATAAATACACAATCGAATGGCAATTTCAGCATTCGAATAGTGTTCTTTTTTAAAAATATTTGAATTCGCGTTCGAATTTCATTCCTCCAGCGGGATCATTTTCCACCAGCCCTGTACTCTCTGCCTCAGGAGAAAGAACTTTCTCCGCCCGTTCTCCCACTCCCTGTCCGCTCGCTCCGTCTCCAGCTCCTTGCTGCAGTACAGCCGGTGGGCAAGCGAAGCGCTTGTGACTGACGTCCCCGCACCACACTCCTAACTCTAAAATCCACGTCTAGTGTCTGAGTGGCATTTTTTAGAAGAAAAATAATAAAATTTAAGAACATAAAGACCTGTCTCCATAGAGACAGGAATGTGTTACAGTGTCTAGTCTACACAGCCGAGTTCAGCGGTTCGGATTGGACTCATTTTAAAATCATTTTTAAAATATTTAAAAAAAAAAACACTATTTGCGCTTTATTTTTATTTGGCTCCACCCCTACTTAATGGCAATCTTATCGCTTCCATTCCCACATACTTCCATTCACAGCTGTTCCGGCAATTTGCCGTAAACTTATACTACTTGGACTTTTACGGAACATCAAGACCGGATCCCTGTCATCATGTGACACCAATACAGAACGATGTTGGTAGAGTTACAGCTTTCAGTGCAAGTGGGAAAGGGGCTTGAGAGGTCTCAAAACTAGGCTTTGGCCGATATTCGATCATTTTGAATATTGCGATATTTGCCACCATATGCGATATGGTGGAAAACATTCATATTTATGGTATATTTAAACTTGAAAAGCTAAAAAGAAAAATCCACAAAGGGAGGGAGAAGATCAAACCCACTATTTACACATCAGAGAAGAATTAGAGAAAATATTTTTCTATACTGTGTATGTATTAAAGAGAGTCAACTATTTATATCTATTTGTTTATCTATTTATTTATGCTAAACAATTTATGAAGCAGTATCTATTTACAATTATTTAAAGAAATGGTGATCAACGATGGTGCAAAAGGAGAGTGAAAGACCCCGGCACAGTCAGCAGAAGAGCCGTGGACTGGGATTACTCTGAGCAGCATGCGTGGGAATGAATTACAACATCACATATTTTAATATATTTCTCGCCTTTTCCCTGACTGTCTGAATAAGTCGCTAAATTTGTCGCTTTTTAGAAATAAAGTCGCCAAGTTGGCAACACTGTCCGTCACTGTCCTCTTACCCCCCCTTTCACCCCTTTTAGCACCAAAATCGAAGGATTTAAAGCTTCTGCCAGAATGCTACTTGGCAAAATGTGATGCATTATTATCCACGCTGGCATGCTGTGACATAAAACCATTTCTTCATTGCTATGTTAATATATTAGCAGCAGAGTATTAGGGGCAGCAACTATTGTGTTGCCAGGCAGATATCATTATTTTCTTTCGGGATACCAGCCTGTTTGCCTGATAAATCAGCACATCTCCGGTTGTTGCGTGAGTTCTTCCGCTGCTGCTGTGTTGGCTCTCTGTTCCATTTGGTCATTTCACATCCACATGCCTACTTATTACATCAATGTGACGGGTCCCTCTACAGCAAAGCAAACGGCCAACCAAAGGGTTTTCATTGGATAATGGATTCCTCGCTGTGCAGTGATTGGTTGGCTCCTGGGTTAGGACGAGGTCATGGAGCTCAGTGGGATCCTATCCCAATTATAAGGTTCAGAGGGTGAACTTTATTTAGGTGCACATTAGGGCTGCAGGAACAAAATTCAAATATTAAAATATTACCACTATTCAAATGCTAAAATTGCCATTTGATTGTGTATTTTTTTTTTTTATATATAATTAATGTATTGTAAATGTTAAGGCTAATGTTAGCAAATCTATTCACATGTGATGAACAATAAAGTTCAATTTAATTTCATCCAGTTTGTTGCATAGTGAGCAAACATTAGAGGGAAATATTCCCGGTAACGGTGCGCAAAGTGAGCGCACCGGCGTTTCACTGTGTGTACAAGGGAGAGTACGCCTTTGACCAGAACGAACCAGTTGTACCACAGATGTGCCGATGAAAGCGGAAAAGATGAAAGCTGACAACACCGGTGCGATTTTTTTTTTCAGGTGCGATCTGCGATTTGCGCCACAGCGGAGCAGCAACAGGAAACGGAGTAAATTAAATACATCTAGAGTTTTTATTTGCTTTGTCTGGAGAAAAGATCGCTCTGATCTCTATAAGAAAGCATACAAATTCAATTGGGATTATAGAGGAATATCCGCAGCCCTAGTGTACATCATGCCCAGAGCGTCCCTGTCAAGATTTCTTATAATATGAAAAAGTCTATTTCATGAGGAGTATGTTCAGTCATGCCCCATTTACTCCGTGTCCCAGCTGTTTTGTGGGCTGTAGGTTGTGTGTGCGCGTGCATGAGTGTAAACGCATGCATGCTTGCTTCTGGTATAAAAACAAACATTTGGCCGTGTGTTTCTGAGGTGGGTACTTTGCAATTTGCATTCAACTGTGCTTTTATAGGTTGACTTGTAACGTGTGTGTGTGTGTGTGTGTGTGTGTGTGTGTGTGTGTGTGTGTGTGTGTGTGTGTGTGTGTGTGTGTGTGTGTGTGTGTGTGTGTGTGTGTGTGTGTGTGTGTCTGTGTGTGTGTGTGTGTGTGTTCCAGCTGTGCGTGAACATGACCAACGAGCGGCTGCGGCAGTATGTCTCCGAGGTGCTTTTCCAGCAGGAGCAGGCCGAGTGTCTGCAAGAGGGAGTCGCCATGGAGACGCTGTGCTCCCCCAGCAGCCAGACGGCTGTTCTGGACTTCTTCCTCCAGGTAGCGCCTGTTCAGACCGGTCCAGTCCAGACCTGACCCTTATGTAATGCATCTACAGGAGCTGGTACACAGCTTGGAAATACACTCCCTTATCTCCGGTTCCCCTCGTGTCACAAAGAGGATTTCCTCGGAAATGTGTCCATGTCAAACTGCTGGAAGTCAATTTGAATGAATTTGTTGTTTCCAAATGTATCCAAAATTGGATATTTGTCATTGTTGACTTAGGCCGAAGTCAGTTGGCGTCTGAAGGGTTCAAGCCACAAGCTCGTTCCATCTCTGAAAATGCAATTATCGGCACTCTCGGAACATTGAGTAATGACTTTAAGGAAGCCTTTACTTCCCAAAATGGGTAGCTAATGTTCTGTCATTTTAACCCTTTGGTTGACCAAATTGTGGACAGATGAACCCGCCCTGTCTTTGCTGTGATCGTTGGAAAACGTGGTCTATTTTTGTCAACACAACGAAGCCTCACTTAAGGCCGGAGCAGCAGACCCGAGACCCCGCAGTAATCGCTGATTTCACTTAAGACGTAGAACGGAGCCGCCGCAGCAGACCAGACCGACTCCGTCAGTGACGGCGCAAGGTGTCGTTTACTGCTTTTGGCGCGACATACTATTGTGCTGGTCTCGTCCCAGAAACCTCAGGGCCTGCTCTGCCTGGTGGACGAGGAGAGCCAGGGCTTGCGGCCGGCGGAGCAGACCCTGTATAAGAGGCTGTCGGCACAGCTGGACTCCAGCCAGACACAGGCCCTGTCGCTCACCACCAAGGATGGCAACGGCAACCCTCCGCCCAAAGACCAAGGCCCGGCTTTTATCGTCAGCCACTACGCCGCACAGGTCTGTTTGTACCTTTTGTTTCGTCGTTTGAAAGCACCAGGCCTCATTTATACTGGGCCATTCGACTATTGCAAAAGCTCGTATGTGATGTGTGCGGTGTGCAGCATCAGAACGGACAGATGTGGACGCAACCGTTCAGATCCTCACACTTGAGTTGTTTGTGTTGGGTAAGCACGAAAACATGGCGGCAGTGCATGAGACTGAGGTCCATGGAATCCTTTTAGTCTGTACCATCAAATTCAATTTCTGACCCCAAATTCAATGGAGAATTTGGGGTCGCTAATTTGCATACCAACAGAATAAAAAGCGGAAAAGTCCATACAATGGCTTACATGCATAATACAGTGGATACATATTTTTGCAGCACGTATCGTTTTGACCCTGTTTGTCTGTGTTTTCAACCAGATTTCATATGACCTCACGGGATCTCTGACCAGAAACAAGGACTCCCTCCCTCAGAATCTGTTGTTCGCTATGAAGTGTAAGTACGACACACGCACACACACAAGCACACACACACACACACACACACACACACACACACACACTGGTATGCCACACATACGGACTTGCATAAACAGACGCATTCTTGTTTAAGCTCACAATCACAACAAGACCCCGATTGTTTTAGCGCTGCGTGAACATGCGTGCGCCAGGGTTAACGCTGAGCGTGTGTGTGTGTGTGTGTGTGTGTGTGTGTGTGTGTGTGTGTGTGTGTGTGTGTGTGTGTGTGTGTGTGTGTGTGTGTGTGTGTGTGTGTGTGTGTGTGTGTGTGAAAGCGGGGTCAGTGTGTTTATTGTCTGCGGAAAGGTGCCAGATGCGAGCTGTTGTGGCTAGAGGGACACAGGCAACCGTTGTGGGGGCGCCAGGTCTCGCCCTGCGTCCAGCATCCTAATTGCCATAATTTACATGATGAGGCTAATCTTCTAAAGACGAACCCTTCACTCACACTTGGCTGCTGTCCCTCTGGCTGGCTGCCGCCGCGCCACGCTCACTCCGGCCAACACTCACGCCGGCCCATCCTCGTATTACCCCCCGACGCATGTGCGCACGTACAGTGGGCACATGAAATAGAATTTAAGAATCACCTCGCACATCTGCCTCTCCTTGTCGATCACGCCCTCCTTCCTTTCTGGGTCAGAGGTCAGCGGTCTAGCCGGAGGTGTTGCTGCGGAGATGGGGGCCTCTTTGTAGTTCTCCATTCAGGTGGCGAGGCTGATTACTTTGAATGAAAAGACAATTACGCCTGGAGCTGCACGCCACTTAGACCTAACCCTAAAATGAGTGCTGGTTCCGTGTTTGTTATTCTTTTCTCAGTCCTGCCCTCTCTCCCCCTCTCTCTCTCTCTCTCTCTCGCGCGCTTCCTCCCTCCCTCTCTCAGCCCATCAGAACGCAGGGATTTCGCATCGACTCAGCCACCCACACTCACACACTTGTTGTTTGGCCCTCTGAATGAGCTCATTGTTGTTGCGGGTCGCTCTACATGTTGTCGAGCGGCTGGCTCGGCCTGCCGCTGCCAAACGACTGATTGTTTCATGCTTCTCCTTTTTCCCCCCCTTCTCCTTTTATGCCTCCCCCATCCAGCTCTCTCTTCTCCTTTACCTTCTCCTCCACTGTTCTTCTCCCCTTTCTATCTGCTTGGTCCAACCCCTCTTCATCCTCCCCTGCTTTCCACCAATGCTGTCTCTCCTCAATCTCGTTGTACCTAATTCTTTGCGTGCGTGTGTGTGTGTGTGCGTGTGCGTGTGCGTTTGCGTGCGTGTGTGTGTGTGTGTGTGTGTGTGTTGTCCCTGGCAGCCAGCGAAAGCGTGCTGCTGCAGCAGCTCTTCCAGTCCAAGCTGACGCAGACCGGTTCTCTGGTGCCGGCAGCTCGGGGCCGCCTGGGCCTGAGGGGCCCTAAAGCGGCCCTGCTCCTCCACAAGGCCCATCCCGCCCCACCAGGCCCTGCCAGCACACTCCCCCACCAACCCCGGGGGTACCGCGAACTCGCCAAGGTAAAGCAAGGAGTCCCAAACAGTCCACGGGAAAAAAAAATAAAATCACGCCCACCCACCCCGCCCACATTATAAGGTTTGCCATAGCTGCTGGATGCGTTTGGTGTGTTTCCGAGGCGCAGATGAGCATGAATTGCCGCTGAAGGCGACGTTTGCTCAGCGAAACTTACCGTCATCATCCAGCGATTGATTCGGTGACGGAGAATCGGTTTACGCTCGCATCGCGTTGAGCTTCAATGCAGGGGGGGGCAGATTAAGAAACTCATATTGGAACAACTGGGTTTGGGGAGCAAACAGCGGTGGATTCTGTGACACGCTCAGTCACGAGCTGTTCCAACTGGACGGCTGCCCGCCATGTCGATCGATGGAAAAAAACAGGGGAGTATATTTAAAAAAATAAAAAATAAAAAAACCCAGTCTAATTTGGGCGACTTCCCATTGCATCGCTATATTTAAACCTCTGGGAATTGGATTTGTTTGTGCAGTCCAGTCCAACAGATAGAAAATCCATGCCTGTGCGTGCGTTTGCATGTGCACGGACACACACACTCCCGCACACAGTCTGTCACAGACTTCCCGTGATATATAATTGCGAGGAAACACAAGTCACACGACCTGCGATGGAAACACAGTGTTCCTCAGAGGAGATTTCCTAACCCCCGCCCATGACCAGGGCAGCGTTGGACTGTTGTCTCTCTTCCCCTCGCTTTCGGTCTCCTGCTCCCTACCTGTTGTATCTTTGTTTTTTTGCAAATGTAATACACTATCGATGGGCAAGGGGTGTACGTAATGTACCAGCGCACCTACGCGCATGGTGTCTCGCTCCTTGCGTAAGCTCCTGGGAGGGTTCCGCCCCTCCCCTCTCTGTGGCTCATTAGCCATCTCTAGTGCAGGCTTACATAAGACCCGCTCTGCCGCCCGCCCGCCCGCCTGCCCCCCCGACTCTAGCCACCGCCCGTCTGTTCCAGCTGCCTCATGACCTAACGTGAGGCAACATTGCAGAGTGTTACAGTAAGGCAGTTAAGGAGCCGGCGGAGGAGAGGGGGACGTTGATCCGTCCGCTGGGGCCGAGGCGGCGTATGCAGAGCGCCACGGCGGGGCTCCTTGCCTCACATCACAAGCATCCTCCTGCAAAAAGCCCTTTTGATTACCACTTTTTAATCTTCAGTCCAAAGCACACGTCCTTGTTAGACTCCTCATTAAGGTAGTTATGGGGGACTGTAATCGAATCGTGGGGTTATTAGCATTTTTTTTAAATGGCTGTTTGCGACCTGCCCAACGCCTCTGCTGCTTCCTGCTCTGTCCTCTTATCAGATCCTGAAGAAAAAAGGGGCCAGCTCCTTTCTTCGGCGGCTGGAGAGGTGTGGCCCCATCACAATGGCAGTGCAGCTAAGGGTAAGACACGTACACACACAATTTAAAAGCACCCCTCGCTCGGCCATTAAGATGAGATTGTACTTTATTGTCCGTGGAAATTTGTTTCGTGACCAGGGCCAACGTCACACATCATACACATCACAAAAAAACAACCTCCAAACAAATTGCACTTTTCATCCACTCTTAAAAACACCACTTTGTCATAACCCCAAAAGAAAAAAGAAAAAATGACTATGTTCAGAACAAAATTCTGGAGAACGCGCTGTCCTGCGTCAGCTCGTAATTGAATTGTAGTTGAATTTCAGGTTGTCCAGGTAAAGAGAGCCGCAAGTCAAATTTTCAAACAAGAGCTACAAAAAGGTCTCTTATTTACACAGAAGATCACCAAGATAGGTGACTGAGCTGGAAAAACCCAGCTGCGATGGTTCAGGTCTCTCGCGTGAAAACAGAAAGATTCAAAGACCTTTCTCTACGGCGGTTCTATTCATGATTCTTAGTTGATAGTTGGCTAGTAAGAGAGGAATGCTGTTGTGATACACTGCAGCGGTTCAAGCACTCCAGACCGAGACTGGCACTGACTTTGCAGAAATGACCCCAAAACCCAATATGTGGCATTCAGGAAAATCAGTGATTTGTTTCCCGTTGTCCTTATGACTCACTGGATATAACGTTTTCAGTAAACAATGGATGCCCGGTCAAAATCGAAGACTTTCGGCACAGTTTCACAAAATGTCAATGATTCAGTCCTGCGTTCCACAACGGAAGCTGAAACTGGCGGTTAAAGTCATGTGCCAGGGGAAAGACAGTCTTTATCACACAGTCGCAGAGCCCTGAAGCCCCGCCCCCCTGCCGGCTCGCTGTTCGCTGTTTATTGGAAGTTTATTAATATTTCACGTGTCGCCTGTCCAAATTTCTCCTCCTTCCCCCTCCTCCTAAATTTCTCCTCCTTCACTTCTTTGGGTCCCCAGCAATACTCTGTCCAAGTGTCAAGTAGGTCGAGTGAACGGTTGTCGAGATAATCAGAAGAAGTGATAATGGAAGGACATACAGATAGACGGACAGAGATTCCTGCCTTTATAGTCAGACGTGATAGATTCGTGACTCAAGCAATTCCTCCCCGTAACAAGACACGCTCCCTTCCCTCGACCTAGTGATGACAATGACCGTGCCCCACCCGGAGGCCTCTGGAAAATAAACCGTGGTGAATTCATAACTACACAACTCAACAATAACACTCATTTATAGATTATTTCCTCTCGCAGCGAAAGTGCAAAGGCAGTGAGGAACACGCGCCAGCAGCCTGACCGCAGAGCCGTTTGCTGCGCGCTGCTGACGCGAGGAGGCTCAAGTGTGGCTCACAGCAGCGGCAGCAGCGCTCTGAATGAGGCCCTGTGTGCTCCAGCGACGGAGCTGTGGGCTTGTGGTTCGAGCAGCCCCTTGGGGAATGGCAGGCGACGAGAGAGAGAGAGAGCGAGAGAGAGCGAGAGTGAGAGAGTGTGGGTCTAGAGAGCGATGCCGCAGCAAGCCAAGCATAAAGCCCTCCACATGAATGAAGGAATGAATGAATGGACAATGAACAACAGCCACTGTGTGCCTGCTTCTGCGTCTGTTTCTGTGTGCGTGTGCGTGTGTGCGTGTGCGTATGTATGCGTGCGCAAGTGGCTGATGTTAAGAGGCGAGGTGCTGAGCATTGTACTCAGGAACATGCAGACCATAGAATGACGTCAGGATGGGGAGTGGTTAGAAAATGGAGAGATGTTTGTGACGTGTGTGTGTGTGTGTGTGTGTGTGTGTGTGTGTGTGTGTGTGTGTGTGTGTGTGTGTGTGTGTGTGTGTGTGTGTGTGTGTGTGTGTGTGTGTGTGTGTGTGTGTGTGTGTGTGTGTGTCTGTGTGTACAGACGAAAGCATCAGAGAATTTAGTGCTTGCATAAAAGCTCTCTCACACTCACACACACACACACACACACACACACCCTTAGTGAGAACAGAGGTATATTTGTGTTTATTTATTTTCTCATTCCCTCCACAGGATGCACACACCGCCACCGGTCAGACCACAGTGTCACACACACGCTCGCACGCCCATAAGACGTGATCTCACTTTGGCCGCCACGCCGCGGTGCCACAGTGTGTTGTGACAGACGGTTCTTCAGATTAGTGCTTGGGTGCTCGAAATGTTTTTCTCTTGGAAGGCCAAATCTGAAACTTAACGCTGCGCTGGTATGAAACAGAACAGTCCAAGGCTCTTAAGATGACGCCTTAAACCAATCCACATGCATGTTGCGTCCGTAATTAAATTATATTTTTGTAATGCCAAAGTATGATTTAGTGCAAAAAACATATTCAACATGCCAAGCCTGTGTTAAATAGAAAGAAAGTGCAACTATTAGATGTGCGTAAATCGCTTATTAGGGTTATACCCGACTCACGAGCCCTGGGACAAAATAATTAAAGACTGTAGTATTGAGATTCTCCGACGTTACTGGTACTGTCAGCGTTATTGGAGAAATTAAGAAAATCAATTTATTTCGGCTATATGACATGTTTCTGACTTGCATTAACATTAAAATATTAATCTAAGAAGCGTTTTCCCTCGTTCGCTCCATCGCCGGAATGGAGATATGCGCAAGGGGGGGCGGGTCCAGCTCCCTCTGCCTGGCTCTCACACACGCACCCATGGGGGCACGGTGGCACCACGGGATGCCAAGACTCATGAGTTCACGGTCTCCCTGAAGACACCTTTTACTCCAGGTGTTTATTCCCAAAACAGCGTATCCCAAATTCCGGGCTGCTGCTTATTTCACCACCGAGCCCCGTTCCTCCGAGCCCAGTCCCCGCACTGTTTTTAGTTGTTTTATTTGGAGGAACAGGGCACAGGGCACACGGAGAACAGTGTTCGATTCATACATATACAAATATATTTATGATTCCAATTATTTATAATTTCTCATTGGTTATCCCTGTGCATTTTGTAAGCTTCTATCAGTTTCATCCTGTTATGTAATGCACACTGACTGACAAAAAACCCAAAAACGGCTGCTCGACTTGAAGAATCTCAGTTGACCGACAGGTTTCCGACTGATGATTCAACTTGTCGATTTTCAAGGGGCCTATGGCCTATTATTATGATTACGGTTATTATTAGCCTTTTCCTGAAAGACTGTTTCCAACTTAAAGGTTGGTTGAGTCATGCTCAGCATTCATAGCAGCTAGACAAACCAAAACATTCCCAGGTCATGGCCCAAAACCCAAAAATCATGAACACCGATCATTGCACAAAGTGTTTATAGACTAAATAATTGTAAGGCATCATTCACCCACTGACCCCTTATCCGCACTTTCTTCCGCGCAGAACACCCTGTCGGAGGTGATCAGCAAGCTGCAGACCTGCACCCCCCATTTTGTGGAATGCGTGCGGCCAAACACGCGAGGCGAGCCCGACTGCTTCGACAGCTTCCACGTGTCCACCCAGCTGCAATACATCGGCGTGCTGGAGATGGTCCGCATGATACGCTACGGCTACCCGGTCCGCCTGCCCTTCCCGGACTTCCTCAGCAGGTTGGTGTCCGCGGAGTGCAAGCAAACCCAGTCAGAACTCATCCAGCATCTCCTACCACACGCCATCCAAGTGGCGTGTTCAGGGACCTCCTGCACAGAGACACAGACGACGGGGGTTGTAAACACCAGTTTATTGTAGAGAGTTGGCCAGTTGGAATTAGCCCAGGAGCAGATAGAACGTGTCATGACACAGGTTCCTATCCTGAGTGTATGTATGGATGGGGTTTTAACCTGTTGCTGGTTAGACCAACCAATGAGCAACAGGTATGCAGCCACCCTGATCCCAATCACCTAGATCCAGGTCAAGTGTGGCTGCGCAACCAGACCATCCCCACACCACAAGTATATATATATATACTGTATATATACTGTATATATATATTTATATATATTCAATATTATATAATAATATAATTTGTTATCAAGAATTCAACGAGGTCATTACCTTGCTTCCATATTGTAATGGCACTAATGACTACAATGTCATACCGTAGGTCTTTTTCAAACAAAAACGTGCTCAAATAGACTCGAGACTCTATATCATCATACGTTTAACATATCTTATTGTTTCTTTTATTTATTTTTTTATAACCGAGAGCACAATAGTTTACCACTGGAAGACAGTGAGTGAAATACAATATTTAATTACGGTTCGGCCCTGATTCCGCGGCCTGCTCTCTTTTAAGGAGAGGCTTTAAAGATGATTGATGAACCCGGCTTCTCCTTCACAGTTTCTCTCCCAGTTGGTCAGGTACAGACAGTTCCCAGCAGGTCACGGCAATCTGCCTCGGTCACCTCGAACTCGGAGACACATTGGACCCTTCTGGACTTTGACAGCCTGCGGCGTGGTTAATATATATATAATGTAATATAGAGTCTAGAAATAAGTCCAGACACGTCCTCTAACACATACACACACGGTCGAGCGCTGAGCGGTCACTGTGACTCCTCATGTTATAGGCACCAAGTGGGCTGGAACAGGATTTTGGAATGTGAAAGCGGCATTTTCTCTTTGATAAATTGCGCAACTAAATTTCGTGTCAGCCTGACACACCGACACACCGACACACACACGCACACACACACACCGACACACACACCGACACACACACACACACACACACACCATTGAAGTCAGTTGTGTGGAGGGCCTCCATCAATGTTTGACACTACAGTAATATTATTCCTTTTTCCAGTAACGACTAGTGTTACGAATTACTGATTAAAATTTCAGTTATATTAGTTACCCGACCAAAAAATAACTTGTCACAACATTATATTTGTTGATTCATTTTTATAATCGTCGTACAGCATTGTGATTTTATATCTGTGATCGGAGTGATCAGATTTTAATTTATCATTTGGTCGCATCGGGTATATCTGCTGTACGTCATGACAAACACATTGTGAGATCTGATCACGCTCACCTGATAGGACAGCTTCCACTACGGTCCCGCCCCTAAGCTATGCCGCAAATCAGCGGCAGGACTGCTTTACGGCAATGTTTTACGTCACGGTACTTCACGTTATCTAGACGTGGGAGCGAGTGGAATTGTAAGCAAAGGTGGATGGAGGTGAAAGTGGAGCTTCGGGAAATGACTCATTGGATGGATCATGGATTATTACAACATTTGTCCGTCTGCTTCTGCGCTGAGAGGACATACATGAGTGTTGACGACCGAGCAGATCGCATTTTAGTACATGTAGATGACACAGGCAGCGTCTGTATTTGAAGCCTTAGCTGCGCTCACCGGCGATTCCCCCGACAGTCACACAGAAGCGCACATGCAAAGTCTGAATTTTGAGGAGAATTACCAATTTCGTGGGGTGTCAACGGAAAAGTAATATAACGAATAGTGTAACGAATCACTATTGGCAGGGAGTAATAAGTAAAGTAATAATATTACTTTTGAAAAGAGCCACAAGTAATGAGTATTAAACTACATTTTTGGAGTAACAAGCCCAACACTTGTCTCCATGTCCCAAAGTGGATTGTACATCATTACCTCCCCCCATCGCTTATTTTCTCCTCACTCTTGCTCCGTCACCAGATCGCCAGGAAAGATGGATTCCTCTTCATCCCTTTCATCTCCTCTGCGCTCGCCCTCTGCCCAGCTCCCAACACAAACATGTTTTTCCCATTTTTGGAGGGGGGGAAAGGGGAGAATGATGTGTTCCTGTCACACCCCTCTCCTCCTTTTCTTTCCCTCTTTCTTTCCTCCTACTCTCTCTCTCTCTCTCTCTCTCTCTCTCTCTCACTCCGTCTCTCTCCTCCCCCTGCGCCGATTCGAGAGCGAGTTCCTAAAGCTAGCAGAGGGTTTTGCTCTTTCTCCCTTTTTTTCTCTCTATCTTTCTCCCTTTTCCTACATCCCTCTCTCTCTCTCTCTCTCTCTCTCTCTCTCTCTCTCTCTCTCTCTCTCTGAGGATAAAGGGATTAGCGTGAACATTCCAGCCAGATAATGAGAGAGGACACAACTGGTCACATGACCTCCCAAAAGTTTCCACTCCCCCGCTGTAAACATCACCGTGTTTTTAGAGGTCTCACCAGTTCAGGAGACAGACACACACACACACACACACACACACACTACGTGAGAATGTACACACCTTTGCACGCGCGCGCACACACACACACACTGAAAACACACGCACATGAACCGTTTTTGAGTGCGCATGTGACACGTGCACTCATAACATGTTATCACTCATCACATGTTACACATGTGACGTGCCTGTGTGACGCACACATGCACGTCTAAGCACAGCAAATGGGAGCACCGCTTCCTGGTCAACAACAGCTGGTGCGACCCCCCCCAAAAATATAACCGCCGTTTCGTGCTCCCGCTCGCATCACCTGGAACATCCGACGATCAGGTGTCGATCCATTCTGCCTTCCCCTTGACTTCACTTCGCTTGACTTCCCTCCACAAGCCGATACCGACACAGCACCATCAGAGCTTCAAGATTCAAGATCCAAGAGGTTTATTCATCACATACATACTTTCATACATACTGTATAGTCAGTGTAATGTCTCTGCAACACACCCGGAGATTATGCACAACAGTCTCTAAACTGAACATAATAGCGAACCTAATTCCTACGTGGCTGACTAACTGAAACTAACTGATTCCTAAAACGTAATGCGGTTAGTGAATAGAATAATATAAAAAAATTTAATAAGACTCAAAAATGTAATACAGAGTACAAAACAGAAATAAAGGGAATAGAGTTACCTATTTAGGATAGGCTATTTGTATATACAGATATGTGCTGTAAAGTGCATGTGAATAAAGTGTGAATGGAGATATACAGTACGGTATACAACAGTACGACACAGCAATACAGTAACACCGAGCAGAACAGCAATACAGCACAGTACGCAGTAACCCAAAACAGTGATACAGTATGCAGTACAGTATGCCACATACAGTACATAAAGGCAGTGTGGGTGTCTCAGTGCTTTTTGTTCGGACGCCTGGTGAGTTCAGCCTTGACAGTTCTTATGGCTTGCGGGAAGAAACTCTGTCTCAGTCTCTCTGTCCTCGCTGTCTGGCTGCAGAGGCGCTTGCCTGAGCGCAGCAGCTGGAACAGTCCATTGTTGGGGTGGTTTTCATGATGTGCTAAACCGACATCCGTCATCTTCCTGATACCGCAATATAAACAGCTTCTTGTGTGGGAATGCTCCGGTGACGAGAGAGGTCAGCTACATATGTGGAGGCTATGTTGGGAATGTTGTCCATTGATTATAGTTCTGGTTTCAATACCATAGTGCCCCCCAGACCGGTCACTGAGCTCAGGGAACTTGGACTTTTCACCTCTCTGTGCAACTGGGTCCTTGACTTCCTGGCTGGCAGACCCCAAGTGGTGAGGGTTGGGCTGCCACTCAACCCTCCTCGCCCTCTACGCACCAAAGGTTGTGTCCTGAACGCCCTGCTGTTCTCTGTACACACATGCCTGTGTGGCCAAGAGCAGCTCCAACACCATCATAAAGTTTGCTGACGACACAATAGTGGTTGGCCTGATCTTCGACAACGATGAGAAGGCCTGCAGTACCTGGGAGAGGTGGAGGACCCGACACTGTGGTGCCAGAACAACAGCCTCTGCCTGGACATCAGCAAAATCCAAGGAGCTGGTCGTGGACTTCAGGAGGACGCAGCAGAGGATCTACATCCCCTATCACCAACAACGGAACTGCGGTTGAGAAGGGTGAGCGGCTTCAGGTGCCTCGGTGTACACATCACTGAGGACCTGACGTGGACATTTCATACAGACACTGGAAAAAGGCGAGGCAGTGCCTTTATCACCTCAGACAACTGAGGAAGTTCAGAGTCTCTCCAGAGATCCGGAAAACCATTTACTCCGGTGCCATCGAGGGCATCCTGTCCCGGCGCATCACCGCCCGTTCCTCTAAGAACGGCAAAGCCCTGCACAGAGTGGGACGTTCGGCTCTCCATCACTCTCCCCCCCTGCAGGACTTATACACCAGGCGGTGCAGGGCCAGGGCTAAGAGGATTATTAAGGATCCCCACCATCCCAACCGTGGTGTGTTTACAGTGGCTGTGGTCAGGCAGATGCCTCCGAAGCCACAAGACCAGAACAGAGAGACTCAGGAAGAGCTTCTTTCCCCAGGCCACAAGGACACTGAACTCTGTTACAGCCTAGGGCTCACCTCATAAATACTGTGGTCACCTCATTGCTGTAATACTTTGTACGCATTTTATATTTCATTGTTTTACCGTGTAGTTTAATCTGTACAGTATTCCTTGATATGTGTTAATCTCAGTTCTCAAACATTGCATAGCAAACATTGCACAATATACATAAATATATACAGTATATACTGTATACGTATATAGTGTCTGTTGATTGTTGGTATACTTTAAATGCTCTATATACTGTAGATTCCAATTTTATACCTTTTTTTATTTTTAGTCCTATTTTCATTTTTATATTTGCACTATTCTGCCCAGCACAGTCTCTGGAGTTTGCCTAAAAAGCATTTCCCGACATGCTGTATAGTGCAATATGTAGGTTAGGAATAAATCTTTTGAATCTGTTTGAATGTCGAATCAATTCAACTCAAATGAAAAGGTCACCGTGGACGATGCCGTAAGATTTACATTCAGAGTGTGTTATGAAGCCTGGCGGCAGGAGTGAGGGATTGAATCTACAGTACAGGACTGGGACTTTGTTGGGTGATGAAGTGAATCCAATATAGATTGTAGTGGAGCTGCTCCGTAAGCTACAGCAACCTCCTTTGTGTTCCTGATGGATGTACCTTGTAGAGCCAGCACTCTCATTGTACGAGCTGTAATTGAATGATTCCTGCTGAGGATTCTATATGTGTGTGTGTGTGTGTGTGTGTGTGTGTGTGTGTGTGTGTGTGTGTGTGTGTGTGTGTGTGTGTGTGTGTGTGTGTGTGTGTGTGTGTGTGTGTGTGTGTGTGTGTGTGTGTGTGTGTGTGTGTGTGTGTATATATATAAATGCACGTCTGGCACCATGTGACATCCTTGCACACACTTGCATATGTGCCGGATGATCTCTGCATGGGTTGTGAGTGATCAGTGACTGACTGATCACTTTGCATCTTAATGGGCTCACCCAGAGTGGACGCCTGGACATACTGTAAAACAGTGTGAGTGGGTGTCTGTGTGGGGTTGTTGGTGCGTGTGTGTGTGTGTGTGTGTGTGTGGGTGGTTGTTGGTGTGGGCTGTGCTCTGGGAGTTAGTCAGACATGAGCTGCGCTGATTGTGATGGTAATATCAGCCTGTCTGAGATCCCCGGATCCATTTGCATGGCTTTTGTTGCGCATCCCCACGGTAAAGCACATGTTATTCATCGCTCAGGACAACTCAGGTACTGTAGAGCGATAGTGGGAGAGATTTTGAGACATAAAAATGAAATAGACAGGGAGAGGTAGAGATGCCGTATCTATGAGATAGAAGGCCATTACCATACGTGGCCGTATCAATCAGTGGCAGCGAAGAGGTTTTCTGCTTTTACAGTAGAACTTATTCAGCACGGCGTTACCATAGTATCCATCTGGGCCTATTAACGGCTCAAACCGTACTGTACCATACAAATTAACTGCAGCCCGATCTAATACAGGCATTCATTGTGTGGGGAATTAGCGTGTCTACGTATGTCGCTCGCATGTGCGCACGGGCCTTTGTGCGCGTCTTTGTCTCCGACACACGCGTGTGCATGCTCTCTTGTGTACATATCAAGGCTGTGTTTACTTTAACATAGAAAGAGGAGGCTACTCCTCACAAAGAGTCCATTCAAGCCAGCCCAAGTGCCATTCATACCTCTCCTCCTCTGGCTTCCACACAGACAGGGGGCAGCGAGTGAACGCAGCCTTGGCCATAGAGGAAAAAGCTGCCAAGTGGGGGTGGGCCACAATGCCGCTTTCTCAATTGGCCTTTCTCTTCATTCTTTCCCTCGCCTCCTCGCTCCTCTCAAGCGCCATCTTGTCTTCCGTCCACATCCTTCTTTCACCTTTTCTCTGCTTTCGAGGTTTTGTTTTTTTTTGGCGTTTTTTTTTTATTTGCTTGTTCATAAACTCTCTGCAGTCTCTATTCATCTGAATAGAGTTTTCGCTCGAGTTTCAATTTCGTCCGTCTCTATTTCTCGTTTGCTCCAAAAAAGCCCCTTGATCAATCAAACCAACGGTCCTATATATCAACCCCTGATCTAGAGGCTTCTCCATCATTACAAATAAGAACATATACAACGAGCCGCACAGCCCACACATACACAAAACAAAAAAAAACCCCACACAACCGCACACATGCACAAACATACACACATGGTCACACAGTCACACACACACACTCACACACACACACTATCATTACACTAACTCATAGTGACTGCCTGAAGCCAATTACATTAAGTGTAGCCTGATCAACAGAGTGATTTATGAGGAAATCTATTTTATAGTTGCTTTTATTTGTCTTTCATGATACAGTATGTGTTTTGTGTCCAGGTTTATTTTCTGTCGATGTGTAAGGTCAAATGATACCACTTGAGCCTTGCTCTCTTGTAAATCCCTGGCCCGGCTTCATTGTCCTTTACCATTATTGGGAGGAAGTGCATAAAACGTCCCGGCACAGAATTCGGTTATCAAACCGCAAACACACTCCGCTGGGACATGGATCATAATTTGTGGCACCAAGGCCGTCTCCAGCTCGCTTCAGTAGGCTGTTGTGCTCGCAGGTGAAGGAAATCCATCATTTCGTACTGTAGGCATGACCGCTTTGGGTAAATCTCTATGAGTACACAAAACCAGTGTGCACTCAGTCTAAAATATAAAGCGTTGTTTGATGGATTGCCGAATCCGGTGGGAGCTTTGGAAAGGGAGAGAGTTGTTTAAGCCAAGCATTCAAGCATTTACCGCCCCCTGTGACACTCCATGTCTGTGGTCACTGATGGCCTTTTGGTCCCTTAGAGCCAGGTTAGTGCTGGTCCTCTCCCATAGACCTCCATTTAAACTCTTATCAGTGCGGCTGTTTCACCCCTCTGATTCGAGAGAGCCCCCTTGGGTCCCGTTGAAAGCGGGGACCATTGACAGTTTTCATATCCTCATAGGAGAGGTCACAGGTTTACAGAGTTGCTTTGTATTTTATGGGCCGGTGGTGGGGGTTGACATGTGGTGTCTGAAGGGCTGGTATTTCCATACACAGAGGGTGAGGCAGAGTTCAAGATAGGGTCCATCAGAGTAAATCAAACCCATCCCTCATTCACGTACACACACCACAGGGCCACACACACCACAGGGCCACACACACACACACACACACACACACACACACACACACACACACACACACACAAACACACACACACACACACACACACACACACACACACACACACACACACACACACACACACACACACATACTCCCTATCGATGACACAAGTGGTTTACGCTTCCAGCCATCTGCCTGTTATGTTTGCCTCAGTTATGGGATATGCTTTGTGACATCAGCACATTACTCTGACTTCCGGAAACTCAGTGAAGAGCGTCGAGCGGGCGCCGAGGGGACAAATTCTGGGACAGGCGGTGGCACGCCTGGCGACGGACCGAAATCCAGCGAAGCCTAGGGGGCGAGCAGCTGGAGCCACTGCAGGTGCAGATCTTGGTGGTAGCAGCAGATATTTAAATGAGAACTTTTGAAGGCCACATGAAACCCTTCTCCGAAGTGGAGAAGGGTTTCATGTGAATAACTGGGTGTTAAACCACTTGCATATGACCTGGTTCTGGGTCCGGGTGTCGTAAGTAGCAGAGCCGCTTCAAGACTTGATCTAAGTCAGCCCTCGGTCCAAGCTTTTGTCACCACCACCCACCCCGAGCCGGGAGGGTCTAGACCCATGGGCGGGGCCACGGCACCCTGTCAAAACCAGCGGAGGTCCAGGACCCCCGCCCCCCCGCCACCGCTGGGCCCAACAGCCCTAAACTGCTCTGTGTGCCAACAGAAAAAGGGGATTTTAGCAAAGTGTACCAATATCGACGCTTGAGTTTCAGAATCAAGGGGCTTTCACATAGGATGTGGTGTGTGCTGCGCTCAGTGTAGCACACGCATGCACACTTTTGGTTGCTAGGCGAAAATAAACGATCTATTGGAATGAAAATTGGACTGCTGTACAGGAATATTGTTTATGGTATTACCATTTTAAGTTCAGTTGGCCTTTATGATATATATCATTAATTAAATGTATTATTTAAGTATTATATACAGGCTGGGGGGTCGTCTGTGGCTGCAGGGTGATCGGGGGCTTTCCTGTGGTCATGGACCGTCTATATGGCTGCGGGACTCAGGGGTGTCTGCGGGGCCTTTTCCGCTGCTTGGAGGCGCTACGATATTATTCTGACCTCATAACCATTCGGGACAAGTCCCATGCATTCACCGGTTGACACATGCACATGCACACGCGCACGCACGCACGCACGCATGCACGCACGCACGCACATTACAAGCGCACACACCGCCAGCACCTGCTTTGAAAACACCCCCCAACACCCTCCTGGTTACATCACACTCCTTTCCTCCCTCATTTACTGCCATAGCTATCACAGGAAGAGGCCACATGTCAAATTGCTGTTCCCATTTTCCTGGACTTAATTAACTCTGTTTTGTCGATACATGTTGTCGTCTGATGTTTCTTTGTTTATGTTTTTCCATGTACATGTTGTTTGGCTCTATGTTTATTTGTCTCACCCCCACCCTTGGAGTAGTAATGATGATTAGTGGTTTATAGACCAAAACATGATAAGATGGTTCTCCAAAGAGGGGGGTTGGTGGTGGTTCTGTGTAACAAGAAGCTGTGCTCTTGTCATCCCACAGGTCGTCCACAGGACAGAGTTGCTGCAGCAGTTCTTGATGATTTAAGAATGATTAAAGAGTTGCATTGAGAAGTTGAACTCCACTTGCAGACTAACTCTGTCCTAGATGCAATGGCACAAATACTCTGTGTTGTATGCCCAGCATGCTGACAGCACAGGTTTAAAAAAACAAACATTCATGCAATTATCTAATCAGCCAATCGTGTGGCAGAAGTGCAGTGCATAAAACCATGCAGATGCTGGTCAGCAGCTTCAGTTAATGTTTCAACCATCGGAATGGTGAAAAATATGATCTCAGTCTTTTCGACCGTGGCGTGATTGTTAGTGCCAGACAGGCTGGTTTGAATATTTCTGTTACTGCTGATCTCCTGGGATTTGGACGCACAACAGTCTCTAGAGTTTACTCAGAATGATGCAGAAAAACCAAAAACATCCAGTGAGCGGCTGTTCTGTGGACGGGCACGCCTTGTTGATGAGATAGGTCGACGGAGAATGGCCAGACTGGTTCAAGATGACAGAAAGGCTACTACTGGAAAAACGTAGCCTGGTCTGATGAATCTCTTTCTGCTGAGGCACACAGATGGTCGGGTCAGAATTTGTTACAATTCAATGCCATCATAACTACAATTCCTCACGCCATTTCAAATATGGAATGCTTAAGGTATCTTACAAAACATTCTTCCTTTCCTTACTCGAATAGTTTGTAAAATCTACAAACACTCTTTTTTTCTACCCGGGCCTTGTCTGTTCATAGCACAGGTCGCAACGCTTTATTATTTAGAAATAGTAAAGTAACAAAGAAATCAGAAAACTTGCATTGTAGTCCCATGTGACTTTAGCATTCTTGAACATGTTTAAGTAAAAGTTATATTAGATTTTATTTTATTAAAACTATTTTTTCCATTTGCCACAGTACATCCTGCTGTTGGCTACAGCGGGTTGCCAGTAGGAAGCAATGTAACATCCTGTTTTAATATCTTGCATTAGTGCGGATGTAGCCAAAGGAGCTGAGATTGCGGAAGTGCAAACAAGTCAATAAAAACCTGAAACACTGCATGGTTTGTGACTTTTTTTCCAATATAACATGTACTGTAAAGATGTTTGTGAACAGGAGTTTTTACAGATTTTTTTTAGTGCCAAGTTTCTCAATAATAAACCGCTCTGGGAGGTTGCACTATGGACAGCTATAAATGACGGGAATAAACATTTTAATAAGGTCTCGGTTGACAAATGCCAAAACCTATCCTTTAAGAACATTAACCAACGTAAAACAGGAGGTAAGTTTGAGTGCATTTTTGCAAGGTTTTAGATTGGTTTCAGTTTGATTCTTGGCACTTGGCTTTGTGATGACTTATGTTGGAGAGACTTGGTGCAGCGTGGCTTTTACACACATCAGTCGCACCTCAGTGCTTAGATAAAGGACGCCCCCGCCACCGCGGAGATAACTCAGTCTGGGAACTCGTAGCGGTGAAACCGTTCCTTTCAGATTCGGAAATTTATAGGTGTCAGACGTCTTTTACTAGAGTCGCTCTGTTCAAGTCCTTAAGGGATCAAAGGCTTTCTGGAGGGTCTGGGCTTCAAATGTCTCTGAGGAAAATACTTGTTTTTTCCCCCCTTATTCATCTGGGTTTGTGTGTCGCAGCCTGCACTTACGCTCATGTTCCAAGCTGCGGACTCCTCTCCACAGAGTCTTTGTCAGTCTTTCTGCCCCCCCCCCCCTCTCTTTTTTGGCTTTGGGCTCCATGTCCCTCCCCCTCACCCTCGCTCGGTCAAAACAAACCATTCTCGGCCAGCTGACCACTCGTAGCAACGGTTGCCAAAGGCAACACCAATAGGAGCAGATGCTGTTCGGCTGGCCCGCCTTATGACCCCATCGCCCTTTGACCCCTTTGTTTCTGAAGAAGGAGAGGGGGCGTTTTCAAGACGAGCCTTGGAACCAGTCTTCAGTGTTTCTGGTCTTCTCAAAGCTGATTGGTCCATTTTTTCCTTTGTGTGTCTGTGTGTCAGGTATAGAGACTTGGTTGACACCACCCTGGGAGAGAAAAAGAAGCTATCGGCGGAGGAAAGGTGCCGCTCTGTCCTGCAGCAGTCCAAACTCCAAGGATGGCAGGTGTGTGTGTGTGTGTGTGTGTGTTATACACACTATATGAACTCACCAACCTAATCTGTCTCTCGCCCCTCTCTTTCCGTCTCTGTTAATAACAAAAGGTATGCCAAATGATTTAATCCTTGACCCCAGTTACTCCACAATCCCATGGAAATGCGGTCCAGTCCCAACAGCTGTCCCTCCTCATTGCCATTCCACTCACAAACACACAGACGCACACAAATAACAAAAACACGCACGCACGCACGCACGCACGCACGCACACACGCACACACACACACACACACACACACACACACACACACACACACACACACACACACACACACACACACACACACACACACACACACAGCAGTCTGGATTCCTCCACCCCTCTATATTCCATCTACCAGACTGCTGTTGTGTCTGTGAGTGTGTGTGACCCCAGAGGCCACGGCAGCTCCCGCTTCACACACGCACACACACACTCCTGAACAATGGCCCTGCATAAACTTTCTCACACAGCCCCCCCAGATGCCACGCACACAAAAACACAAACTTCTTACGAGTGGTGTGCAGAGGAATGAATAGTGTCTGTCTGTGGCAGCATGTCCCTGAGCACCTGTCCTGCGCGGGAATCGTGACCTCAGTCACTCCTCCTGCCCCGACCGAAACCCCCTCCTCAAAACACACAAAAAAAACAAACGCCCTTAATATACAAAAGCCAAAAGCGAGGTTGCATTGCTTGCTCACACCTCGCGCACACACACAGCCACTCCTGATCGTACATCATCAGAGCGTCACCGCTCTGTTCGCTCACAGCGCTCTGAGATCTCTGTCAGGAAACAGCCTCATCAGACTCTCTGCGGGGCTGATAGATGAGTAAGATGGCGATAACGGTGGAAACGGTGTCCAAATACAGGGCTGCAAAAAAATAATAATAATTGAAAAGAAAGTAGTTAAAGGGGGTGTGGTAATAATCAAGATAATCGACTTCAGCTCCCAGATTTTATCTAATTGGTGTGTGTGTGTGTGTGTGTGTGTGTGTGTGCGTGCGTGCGTGCGTGCGTGCGTGCGTGCGTGCGTGCGTGCGTGCGTGCGTGCGTGCGTGCGTGCGTGCGTGCGTGCGTGCGTGCGTGCGTGCGTGCGTGCGTGCGTGTGCGTTTAGATGGGCAGCAGTAAAGTGTTCCTGAGGTACTGGCAGGCCGACCAGCTCAACGACCGCTGCTATCAGCTCCACAAGAAGATCATCACCTGCCAAAAAGGTGAGTCTTCCACCTGAGCACGCAAACACAGCGGTGTGTAAGCTGGTCGCTTTAGTGCAGCTTCATCTCTCTCTCTCTCTCTCTCTCTCTCTGTCTCTCCCTCCGTGTCGCAGTGGTGCGCGGCTGGCTGGTGCGGCAGCGCGTTCACCGCAGGCAATCGTTGCAGCAGACGGAGGAGTGCAGCGTGCATCGCTTCCTGCAGGGGGCGGAGGACATGGGGCTGCGGACCTACGACCAGCTGGTCATCCAGAATGCCTCCGACATTGCCCGCGAGAGTGACCGCCTGCGCTGCTATGGCAGCAGCCTTGGCAGCAGCCCGCCGCTTGGCGAGAGGCCTGAACCGGTGGGCAAGGAGGAGGATCAGCCGAGCAGGAGGTAAGGGGCAAAAAAACCCCAAAAAAACGCCCCTCCATAAGTTGCCTCACTGCCTTTGATTATTCGGTTTTGATTATTATTCATTCTTTTATTCCCGTTTGATCGTCAGAATTCCAAGGTTTTTGTTTTGGAAAGTGAAAATTTGTGGTTTCTGAAAAATGTAATAGTTAATCATTCAGTGTCGTAATTCTGAGACTTTTTCTTCAACAAAATCTGTACGCTTCAATTTTTCCCGAAACATGCTCAGAAAGTGGGTGGGGTTTTGCTGTTTAGGGGAGAGGGATGGGTGCTGGAGTGGTTGTAAACTCTACTACTCTCTTCCGTCGCCACTATAATGCCACTCAACAATCCTAGAACGCAAATTGCGGTTCTTTCACGCTTGAATAGTATAGCGGTCTTTACTTTGAGCTTCAGGGACGAAACCTAAGAAATACAACCAATGAAATGATTTTTGCATTAGGATTTTTAAGGATTGTATTGCTCCTCTCTCAGATATTCGCTGAAACCAAGTTAACGGCTGCTTATAAACCCTAAGCTTCATCTGATTTGAGGCTATAGGTTATTTGTCATTGTACAAATGTTTTATTTTTAAAACATCAGCTCTAATCATTTCTTTTTTTTTCCTGTGCCTTGCTATTCACACAGATCAACAAACTGTACATTATGATAATAATCTTCGTTCTTGCTGAAAGTAACATTTCCTATGTTTAAATACATCCAAAGTGTCAGTGGGTGGATGGGCTGTTGAAGCTAACCCTACACAAGTGATTACCACGCTGCAGCCTGTCTTACTCAAGTAACGTGAAGAAATGTTTACTCTGATGCTGAATGTGGTGACTATAGCATCGCTCAAGCGGCAAAAAAACAAACAATCAGCAGTTAGTGTCATTCACACGATTTATGGTTGTGTGAAAGAAACGCGGACTATAAAAATGTGTTTGCGTGTGTTATTGTGTGCGTGTGTGTGTGTGTGTGTGTGTGTGTGTGTGTGTGTGTGTGTGTGTGTGTGTGTGTGTGTGTGTGTGTGTGTGTGTCTGTGTGTGCATTAATATGACTGTGTAGCATGTGATTTGACATTAATGATGTCATTTTTTCCATGTGGAGCGGAGGCTTTTAATTGCAACTATCATGATGGATTGTGGGATAATGAGCTGGGCTATCAAGTTGTATTAGTATACAGCTGAGCCTATGGAACGGAGCCCTTATCTCCACTCCATCTCATTTCAATATAAGTTACAATGCCTTGAGAAAATTGCAATACACTGGGTCACTGCCTGAGTTTGAGGTAGGGGTATAAAATAGGGTAATAAGAAGCTCATTAGAGGGGGTGCTGAACCGAAGACCTTAACTTACCGTTCAAAAAAATTTAATTGTCTTTTTGAAGGCACACGAACATGAATGTCTAAAAACGATGCACAATGGCAAAATTGTATATGCTGAAAATGTGTAGCCATATCATTGTCTCAGCATAACGCATACATTAAAATTTTTCGCAGTGCCTTTTATGCTTTTCTTTGGACAAATTATCATTTTACAATGATTATTGCCATGGTAACCCTGACTTTCCTTGGAAATTTCCCTTTTAACTAACCTTTATGTATGTATCACCGAGTGCCAATGATACACTGTTGTGTTTAGATACATTTTCTGACATATGAAAGGCAACTAAGCTAATTGGGGTTAATCTCCAGGTTTTCACACCTTTCTTCTGAAATTTCTTTTGAATTCTTCTGAAAAAGGGTGCACCGTACCTCCTTTCCATGTTGGGCTGCAATATGTATCATGCAAATGAATTATAGTTTCAGGACATATGACCACATAAATACTTGCTTTTAAAATATGTAATATAATATATAATATTTAAAAGCCTGCTGAGAGAGAGATGGTTTTAAGTTTAAGCGCACGCATGCACGCACGCACACACACACACACACACACCCACACACACACACACTACCCCTGTATCCTCTGTGTCCTTGTGGGTGTAACATCTGCTACTGGGATGTGAGCCCAAGGGGGGTATGTGTGTATATGTATGTGCATGTACAAGTGTGTGTTGCTGGTGAGGGATTGGGAGAAGAATCATGGAGGCTATACTGTATAGTAGACATGCAGACACACACACACACACACACACACACACACACACACACACACACACACACGCTCCCTTACAGTCACACCAGTGGGACCAACAGATGGGTCTGCCGGATTTACGACGGAAATACCAAAAGGGAGATAATGTATCATGTTATCAAATCACTGCAGGGGGATTAGACTTAAACAATTAACGGTGAGCATTCCAATGGTCTCCAGTCTTTATCCTTTGATTGGCCGCTTTAGCGTATATTTGTTGCATGACAGATGATGCAGACATACATTAGAGTGGAGCGTGCTGATGATCTGAATCGTATAATTAAGTTAACCTGGATCAGATGATTATTTGATGGAAAGCAATTATACCAATGGCTGTTGCTCTATTATGTGGAACGCATAGTTAAAGCTATTTGTGCTGCGAGGTAATTTCTTATCTTTTTAAAAATGAACGAAATGAAGCAGAAAAAGGACAGGATTAGAAACGGACACACAACAGCGGTTGAACGCAATGTAGATGCTTTTATTAAACCAAGTTCTGTGCTGTATTCTGATTTCTAGGTCTGTGGATAAAGCTGGTAAACCGCACGAAGGCTCCGTCACCGGGGGAAGCCGAATTATTCGGCACTTTCGCTCTAGTTCAGTTCCCATCCCTCTTGCGATGGAAAACATGGTTCATTCCACCGCCAGTCCATCCGTCAAAGCATCCATGCAGCAGGCTGGCCATACCGCAGAGGACGGCGTGGGTGGGGGTGGTCTTGCCTCTCCCCGAAAGCAGCCTCCTCCAAAACCAAAGAGGGACCCAAACACTCGTCTGAGTGCGTCATATGAGGTGGTCAGCGCAGGGCTGACTCTAGCACCAAAAGAGAGCCCCACCCCAGAGGGCTATGGATCCCCAGCTGGGAGCCCCCCCAAAACTCAGCTGTCCCCTACAGACCCTGCAGGTATATTCTACAACAACCTTTTTTCTAGATTTATGTCGACGAGGCAGTGGTGTTTTGGTATTTCAGTATGTGTGCTTCATTGCCTTTTTATCGAACCGTTTCCCCCTTGTTTTGTACTTTCAGCCTTGTGCAAGCCGCGCCCCCACAGTGATGACTACACCACCATGAGGAAGGTTCCTCCTCCCAAGCCTAAGCGCAGCCCCAACACCAAGCTGACAGGCTCCTATGAGGAGATCAACGCAGCAGCGCCCAGCCTCCACCAGCTGCGCCCCGCTGACGTCAAGTTAGCCCTGCTCTCCCGGGCCGGTGCACTGGGTGGCCTGGGGGGCATGATGCAGAGAGCAGCCTCCGTAGATGCCCCACTGGGGGCAGCTCTTAGCCTGTACCGTGGCCAGGATGAGGAGGATGTTTACATAGAGATGGTGGGCTCCCAGCAGCGTGCCCGGAGCCTCCAGGAGCCCCCTGATAGCCCAGAGCAGGCTGATGCGGAAGCCGTCTACGAGGAGATGAAGTACTTCCCATCTGACGACGCCGTACTCCCCGTCGGATTTGCAACGAAAGCGGCCAAGCTGGAGGCTCTGGGATTGGGCCTGGTGGGGTTGGGGGCACCTCCCCCTCAAAGCGGAGAGACCAAGCGGGTGGCAGTGGGTGTGACGGCCGCCATGGACATCCCCCATTCACAGAACGTGCCCACAGCAGCGGCTGCCAAAGCTCAGCATGGAAAAGATGGAAGCTGTGACATCCCTGCCCCCTTCCCCAATCTGCTCCCCCACCGCCCGCCGCTGCTGGTGTTTCCTCCTTCCCCCGTCACCTGCTCCCCAGCGTCAGACGAGTCTCCCCTCACCCCGCTCGAGGTGAAGAAGCTGCCCGTGTTCGAGACCAACCTGAACTACGCCGCAGGGCCCGACAGCCCCCTCTCCCCGCAGTACGCTCGCCAGAGGGCAGACTCTTCCCCCAGCCTCACGGTCCTCATGCCAGAAAAGTCCACACCTCCGCTGACCCCGCCGCCTCCGCCCCCTCCCCCCAGCGCCCTGCCCCCCCCCTACAGACCGCCCTCCCACTTCCCCTTCCCTCCGGAGGGCAGTTTCCTGGCTCTGACAAGGGCGGCGTCGGTCACAGGGGGTTCGGACTCCCCCAAGCCCTCGTCTTCACACAGGGCACTGGGAGATCCCCTGGGTAAGCCCCCGCCATACTCGCCAGTAAAGACCACCCGTCCTGAGCCTCGGAGGGCCCACTCGTGCTCCTCCTCACCCCTGCTGTTCAACCCCACTAACGGCAGACCATTGACCAGCCCACTGGACGAGCTCAACACCCTGTTCAGCTCCGGACGCAGCCTGCTGAGGAAGTCTACATCCGGACGCAAGATGAGAGATGGAGGTTAGCGTCACATGCTTATATCCACACAGACACACAAACACACACTGACATGAATACATCTGTAAAGTCGAAACGGCAACATCTGAGGGTCAAATGACTCATTTATCCTTCTCCCTTAGCTGTTAATTAACATGTTTAATGTATTAATTCAACTTGTTTGAACAACTTTAAAACAATGTTCACTAGAATTATTATTAGCGCTGTAAGGTTAACCATGGCCATATCAGCAGAGTGCCAGCTATACAATGACAATCAAGGAGGCTTGATCCTTTTTTATCATTCAATTAGAAAACAGAGGAAAGCGAATAAATCGACAATAAAAACATACGTTTTTATTTGCTTCGTTTGGGGAAAATAGATGGCTCTGATCCGAGCTGCGGATCCCGACGCTCAGCGTAATGGTACGGTCCACTTTAAGGGTGTCTGAAAACGTATTACAAGATTTTTCCAGCCATGAATATGGAAAATATATTGTAATGTTTACGATAAGGATATATAAATGTTTAGACCCTCCCCCCATACCCCCCATGACTCGAACCATGCATACCAAGCGGCCTCCCCGTGCGTGTGTACTGTATGTGTGGGTGTGTGTGAGCCCTAGTATCCACTATGATGAGGGCATGATCAAACTCTCAGCTAGGTCTAGGCCGGATGATTTATTGAGCAGGAGGTGATTACCTTCTATAGGGTAGGAAGTATGGAGTCGTAGGTAGGTAATATCCCACTGTTTCTGTGTATGTGTGTCTATATGCGTGTGTGGCGGGGATTGCTGGGTGGGCGTGTCTGTGTACGAGTGGAGGGTGGGGAATGCATGTACCAAGACCCACCCACCACTCCCATAAGCCCACCGTTCTTTACTACCTGGAAACTTCTGTCATTAATAAAGCCTTTGCAGCCAACCACCCTTTTTGGCCCACTTGAGGCAGCCCATTCGTTACAGTCTCCAGCGCGGTGCCCTTTGGTTGCTGCAGCTGCCTCCGAACACGGTAGCTAATAAGCTAGCTGCCAGAGCCTGCTTATCTCTGCAATGCACTGTAGGTATGATGGGACAGCATTGGTGTGTGTGCCCAACACATACATATCGTGTGACTTTGATACAAGGGCTAACCTTTGTGAAAGGAGGGCGAGGGTATTAATCACACGCGGCGGGCGAGTCGAGCAGCTCCTGGGGTCAGGGGTTTCGGCTGCATTCAGAGATTACTTTGAAAACATCCCATGGCTTCTAACCAAGCGCATAACGTGTTTATCTTTGCAGTGAGGCACATCGGAGCGGCTAGAGACTCATGCCGTATAAGCTGTGACTGTGTTAATAATACATGAGCAGTGCAATGATGAGGATGGGTATGAAATATTTAAGAGCTCAGTCATGTTCGACACAAGGCTGTGTGACTCCCCAGCCAGAGCACGGTGGGACTCGCTGGACAATCACATGAGATAGGTTAGAATAGTCATTATCGAGTGAATACGTCTTCTGTTAGTCCTTTCCCTGCTGCTATATATACATATATATATATATACATTGACAAGGTCATGTGTGTCAGAGCTGAGCTCCTTATAAGTGGGGGTCTGGGTCCAAGTGCGGCCGCTCTGACGCATCCGCCTCACGTGACCTCCGACCGTCGACTCTGCGTCAGCATGATGTGCCCGATCCGGGGGAAAGTGCTGGCATCACGGAAACAGCGCGACAGGGGAACTCGGCGCTGGGGATTCACGACCCCGCTGTTATTTTGAGTGGGCACGGGGTGAGCCGTGGGCGCTGAGATCTGAGCGACGGCAGATGCCGATAGGCTTAACGAGACGGCCTACTTCCGCTCCCCCTAGGCCGTTAAAGGGCTGTGTGTGATACCTGAGCCTGTGAGGGTGGCTGCGGGTTACAGTTGCCATCCCAGACATCCCTGTGAAGAGCAGCTGCCTCGCCCTCCCACTCCTCGGCTGCCCGGGTAATGCCAGGGGGATGTGGGCAGGTGGTTTCTCTGTGAAACCGCCGTTACGAGACAGCTCCAACCCGAGACCAGCAACGTAGCTCCTCTCAGTCCTCCAATACCGCTTGTGTTGGAGGATTGTCCACTCATCTCCTCTCTCCATAAGCGTACAATCCCACATGCTGACTCCCTCCTACTACCAGGCACTTTCATTCTATCCTCCATACAAACACCCACCTAGCACACGGGACCTATTGAATAGGGCAGCGAGGCTATATTTAGGGATCTTGTGACTAGGGGCGGCCAGGAGTCACACATTCCCGACGCGGGATAGCAGCTGATGAATTCCCATCAAAATACGCACGAGCATTCAGGCAAACACGCACACACATAAACAGGGTCACAGTTATCCTGCGCGTGAGAGCGGTCTATGTCGGGAGGGGGGAAGCTGCAGGAGGCGCAGGCAGGTCATGTGGAGTCACTTTCCGGCGAAACAGCCTTGGGCCAAAACCCAATGACGTCAGGCTCGGAGGCGGCACCTCCAGAGGGCAGACTAAGCGGGATGAGCGTCCAGGAAGCAATACATCATGAGGCAAACATGTGCACACGGCTCGCGCACTCATACCCAAACCACATGTTGTTAGAGCACCGTGTACCGAGCCTCACATAAAAAGTTGTTTATTTGTTTGCTTCGCCTGTCAATTTGTCTGCGAATAATCGTATAACTCCGCCCTGAACAAACTGTGAAATGGGAATAACCCATAACATTGTTTCACGCTCTTAGGCGGAACGAGTGAAGAAGTCGAGGACTTGTCTTTCTTTGGGGAACTGGTCAGGAAATGTAAAAGGAACTGAACAGTTAAAAGGACTGAAAAGTAGGATTTTATGCCCTGCGTATATCCAAAACAATTGTTTGAGATAAGTCCATTATATTGATGCATAGCCAGTTGTGTTTACTAACCTAAGCATACTAAGAATAATCGTACTAACTTCAGATGTTACTGTTACTGATACATTAGATATCATAATGATGATGTCTAAATTTTCTGCCACTGGTAGACATCTATACGATTTTATAAGGTTGGACAATTTGAGCTTATAAATATCAAAGGGAGTTAGCAACGCACAAAGTTATTTGCAGAGCTAAGAGTTGTATTATAATATAATACATCAAACTACAGACAGCCATGTACCTAGGATGTAGACCATGTACGTTGGATTGTAAGGATGTGTATAAATAGTTAATACATTTCACCCCGAATATTGTGAATATTGTGATGATATATTTGTCCAGCCTCCTTGTATGCAGTGCACTGTTTGACAATCCAAGACCCTGCCTACCATTATATGATCCAATGCGGTTTTCATCTAAGCTGTTTTCTACTCAGGATTCAACTCCAACATCAACCTGCCAGGACGAGAAGACTGCGGCTCTGCACCCACCTCGCCGTCCCCTCAACTACAGGACAAGAACGCCAACAACCACTCCCCCCACTTGCCTAGTCCCGCCCCCATAGAGAATGGCAACCAGATCACCAACGGTAACACTTTTAGACTTTTATAGGGGTTGGGTTTTGAGTCCGAATCTGAACGGTGTCACTTTGCCATGTAGTTACACTGCCGGTTTATTTTCCCCACTTTTGAATAAAGACGATACTCAACAGAAGATCAATGCTAAAGTGGTCGGACACATCCACGCTAACAAAATGAATGCCAAAATATCACACTCGATGAGAGTGTGATAGGCAGAGGCAGTGAACAACTTCGATTTCATATCATCAAATGTTTGCCTCAAAGAATTCATTATTTATTTATTTGTTTGTTTGTTTGTTTGTTTGTTTGTTTGTTTGTTTGTTTATTTTTAAACCTGTGCTGTCAGCATGCTGGGCATACAACATAGAGTATTTGTGCCATTGCATCCGGGACAGACTTAGTCTGCAAGTGGAGTTCAACTTCTCAACCTGCAATGCCACTTTTTATTTATTCTTTAATCACCAAGAACTGCTGCAACAACTCTGTCCTGTGGACGACCTGTGGGATGACAAGAGCACAGCTTCTTGTTACACAGAACCACCACCAACCCCCCTCTTTGGTGAAATATTTGACCGTGTTTGGGTGTATAAACAACTAATCACTACTCCAAGAGGGGGAGAATCACCACGGGTGAGACAAATAAACATTGAACCAAACAACCTGTATGTGGTAAAACAAACAGAAACATCAGATGACAACATGTATCAACAAAAAAGATTTAATTAAGTCCAGGAAAACTGGAACAGCAGTTCAGCACGTGGTCTCTTCCTGTCATAGTTATGGCAGTAAATCAGGGAGGAAAGGAGAGTGATGTAACCAGGAGGGTGTTCGGGGGTGTGTTTAAAGCAGGTGCCGGTGGTGTGTTTGTGCCTGTGATGAGTCCACCTGTGTGTGTGTGTGTGTGTGTGCGTGCGTGCGTGCGTGCGTGCGTGCGTGCGTGCGTGCGTGCGTGCGTGCGTGCGTGCGTGCGCGTGCGTGCGCGTGCGTGCGTGCGCGTGCGTGTGATGTGTCCACAGGTGAGTGTACGGGACTTCTCCCAATTAATTCTGGTGTATGAGGTCGGTATAATATCGTAGCGCCTCCAAGCAGCGGAAAAAGCCCCGTAGCCACCCCTGAGTCCGGCAGCCGTATGGACACCCCACGACCGCAGGAAAGCCCCGATCACCCTGCCCTGCAGCCACAGAAGACTCCCCAGCCCTGCTGAGAAGCTGGAAGCCCGCAGAGCAACACCCACACAAGGCAAGGAGCATTAACCAGTCCCAGAGAGCACGAGGAGACCCTGCAGCCCTGAGGCGCTCACATGCAACCCACAACCACCTGCAGGCGCGAGATGCAAGTGCGGAACCTGGGCATGGACCGCAGACCTGGAGCCCGGTCCTGCACCAACAGACCGACCCCCCGCCCAAACCGCCCAACTCCATTAAAAAATATAAACACATGGTAAAGCCTCCCATGCTGCCGCGGAGCACCATGTGTTTTTATCTTTTAATATAAACTGTTTATTCATCGAATATACAGAAAACGAAGGGGGCTAAATGAATAACGTGAAATACTATATACCGCAGTATTTTGATAGTTACCGTACCGTGAAATTTCATACCGTTACATCACTCAGTTTTATCACCTAAATAACCCCGATACAACAGCAATAGGCAGCCAGGACCAGTAAGTATGGATGATAGGAGAGAGACGACCAGCAGAGGACACATGTTACTCGAGAGACCTCGAAGGAATAAAGAAGAACATCGTGCCCCGACACTCTCAGGAAGAGAGAGATTACTGTGGAATCTCTCTTTTCACCAGAGCATGTGACGGATGACCTACGACCCTGGGGTGAAGAGTGCACAGGCTGTTGGTCAGATGGCCGGGCTGGGTTACTTTTTGCATTTTTCGTTTTCAGCTTGTTGTTGTTGTTGTTCCCGTGTGTCCAGGGTCACTGGAGGACGACGGCCACGGCAAGTCAAACACCTCCAGCTCTCTGCACAGACACATGGACAGCCATCACACTCAGGTAAACTCACGCACGTGGAGCCCGATGGACGCACCCCCCGCAAACACACACACACACATTCTCAGCATGTAATATTAGTGCAGTAATCATCTTGATGGAAGACCCAAATGTCATGTCAAACCTGACCCATGGCAGCAGATGCACTTATTCCTTGTCTTGTATAACCATGTCTAATGCCCTGTGTAACTCTGTCCAAGAGAGACAGAGGGGGTGAAAGGAGAGCGATAGAGAGAAGGGAGGGAAGGAGCACTCCAGGTAAACACAAGCAGCTTGGGAGCTTGAGCTCTGGGAACACTGTGGCATTTTAGTCTCACCCTCCTTCTTGTAACTGACCTTCCGGCGTTTGCACCCCTGTCTCATTGCATGTGCACACACACACACGCACACACACACACACACACACACAAAACCCTGCACACAAACTTCGAATAAATTACAATATTAATGAAGGTTGCAAGTTGATTGATTGAGTTATTTTAATTTTTGGAGTCATAGTATAATTGTAGCAAATGGCCTCAATCTAACAAAGTGTCCTTGCTGGCTTGTACAAGCTTTCCCTTCGCTCTGAAGATGGGTGTTTGGTTACAGGGTTGGATTTATGTCCCACGTACACACACACATACAAATAAACATGCACACACCTCTACTAGTAAACGTAAATAATTCAATGAAATGAATAATTTAGAGGGACAGAGACCCTCGCTGTTGGAGGCGATTGAAACGTGGCCAACAAGCTCTTAAAACTCCCGTCTCCTGCGACGGTATCGCTTTCCGACTCTCTCCGCGGAGACGCGCACAAACAAACACATCAACAAACGTCCGTAACAGCACACGTGAACAAACACAGACAACGCTGAATTAATTTCCCCTTTCTCAGCAAATCCACTTCCTCTAGTAGCCCAAGATCAAGCCTCCGGACTTGATCCAGCGCTGAACTCCTGAACTCTGACAACAGGAAATGACTGTTTAATCATGGAGTCAGCAGCCACTGCGATGGCTGATCTTCGTCCACATAAAAGCCATCTGACAAGACCCGCCTTGCAGATGGCTGATGCGCTGCTCCCGCGCTGGAATGGAATTATTAGAAAAGCCTAAAATAGTTAATGCATAATGGATGCCAAGGGGATATCCGTGGCTACGAATGCTGTGGCACTACAGCTAATTTCCCCATTATTCACCATGAGGACAGGCAGCCATGCAGCCAGTCGCCTCCCGACACCCCCTGTAACAACACATTGTGTAATAACACTCGCCTTTTGTAGTAAACATCTTGAACGTAATACGTTTTGCGGCATTTTATAGTAACCTTTTACATAATGCGGGGGCGACAACTTTCTACAATGAATGTGTAATAACTCAACCCATTATGCAATAACATACCGAAATATCTGTCTTTTGTTGTCACTCTACGAAGGCTCGCACAGGCATAGAAACAAAAATGCATGAAGACATGAGACTTTTGCAATTTTTGTGTGTTATTACATAATGCGTTGAATTGTTACATATTCATTATAAAACGCTGTTACCTGTGCAATGCATAATAACCACCTCATTATTATTACAAAATGTGAAAACTTCTTTTGTTTTGCATTCAAGGTGTGTATTACAAAATGTGTGTGTTATTACATTAGGAAGGCAAAAATGTATTGCATTGTCTTGAGTTATTGCGAAATTCGGTGTAAATAAACAAAGATTAAACACGTGGGATCCAAGTTTGGATTCGCCACTGAGGGGCTTTGCTTTTGCGCTCCGCGGGGATCGGGCGGCAAACGCCAGCGCGGTCTGCGAGCGGGTGAACGAGGGCGAAGGAACATCTTGATCCCGTCGCAGTGCAGCTCAGGGCAAAGTATTCTCAGGATCTTCCTCGCGAGAAGAAGAAGAAGAAGATGAAGGAGAAGCTTCCTTATTTTCCCGCTCCCTGGGCATACCGGGCGCTATAAACCAACACCAGAAAGAGAGAAGGAGAAAGAGGGGGGGTGGGTGGGTTGAGAACGTCTCGTAAGTTCAGTGTGTGAAGAGAGGGGATCTGGGCTGAGCTTGAATTGACTCTTCAAAGCTCTGAGCGCAGCGGTGCCGATGCGCAGGGACTCCCCGTTTGCGATCGTCTTAGATTGTCCCGCCGTCTGACAAAATTACAAAGCGCATCCCGGATGGGCCCTCCAGGGCTCGTTTCAGAACATGTAAGCCTCTCTTTTTTCTCCCGCTGTCTCTCTTATCGGTCCTGCTCTCGCTGTTTAATACTGCAGGTAAGGAGGAGTCTGTCAAGCCATGTGGGTTTTTAATTCTCTTTTGTAACTTCCTGTGCCCCCCCCCCCTCTCTCTCTTTTCTCTTCCCTCCTGCCTTTGATTCTAAAGAGTGTTCTTTCACCCTCTTGTCTTATCTTCCAGAGGAGCCACCTCAACTTCTCTCCCTTCGGCGCTGGGGCCGCCCTCTAAGCTGAGGGAGGGGGGGGCGGGGGTTTGGTGGGCTGGAGGGGATGCGGTGAGTGCGGTCACAGCAGGTCCTTCTGCCCCTCACACACTCAAAGCGCCGGGCTCTCTCCTTTGAGAACGGGGCCGGACCCGGTGCTTGGGATCACGCGGGGGATTCAAGCGGCTCCCTATCGGTTCGACGAGGACTCCAAGTGAACGGCGGCGTGTGAGAGGGACAACGAGCCGCTCCACATGGTCGATCCAAAGGCGTGGTTTTCAATCCCAAAGTGGCAGGGATATTCACAAAAGTGGCTCCGGGTGTCCTTCCCCACAAAGTTTTGAATCTGCTATATGTCATTTGGTGTATTATGGGATCTGACTCATGAATATTGAATATTACCCTTATGGATGCTTGTCTGCTGAAAGCCAGGATGTGATCGCATTTTAATCACCATTTATCAGATAAAAATAGAGCTTCTCACACTATTCGACTTCACAAAATCGAATATCTCTTTATTTTGTCCTCAATGTACGTTACATTATTAATATCAGCACTTTGATTTATCAAGTTTAAATTTGAGTTTCCTTTTTTTTGCGCATTTAGACAAATGTGGACCTTCGAAGCACAATTGTCGTAGCTCTGCTGGAAAACTGTATGAAGATGAACCCACCCCAGCGACCTATGATTATAAAACAGCAATGCTCATAGGGACACAATTTTTGAAAATGTGCCCAGTGAATGTCCTTGTCACATGAATTAAAAAAAAAACCACGCCCATGGGTTGATGCTGCAGAAATAACGTAACACAACGTTGCCTCTACACGTTAGGCTGTAAAATCGTTTTTACCCCAAATTGGAGAAAAATCTTGAGAAATTTTAGTTTGCTGGAGAGAAAAAAGAGCTGGAAAACCCAGCGCTTCTCCAGCACGTCCTGTCTTTATCCACCTTCCAGTTGGTGTGCACTGATCTGATGTTCAGATTAGCCGGCCATTATCTGTGTTGAACAATTGGTAACCTCAGGTTTCAAGAGAAGATCTGAGCCTTGAATCAGTGATATTGGACAACTTCCAACCGCTCTTTTTTGTTGTATCCCTTCTTTTTTTTCTTTTCTTTTTTTTTAAGGAAATTGCAGCTCTTGGTTTGACCTCTACTCCCTGTAATGTGAACTGTGCTGTAGCCCACACACTTCATACGAGGGAGTGGACTCCCAGTTAACAGTGAGAGTTGACTGCTCAAGCTGTACTCGGCTAACCTGGCATAAGATGTTTAAGATGAAGAAGCGGGGGCGGGGGGGACTACCCTCTACGCAGGCTACACTCCGGGCCAGACATATTTGGACGTTGTTAATCACATGTTTGCGTGGACAGTCAACATCCCTAATTCCAGCCTCTCTGTGGAATAACCTTGGAGGTTGTCCTTGGATTAACACAGCTAAATGGACAGGTACATCCGCGCTGGCGTGCAACGTCGCGCATAGGAAAGTCAGAAACAGGCAAATGTTTTTCCACTGCGCCTGTGGACGTGGAAGGACATATGAAACGGAACAAATGACATACCGATCCAAGCTGTGAAAATAGCTGATTTGAGCGTAGGAGAGCTGCAGTTTTCAATGCCGTTCGCTCCATTCATCCGCTGGGCTTTTCTGTTGCCGAATTCATCGCACATATCCTTGGTTAACCATTGAAAAGGTTTTGCGACCAACCACCAACAACCCTTTTCTTTCTCCATCCATATCGAGTGACTCTTCCGCTGAAACTCTAGTATGGCTATCCGTGTGATAATTGGTTTCCCTTCCTAGGTACACCGTTCCACACTTTATTTTTCCCTTTCTAAGATATAGAACCAGAATGGGCATGTCATTTTTGTTTAAATGTTATTATATATATATTTTGGTTTTTTTTTTTTATGAGTCAGTGCGGTTAGTGTTCCCACTCGTCTTTGAAATCAAAGTTATTTTTAACCATTTATCCGATTCAGACGTCAAGGTAAGTGAAATGCCTGTCGAGTTTTATTTCTCCATCTGTCCTCAAGACAGCAGACTTTCCTTGAACCCATTTGTTTCAAACTAAAATTATTATAATTATTATGAGAGCAATCACTTGCGAAGGCCACAATATTTTTGGAAGCGATTGTGCGTGATCTTTTCAAGGGTAAAGCACGTACCACAGAGAGAGCAGTTCATCTGGCTGCACTCTAAAGGGCGTCGGTTGTGGGATTAGCGGATCTCTTTGGGGGGAGAGACAAATTGAGAAACATGAATGGTACGCGTATCGCTCGGTCGGCGATGAATGGGCCAACTTGTTCCGATTTCTGTAAACATTAGCCAGCAGCAGTCTAGACGAATCATATGAAGAGGAGATGCCTCTTAATAACTGTCTCTTTGCCCTTTCCCCCTGTTTGGCACGACGGCGCAGCGGATTATTATTATTTTTCATCGCCGCGGTAGGAACGGCGACGGGCTTGGACTCTGGCCTCGCCGGTGGAATTGGGAGCCTTTTTAAGTGGGGGGAGGAACGGTGGGACAATACGACATGTACCCTACACAGAATAATTACAGGCTTAAGCTCGTGGGTGGGTGGTGGGGGGTGTCTTCCATCTGTGTTCTCACTTGCACAAAAGCTTTGACAGGGCTAAAGCCTGCGTGACGGAGAGAATGCCAATTCCGAACGTTTCTCTGAAATGGCCCCGCGATACAAGAACGTCTTCTGTCAAACGGCCAGAGGGATGGCTCTCACCCAGGTCGTCAATAGCCTCCTGCCCTTCTCTCCATCTGGGGCCGTTAAAGCGCCGTCTGATGGTTTCCACCGGGGTGTGGATGTGCACGGGACTTTTCAACTCCGCGCGTACAAGAGCTCTCTTTAGCAGACTTATAGACGAATTACAAAGACAGCGCTGTTAATTATTATTTTGTTTTTACCCCACATGAGCACACATTAGAGTGTCAGTGGGCCGAATACGGAGCTTTTATTGGAGTTTACCAAAGGGAACCTACATCCTGTAATTAGATTAATTGTTAGATACGATCGATGGGGCAACCAAAGGTTTTGCAAATTTAACATTATTTGTGTGTGTGTGTGTGTGTGTGTGTGCGTGTGTGTGTGTGTGTGTGTGTGTGTGTGTGAGAGACAGAGTGAGAGGCCAGATTTTGAGGACTGTTTTTGTAATGTATGGCCCCCAGTCACCTCTAGTCTGAGAGTGACAGTTTTGGATGACCACTAGTCATCAAAGATTATCATGACATTACCATAAAATTACCATTCCATTAACATATTGATTTTAATATTGGCCTTCCTCAAGGGTGGAGGCATTTAAAAGTCCTGGTTATTGCTTTTGTGGTTGCGCATTTGGTGTGTGTGTGTGTGTGTGTGTGTGTGTGTGTGTGTGTGTGTGTGTGTGTGTGTGTGTGTGTGTGTGTGTGTGTGTGTGTGTGTGTGTGTGTGTGTGTGTGTGTGTGTGTGTGTGCGCGTGTGTGGGGGTGTGGGTGTGTGTGTCCCAGCATGTTTATGTGCATTATGCATTTCTAGCTGTTCTCTATCATAGCGTGCTTCTGTGTGTCAATTAACACACTGAGTGGCATCTCCACAAAAGACAAACCTGTGCAAATAACGTAAAAAGCAAACGTTTAATTGGCAAAGTACCGGCAAAGGGTGAAATTGATCTCTAACTGCGCTGCCACGCAAATAGCGTCTCGTTTTGCCGGTGCTATTTTCACATGTTTAAATTAGGTATAATTCATACATTTGCCGCATAATTGCTCCCTTTCCATGCAAATCAGCCTCGTTGCAAAAAACGTCCAATTCACAAACACCAGCACTAATAGCCACACGCTGTGAGAGTGAAGTTATTACCGTCTGCAGAGCTGGTGGAAATTGTGTGCGGGGGGGGGGAAAGGCAGCGATGCCTCCGCGCCTTGGGAGAGCAGAGCTACCTGTCAACATTGGCATTTGAAAATAAAGGAAATTGTTCGGTGACCACCCCCGACTCCCACCCCCCACTTATGGACAGGTTGACCCCGGATTTATTAGGGGTGTCACGCCCAGACTTTCCAGTGATCTGTTAATAATATTTTGACATTAATATTATAATAATTATTACTGTCACGGCATCCGAAGGTAGCGATGCCTTGAACGGGTATTGGGTTTCAAAATGCACTCCAAAAGCAACTTGTTAAAACTTTGAATAATAAATAAATAAATAATAATAAAGTGGTCAAAACTGGCATTGAACCACAGATGCCATTGAACCTCATAGGACCATGGACAGCTCCGCGGTGGGCCGCGGCTTTCGGCCTGCACTGAAAAATATGAACTGTACTTTTAAAATTCCAGTCAGAAAAATAAATAAATAAATTACTAATAATAATAATAATAATAATAATAATAATAATAATAAGATTCCAGTCAGAACTGGAAATTCTTAAGTAAAATTTAAAATATGTAAACACTTTATTCATTTAATAAATTACCTGAAATGGGAAGAGTATGTTTTATTATAGATTTACTCATACAATTTAAATGTTTTATAGTCACTGCACATAAACCTAAAAATACTCAATACATTTTAATCTAAAAGTATAGCATGTTTAAATCCACACATCTCCACGGATGCACAATCAGACACAAAACAAGGGAAATTTAGCCGTAAAAATGAATGGGCATGTTTGCGCTGGATATTTGAGACGACGCAGACAGAAGGCACAATTGATGCGCAATTCATGGCGCTATTAGTGGCCACAATCCGTTCTTTGTGAATTTGCTCTTAAGTGTCATTTGAATTGCTCAAGCGAAGAAGTCACTTTATGCACCATCAAGAGAGTGTCAGCTGCAGACATGTAAGGGTGTAAATAAGCGACGATTGAACAAAGGTATTTCCCCTTCTGGAATAAAATGAGTCTTCCACTCACTTTGCTTTGTCTGAAAGGGAAAAAGGGGCTTCAGCGTCCCGGTAAAATTTGCCCACATATGGCGGCATCTCTAAACTTTACGGAGTGATATTGCATCTATTAAATAAAGAAGTTGATAAGGAAAGGAAATTGTCAGTCAGCTTGATCTTTGAAGGCCTTGATTTTATGTATTTTTCAAGAATATCATGTTTAATAGTCCGTACAATCAAGCAGATTCTTTCAGTAAAGATTGACATGAAGTCACATATCAACATATGCATGCCACTGTTTTGCCACTGTGTGTGTGTGTGTGTGTGTGTGTGTGTGTGTGTGTGTGTGTGTGTGTGTGTGTGTGTGTGTGTGTGTGTGTGTGTGTGTGTGTGTGTGTGTAATTGGACATTGACGTTGATTGTCATATATCCATCCCATCGTCAATCCTTGTGGCAAGTCCATAAACTAATTGTAACTGCGTTGCTTCATTCAGTCAGCACTTCATATTGGTGAGTGAACACTGACTGACATGTTTTCTGATATTTTGTGGATGATAAAATCTTAACTTAATCTGTAATGAAATTTTTACTTCAAATGTAGAGTTAGCAAAGTGAGCTCTATCACCTACAGACAATGGATTGAAGGCGCGGTGACTGTTTCCGGACATGTAATGTAACCAGACCAGAGTAGAAGTTTGAAATACATCTGAAGCAAGCGCTCTAAATTACCACGGAGTAGATCTACCAAGAAAGATATAGAGTTAACGATTAAAGAATAAAGATCGGGAACAGCATCTGGTGAACTACTCTGACCTTACCGAGTAGTTATTCTCCTGTTTGCGGCTCAGTGCGAACATCTACAGTACAACGGTGAAGACAGAAATATATATCAAACGACAATTTAGTGATATTATTTTTATGGATCTCGCACAGTCCTGCTGTGTGTGTGTGTGTGTGTGTGTGTGTGTGTGTGTGTGTGTGTGTGTGTGTGTGTGTGTGTGTGTGTGTGTGTGTGTGTGTGTGTGTGTGTGTGTGTGTGTGTGTGTGTGTGTGTGTGTGTGTGTAAGGGTGTGTAAGGGTGTGTAAGGGTTTGTGTGTGCTGTGGAAGGACACAGTGTTCCTGCATGTCTGCGGTTTCTAGTAGCCAGTGTTCCTGGCTGGCGTCAGTGCAGAGAATAGCCTGGCAGGGAGGTGTAAATTATGGATTAGGTCGCTGAGCATTGTGCTTGTACTGGCAATCAATCTGTGTATGTGTATGTGCTTGCACGCACATACGCACAAACACACGCGCGCACACACACACACACACACACACACACACACACACACACACACACACACACACACACACACACACACACACACACACACACACACACACAATCCCATGTATGTGCCAGAGTGTTCAGCGATGCAGTGATCGGTGTGTTGTTGTGTTTATGTAATGCACATTTAGAGGCACACTTGTGTGGAGCAAAATTTTACGTCTGTGTGTGTGTGTGTGTGTGTACGTGTGTGTGTGCGTGTGCGTGTGCGCGCGCAGTGATTCTGTGGCCTGGATTCCTGGAATGCATCACTGACTGTACTGTATGCCTGGCAAGACGCAGTGAAAATGTGGCAGTATGAGTACTGCTGGTTTAATTTAGCTCCCCCCTCCAACACCGCCAACCTGCCACCTGTGTGCGAGTGCGAGAGTTTTGTCTTTGTGTATGTGCGTAGTCTTCTGCGTCGTACGTGTGTGTGTGTGTGTGTGTGTGTGTGTGTGGGTGTGTGTGTGTGTGTGTGTGTGTGCGTGTGCGTGTGTTAAATGGTGAATCTGTTGAATCTGAGCAGGAAATTAAAATACAATAAAATATAACGTGGGTCCCCCCCACACTCCAAAATCCACATAAAATTCCCCTGCACAGCAACATTTTGAAACTCGATCGTTGAGCATTTGTGAAGGGATCCCGTGCCCTCTAGCAGGCTTTTGAGCCCCCCTGCCATTAAACCCCCCGATCTTCTAATCTGGTAGGAATCACCGGGGCTCAGTCCCATCGCCAGCAGTAGTGACTGAGGGAGATTGGAATTCCTGCCTGATTGATTGGCCAATGTATTGACTGGCTGATGACGGATGACATCCCTCACACAGACTGATGGGCCTGTGTGTGTGTCAGCACTTGTTTCGGTGCACGCGTTAGTGCCAGAAAGTGTGTGTGTGTGTGTGTGTGTGTGTGTGTGTGCATGTCTGTGTGTGTGCGTGCGTGGGTGTGTGTGTGTGTGTGTGTGCGTGCGTGTGTGCGTGTGTGCGTGTGTGCGTGTGTGCGTGTGTGCGCGCGTGTGTGTGTGCGTCACAACCTCTCCGCAATTCACGAAAGTTCAAACCCACTTCCTCAGAAGTGAAGAGAAGCTCCACAGAACCAACCTCGGGAAAATAAGGCGTTGTAAAATCCGTGAGTCAGAAAAAAAGGGATTCCCCCCTTTGCTAGTTCCCCGTTGTTCCCGTTTTCACGCCGGGGACGGCTCAGGGCCAGCCCTGGCTTCATCCGCTCTCCTCCTATTAGAGAGGAACTGGAGAATAACCGGCCCACAGGAGACGAGAGAAATTCAGTTCAATGATTATTACCCCTTTCAAGATGATGGATCAGGCGGGGACATGGCCGATTTTTTCTTCCGCTGCTGTAATGCAGACGGATAACGATCAGAATACAATTTCTAATCTTTTTTCTGTCGTCTTCGGGCTGCTCCGGAGGATCTGCTGAGGTCGCACCGACTGAAATTATTTTTTCCTTATCTTATCCTTTGTACGTAAAAAAAGAAAACCCGCCGCTCGACACCCATGCACCATCGCCATTTTCATCCTTTGTTGCCTGATCTTTGCAGCTTTTGCTCCATTTTTGTTTTGCACAGCGCGTCGGTTACTGTTCGGTGAGCTCTGATTTCGTTGTAAACGTCCCCGTTAATCTTCCCTCTTTGTTTCTCTTCCTCCTCCTTCTCCCTCTCCACCCGAACGCCCTGCGTCTCCTCTCCAGCTGCTCCAGCGCCTGCGCGTGTGCGGTGGCGATGACGGTGCCGCCCTGGGTCTGCTGCT
>NC_137210.1:14046973-14069473 GCF_960531495.2 Zeus faber | reverse complement strand
ACGCCCGAGGGCAGCTGGATCGGAGCCGGAATGGACCCGAAGAAATGGGACCCGTTCTGACACACCGATCACAGTCGAGGAAAAGTGGTTAAACATTTACTGCGTGCTGATGCGGTGCCTCACATTGATTTCAAGGCCAGGTTAAATGCTGGTATCAAAAACACACACAGCAATATATATTGAGGAATAATGGTGAATTAATAAATTGCAGTATTGATATCTGGGCTGCTTATGAGGAAATATTTTATCAGGAAATGAAACGGAAAAGTAAAGCTGCAGCATGTGTTCACCTGATGTCCTGTCAGGTCAAAAAACATAACATTTGAACTTCACACCCTTGGTCATAAAAACCGGTCCTCTTTCTTCCAGGTGGGGCAGGTCCAGTCCAAAATCTCCAAGTCAAACACCTGGTACAAAAAAAAACAATGCCAGTGCAAATGATGCCCCTCACCAGGCACTAACTCACAATACTGCTGTATAAAGACTCAAACACGCACACAGAGTTTTGCAATGACTTTAATCACTCTTACACACAAGCGCACAGCCGGCTGGAAGAGAGGATACACTTCCATCGATCCGTTTATTAGTTTCCTGCACAGCTACACGGGATGTGACCCCTGCAGAGTGTCTGTTGTTCAGCATCAGAGCCATTTCAAGATTTATCCCCGCCGCAAAAAGATGGCACGAGGGTCATACTGTCATTTTGTCCAGGTTGAGAGGTCCTCCATTAAGCACCGAGAGTGCTAGATGGATCGGGGGGACGACCACGGGGTAATTTGCCCCAAACTGCCCCTTGATGCTCGGCCAATAAGCCCTGAATAACACACATAGCACACAGACACACGACACACACAAACACACATCTAACCCCATTCCTTTCATTCTCCCATTCTGAGCATTGAATGGTGGTCACCTTTGCCATATATTCTCTCTCCCCTGATTCCCTTCAGTTTCCATTATTCCCTCAGGAGCTGTTTGCACCCAGCGTGTATCTTTGTGTGTGTGTGTGTGTGTGTGTGTGTGTGTGTGTGTGTGTGTGTGTGTGTGTGTGTGTGTGTGTGTGTGTGTGTGTGTGTGTGTGTGTGTGTGTGTGTGTGTGTGTGTGTGTGTGTGTGTGTGTTTGGGATGAATGGACCGTCCAGCAGTCGGACCCATTTTGGGCCTTTGAATGAAGCTGAAAGATTGTGATGGAGTTGCAGGCAGCCCTGAAGACATGGCACCAATTGCTGTAACAGCAGAACAGAGTCGCGGCCAGGGCCGTTCCTCGAATCCTTGGGTGTCACGACTGGGTGACTCGTTCCACTTCCAGACCACCTGCTGGTGGCAAGCACATGGGAACACTGTCTATTAAAAAAAAATGTTGCAGTGTTAAATTGCACAAACCATATTATCTCCAGTATTTGTCCCTGGAGGGAACTTTCCATCCACCAGCATGCCCGCTGTGTTTGGATACACCCGAGCCAATCCATCTATTTGAACAGGAACTCAGTATTTACCAGCTGTGTTGAGAAACCTTCAGGCGCCGTATTAATGTGGAACCTGGTGAATTTACATTGTTGGGAAAAACCCTAAAACCCTTGCGCGCCTTCACTGGATAAAACCGGATCGGTCGTTACTCGAAGGCAGTGTGGGATTGGAATGGCCCGGGCAGCTGGAGAGGACGGGGGTGGGGTGGAGAACTGTGGCACGCACCATCAAAGAGATAGGGCCACGATATTGATCGCTGGATGCTTTGGTCCACAAGCCACCTTTACTAGCTCACCAGAGGCCAAAAGGGATATTGGTTGTGTGTTTGTCTTTGGTTGTGTGCCTGGACGTCTTCGCGAGCCTGTGTGTTCAGGACAGAGCGATAGAGCGACTGATGAAGAAGGGAGAGAAAGAAATAAATAAAGAAAGGGGGGAGAGGGTGCATTATGAGTCCCCATGTGTGAGACATTTCAAAGGCTATGAAACACAGGGGTAAACATGTTTCCGCAGCTCTATTGATTAGTGGGGCAGTGGTCGGAGGGTTTTTACGGTTATGTTGACTTACAAACAGCCTGCAGACTGGTTTGCTCCGGTCTGATCGATGCGGTGGAGGAAAAAAACAAAACAGGTGGGGAACGGTGCGAGCATCGGCGGGCTTTATGGGGTTCTGAGGGGCTTGGCTCTTTGACGCGCGTGAGGTCACATCGCAGGTTCGGTCGTCAGGCCCGTCCCCGCCTTGTTCCAACCCCAGCTCCCCACTTTACTGTCTTGCACACCATCACCACCACCACCACCACCACCTGCCCAAACCACATCCTCCTGAATCCATCGCTCTCCCTCAGCCCCACAACCCCTTACCCATCCCCCATCCCGCACTCTCCGTCTTACTCCGAACCCGCTCCGGTTCCCCCCTCTCCAGATATTTCCGGCTTCCGCGTGTTGCCGGGGGAGAGTGCAGAAATCAATAATATCATCTCAACACTGTCTCAATTTTCAATTAAAGACTTTGAGGTCTGGCTCTCCAGACAGATCCATCACGCCGGATCACGTTGCAAAAATCACTCGCTTACACAGAGACTCGCACGGGCAGAGACACATATACTCGCGCTCCGCTCAGCCCTGCCACCACCGCCCAAAAGCTGTGCACAAACACCCCCCCCCCCACACACACACACACACACACACCACACACACACACACACACACCAACACAATTGCACGTGCCAACAAACCCCAACCCTCCTGTAGCACTAGATGTTTTCCACCAATCGCCACAGAATAAACATCCAGCAAACTATCCCAGCTCCCTCCATAATCTTGATGTACTACCGTGCCGGCGTAGTGCTCATGTGCTTTTAGGAAAGCAAAACATAGCGATAAATCACCGAGGGCAGATGGGTAACAGATGATGAAGTCTTCCTGCTCCACCCTCCCCGCGCTCAGACGGTAGCCAAAGACATCCTCCCTCCTCTCCGGCTCGCTCCCAACGCCCCGGGCAGTCGGCACATCCAGAGATGCAGAGGCCGTCTCGGACCGCGGCGCTAATTGACACGGTGATTAACTGGATTCTACGGCGGCGATGAGGTCAGACGGACCGAGCCGCGTGGTACCGACATGGGACCAGAAAGGGACGCGCCCGCAAATGTTAAATGGAAGGTGGAGGCCAAATACAGTTCAAAGCTGATGTTTTTTTTTTTTAATTATCAGTATTGGGAGTTATTCCACTGGTGTATTGGATGCAGATTTTAGTACTGCCTGTAAATCAGAATCAATTTATTCCAGCAGGTACATTTACATATACTACAAATTTGTCATGGTGAGGTTTGGTACATTACACTGCAGACGATTAGCATAAAAAAAAAAAAACGCGTAAAAAATGGAGAACAAAAATTATAATTAAATAGCAGGAAAAAAAGTAGAAGAGAAAGTGAAGAAAATGTGAAAAATACAATTAAAAATATGAATAAAAATTGGCAAATATATACAAATATCCAAAAAATACAAAAAATACAAAACAGGGATAGTCAAATATATAAAAACTATACAGAATATAGAAAATGCTGTACTATGCAGGGGATAAATTTTGGTTGTTGGATAAATAAACTGGTAAAAGGTAGGAATACTGCTGTGGTTGAACTAGCATCAGTTGTTATAATCTCTGCAATGTGGTTAAAGGTGCGGAGACGTGTGATCTGTGACTAAAAATATAAATATATGTATACTCATATACTATTAAAACACAGGTCACAGCTCAGTGTTTTTTAGCCGAGAGATTCAAATCCTCTGGGGAGTGTTGCATGACAGACCATCGTGTCCAGGGGCCGGATGGGGTGTCAGGTGCTCACGCTGCCGACCGCTGTTCCATGGAGGCGTTAAGGAAATATGACAATATTATGCAAAACTAGGATCCCCAGGAACTCTCTGAAATGATGTCAATAACCTCTGTATTGTTTCCTTGGCAACAGGAGCCCCTCGTCAGCGCCGAGTATCCATTGTACTGCAATGCTGCTTCCCTCCCCGGGCGGTTCTCTCTCCGAGGACCTCTCTTTGCTGTATGTCATGTTTACATTAACGGCTCAAACCGCCTCCACCGGCACAACATATGGTATTCTATTGCGCGGCCCAGGCGACTGTGAACAGCGGTCTGCGAGGGAAATTCCATCAGTGATCCTGGCTCACACGTATACTCAGCGGGGTCTGGCGGGAGGGAAAGAAAAATGTGATTGACTTGGAGAACCCGAAGGTTTTCTCCAAGTATGATTAATCATGCATGCCATGCATTTAGCAGCAGGATATTTGTTCAATAAAAACCCCGCGCAGGGATGTGGCGTCGCTCGGCAAGCAAAAACAGTTTGGCCGAGCGGGGGTTTGGTGAGGGTTCGAGGCGGGGGATGATGCTCTGAATATTTTTTGCGCTGCGGTCCCGTGGGCCTGGCCTCCATGTGGTGGCGCAGCGACAGTTCCTCCTTCATTTGTTCTTCGTTGTCAACGATATAGTGAAAGATTAGAGAAGCCGCCAGCCATCTCCCCCTGTCCCTACCCAGGCCGCTTTTACACTCTGCAGTTAAAACCAGAAACAAGGAAAACCGAGCCAGCGTTTTCCCTCCATCTTCTTGGCCTGTGGGGGTTTCATTTGCAACACCCTCCCCCGCAACCTGTCCGAGTACCAACCATATCCAGCCGCACACAATGCCTTGACTCTCCCCCCCTTTTTTTTTTATCAAACATTTGTTAACTATTTAATCAAGCATTAGCTGACTAATTAAATCTTATAATTGCCCCAGTTAAGAGCTGTGAGATTTAATTAGCGGGACCAGGGTTCTGGTAAATGGCTGAGAGACCAGGAGCTGAACGCTGCAGCGAGGGCACTCCCACTCTGTGTTCGACCCCTGTCAGGGAAATTGAGGGTTAGGACCTTGCCGAACACACGCACACACGCACACGGATACACATGCGGTTTTATTGTGAGAGAAGGGTAATCACAGTGAAGATGCAAGAGAAGCTAAATTACAAAATGTAATGTAATTTAATATAAAAAGTGAGGCATCATACATATATGGGCTTATTTGATATAATAATATTATTATTATTATTATTATTATTTTATTATTTTATTATTATTAATAATAATAATAATGATGATAATAATAATAATCCTTATTTTTATAGCACCTTTCATACACAACACGGAAGTCAAAGTGCTTTACATTTATAGACATTAATACATATAATAATAAGAATAATAACAATGATAATAATTCATGTAATACATGTAATACATGTAATAATAATAATAATAACCTTTATTTTTATATCAAGTTCAAGTTCAAGAGATTATTTCACCTTTCATACACAACATGCAAGTCAAAGTGCTTTACATAATATATAGTAATACATATGATAATAATAATTGTTATAATAATAATAATAATAATAATAATAATATATATACATATACATAAACATAGAATACATATGATAATAATACATATAATAATAATAAAATAACAGTAAAGAAAATAGCATACATGCAAAGTAATTCAAATAAATATAAATAAACCTAAATAAAAGTAAATTCATATTATTATTAATTATATATTAAGATATATTATCAATTCCAGTTTCAGGTCAATTTAGACAAAGACCCACATCACGATCATTCCTCTGCCAAGGATTATTAGTCCTGAAGTATTTAAAGCAACTTCAAATAATTCTCAAAATAATCCTCACAATGGATGATCTAACACCAAGTATTATTATTATAAGTTATTCGCATACTCCAACGTTTGTTAGGAATTGGGGAAGAAATTCTCCAAAGTGGTGAGTGCTTGGTCCTTGCAGGAGAGTGACAAGAGGCCATGAAGTATCAGCCTGAAAACCATCAGTGATCGGAAATCAATCAATCAATCAATCAATCAATCAATCAATCATCAACACCAACAATGCTACCATGCCAACATACTCCTTTTTACATGTGCACACATGAACATGCACTTGCAGGCGTACACGATCACACCTGGACAAAAACACACTCACACACAGACAGAACAGCTTCACACAAACACCTACACCTACAGTATAAGATGCTAGGCACAATGCCAATAACATCCGAGAGGAACGTTTTACTTGTGAAAGTGAAATTTTAACTCATAATCAGTTGAGTGAATCTCTATAATCAAATAGTCATACCTCCACATCAGAGCTGGTTGGTTAGTTACAGTTATTTTAATCATGCAAACCGACGACCATTATCTCAATGAGAACTGGAGAGCCTTAGCAAATACCTTTCTCTGTGTGTGTGTGTGTGTGTGTGTGTGTGTGTGTGTGTGTGTGTGTGTGTGTGTGTGTGTGTGTGTGTGTGTCGTGATCCGTACATTATTATGCAGCAGGCGTAGCGTGAGCCTCTTCTGTTATAAGCAGGTGATGCACTGCCTGCGTGATGGCTCGCTAACACCTTTTTGCCATTTTGCCTCGAGCCGCGTAGAGCTGTGATAGGTAGAAAACTTATCGTAAATTTACCCTCACTCCTCTTTTTTACTTCCACGAAAACCTTTTATTTCAATCTGCGGTCCTTGGTTTAGTTTGGAGCTTGCAAACAGTATCCAACCGTGCAATATATCGATACATCGATAGATGGATGGATTATTTTTTTTGTTTAGTTGCAATATAGTCAAATGTCTTAAAGAAAAATTACTGAACAGTCATTTTCTGAACTTCATAGACGTATAGAACTGTTTTAAATATTGTCGACAACGCCTCTCCCCGCCTCGTCATAGTATCCACATCACTAATGAGTCATTCTCAAATATTTGCTGTGTGTAAATATCTTGTAAAAGCACTCATAATCATCCACAAACTATTGTCAAAATAAACTGCAAATTTCCACGGTCGTATCTTGGAGCAGTCGGTCGCAAGTCGAATTTTCGCGACTATTGCTACTCGTATCTTGGATTAGTTGTAAGCAGATGCAGTCGTAAGTCAAGGTACAACTGTATATGACAAAACATAATGAATTAAGTGGACGAAAATTAGAACCATTACAGCACGTGGCCTCTTCCTGTGATAGTTACAGCAATAAAGAAGGATGTAATCAGCAGGGTGTTCAGGGGAGTATTCGAAGCAGATGCTGGTAGTGTGTGTGTGTGTGTGTGCATGTGTGTATGTGTGTGTGATGAGTCCACTCGTGTGTCTGTGTGTGATGTGTCCACCCGTGAGTGCACAGGAATGGTCTGTTCAGACACTCCAGAACCGCAAGAACGCTCCAAGCACAATGCGCCGAGCATAACACCCAGGCGCCACCCAGAGGTGCACGAACCAGTCCCAGAGAGCACGAAATGACTCCGAACCCCTGAGCCGCAAAGATACAACCCATCCTCCTGTGGAGACATAAGACGCACCCGCAAATGCAGCACCACGGGCATCCGGCAGGGTTGCCGGCCCCGGAAATGCGCCCCGCGGCCGACAGGCCGACACCCTGCCAGAACCGACCACCCATGGGGCGAGCCGGCGGGGACCCCGTGCCCGCCCACGCCCCCAGCCAAGACGAGGCCTGCCATACCGCAACCGGCGAGATGCCCCACCCGTATGCAAGCTCCGAGCACGCACCCAGGCAACCCCCCGCTGCCGCCGTGGTTTTATTCTTGTGTAATGTTTACATGGGACGTAGAATCGAGGCGGAGGAATCCCCGGCCGGGACTGCCGAAGACGGGCTTGTGCAAATAGGCAGGTGGCGCCTGTTCCGGAGAAATTGCTGCCTCTGCTCCCAACAAAGAGTCTTTCTGTGCTTCATTGTGCTTCACCCTGCAGAGATATTGCAAATGCATGTGGTGAGACGCAGCCGACCCTGCGTCAAACCAGGCCAGCGGACTCTCATTTCATCATCTTGGAAATGAGACGGCGTTCTTCAAAAGTCATTCAATCACGTGGAGAGTTTTAAACATTCTTAAAAAGATTTTAAAAATGGACCTTTATTTACCACAAATGAACTTGACAGGCCTGTTTCTTTCCCCTTTATTACTTTGTTTACACACATGGAAACTTTACAGTTTAATACTTAATAAATCAAAATAATACGACCTCATTCACAGAACATTCCAACGCTTTAGGCAAAAGATCACATTTCAAGACCGACCATGAAAACTGAGAATGATACAAGATTATTAGGGATTATTTTCCTTGTTTTTTTTTTTTTTTTTCCGGGCACTGCTGTTTACACTGCAGCTACCTGTCAGTGAACTCCACGAATGAGTAAAGAAACCACTCCTCCTCTCCAAGCTGAGGACGGGGGGAGGGAGAGAGAGAGAGAGAGCGAGAGAGAGAGAGAGAGCGTGTGGTGAGGAGGGGGTGGAAGCCTCGCCCCGTCTCCCGCATTCAAACGCGGTTTTGAAATCGTCCTTGGTTGTTGTTTTTTTCTTCCTTTTATTTGGGCTCCGCAGCCACATACCTGAGCGGCTCACGCTCTGGATCTGTGAGACGTATGATCTCCTAGTCCCGCCGACGATCCGTCCCGTTGTCTCCGTCCTGCTCCGTCTGCCCCATCCCAATCCTTTGAATCAGCCTCTCCCACGTGCTCCCTTCCCCTGATTTAAGAAAATTAGCTGGTAGAGTCGAATAACACTTTTTCTCCAAAAATAGCTGTTCCCCGCCGTCAACCCAAAATGGTCGACACAGCATTGGGTCACCTTAACTCTCACCCTCAAGGGTGATAGGAAGTACTTACACGTATTTACTCACTAAACTCATTCTTGAGACGGAGCGAGCGCATGCTGGCAGCGCGCGTGTGTGTGCGTGCGTGCGTGCGTGTGTGTGCATGTGTGTGTGTTGGTGGGCTCGCCGTTCCCCCCGCTGGGAACGCAATGTTACGCAGCCCCAGCGATGTCTAATTCCGCACGATTTCTCGGGATGCCGCCTGGCACCCCGTGTTCCTCTAAGTTGTCAACGCCATGCAAATACCCCTTAAATTCTGTGTCATCTGAGGTGCACCGAGGGAGACGCACGCACGCACGCGCACACACACACACACACACACACACACACACACACGTGCGCACATCAAAGATAGAACAAGACAGAGTGTTCCTCCCTGAGGACAAATACAGCTCCCAGCCTGTAGGAAAAAGTTCTCCGTGATTAGCGAGCTGCTGTTGTTCTACACAGTGAGTTCTTATTCTAAACCGGTGGATGTGTGCTCCGCGACGAGCTGTTCGCAGGCCTTTGTTTGGTTGGAAGGATTTGATGTGCTCCGTCACGCCACCGCTTTATACTCACACACCTATACCTGGGGAGGAAGCCGGGCGGCGTGCGCACCACGGCGACGGGCATGGTGTGCACCGGAACCGCGGCGAGGGGAATATAAGGTCTTCCACATATTGTTAATAAAATATTGTTAATAAAGGACTGTTCAATCTAAAGCAGTTTCCCCGTGGAAAGTCATTATCAACTCTGTCGCCGATGCTATCTGCGGTCGCCGCGGACACTGTTCTCCACTTTTCCAGAGCCTCTAAGTGATTTGGTTTCGATGTGAGTTGTGCGTATCAGCTTGCTGGGAGTCAATTTGGATGGGTGTATATCAAAAAGAAAGGCAGCGGGAGTCCCAAACCTTGGCTTGATTATTTCCCCAGACTCCGGCACTAGACCCTGGTCTCCCCTGGCGTTCCGTTCCGCCGCTGCGACGTGGACGAACGCGAGCCTCCACGGGGCGTTTTGGCAACGAGGCCGAGGCAGCTGAGGCGTGTCCCTGGGATGAGGAGTCACGGCAACAATACGCAGAGATGTATATCAGGAGCTGTGACTCTGGTGCTAATCTGCTGTCTAGACCGACGGGGGAAGTATCTGATGTGCCCGCGACGAGACGACGTCAGAGCGCTGTGAATCACCCCCCGAGTCTTTATCCGACCGGGAGGTGTTTGGAACCAAAACAGGCCGCTCTTTATATGAGTTCAACAACAACAATAGACCACCAGCCCCCCCTTTGTTCACCCCCTCAGACAAAAAGGTCAGTCTGGGGCCTCCATTAAGAGGAATAATGAAAGGTCGACGAGTTCCTCTAAAGTTCAATCGGATTCAAGAGAATCCCCACCTTGCTCCCTCCAACCTCCCCCACCTCTCCCCGTCCATGTCCCCCCTTTCCAGAGAGAGAGGGAGAGAGGGAGAGAGAGAGGGAGAGAGGGAGAGAGAGAGGGAGAGAGAGAGAGAGAAATTGGGGAGATTGTGTTTAATAAGTGGGCAATAAGTTGGAGGATATGTTGACCCCAGCGATGCAACCCTGGGGGTCAAAACAACAGGAAGGAAATAGAGAGAGAGAGAGAGAGCATAGACAATTCACAGATTCATGCCAACAACACGACCATGGACCGGGGTCAAAAAAAAAAGAAAAAGAAAAGATTGCCAGACTGAAAACAAGACTACCCACAGTGAGAGTGTAAACATCGACGGAGGGGTGGAGGTGGTGGTGGAGGCTGGGACTGCTCTGTTCTTTTCCTACTTGTTTTGCTCAGCTGCTCTGACGCAGGTGTCTGCAGACATAGTTGGCGCCCGTCCAGGTATGGATTACAGAACGGAGGGGGAAGAAAAGGCACGGGTTTGAGAGCGAGAGAGAGAGAGAGAGAGAGAGAGCGAGAGAGAGAGAGAGAGAGAGAGGGAGGCCGTAATAGAACTGTTCTTAATTAATCTTTCCTGTACTGATCCAACACACACACACACACTGTCATGACTCACGCTGTCGTATTTTTAACACCGAGGAGCTGTCTTTGTCGTTAAAAGCCTATGATCTCCAATCATCTTAGGAGCCGCTCCACCCACCCCACCACCCCGCCCGGCCACCACTGCCACCTCCATCCCCCCTATCCCATCGTCCAACCTCCATTAAAAGACAGTCAGGAAGGAAACTGTGGTAAACAATCAATACCTGACATGGAGTAGCCTGAGCATTTAGCCTCAGCAATACTGTTTGTGTGCGGGCGTGCGGGCGTGCGGGCTTGACTTAAACAGCTCTGGAACCAGGGGGTTAACGGGGCAGAGCTCTCCTGTTTTATAGCCGATGTCCGGGTCAGGAGGCAGGACGGGAGCTGGTCATCAGCGGTCAGCGCTATTAGTCCCCTAAGCCCCCGGACGCGGAGCTTTGATAGCGCAGCGTATAAAAGCGGGACGTAAGAAGACGCTTTATTGGCGGGCAGTTAAACTTTGACCCTTTCATGTGTCCTGCGCGGAGCATCGATGGGAACGCTGACTGTGGTCAGAGACCTTAACCGTCCCAGTTGCCGCAGCTTGTTAACAGGAGTAGAGGGTTCATTTAACGAAAACACCTCGTATACTTGAGTTGCGTTCAACTGTGTTTATAGTGGCTTTCCTTGTAAAGTCTCTCAGGCAGGAATACAGGAGTGTCAATATAGATCGAGCATCTTTTCTCCCTAACTATCTCTCCTCCTTAGTTATTGTTAGTGTACTGTATGTGTCCCTATCCAAAAAATGTCTGCTTATGCACCATGCAGTTCATTGCCGAGGCTCAAAAAGTCATTTTAATTTTCCAATTTTCCGGTGAGCGCTCTGGATAATTCATCCCCTTTGCTCCGAGAACACGTGCAGACTTACACATGAGCAAAGTAGGTGAGAGCAGCGGTGCTTCTTCAGCTCATTGTGCCAAATGTGATATTTCCCTCTGTGCCAAACACACTGTTCCTAAACACCGCGCGCACAGATGTGGAAATATATCTCCCAAGGTTTTTTGTTGTTTTTATTTGCAATGGAAAGGAAAAAACAATCCGGTTGTTTTTTTGTTTTTCAGGATGGCTTCCCGACGCTCCTCATGCGTCCACGCGCAAACAATGGTGCCATGCAGCAAGCGGGCGCAGCATTTGCATGTTGGCGTGGGCATAAGTTAAGCTCTCAACTGACACACAGCTGACTGACATTTGGTGACATTTAGCCGCAATGCGAGTGCAGCATGGAGTCTCCCATCCTGTCAGGCGAGCTGCAGCTTTGTCTCGGCGTCGCTGTGTGTGTGTGTGTGTGTGTGTGTGTGTGTGTGTGTGTGTGTGTGTGTGTGTGTGTGTGTGTGTGTGTGTGTGTGTGTGTGTGTGTGTGTGTATTTACCCCTTGGCTATGTTTCCTCTCCACTCCCTCTGTCTACACTGATAGTAATCAGTCTTTATGAGTTCCGTTATGGCTGGCTGGTCAGCGCGTACCACCACGCGCCCCACTCTCACTCGCGCCGCACACGGGCGCCGCGGTCCTGTTTCGGAAACAGGAAGGAGATTATTAGCTTCCTGCGGGGTGGGGGCGGGGTTGTCCAGTAGCAGGAGGAGGAGGAGGACTGGATGAGGTTAGCGGGACTATGGATTGGTCCGTTCGGAAGCGGTTAGTATCCGTTACGAAATGACCTCCACTGGGGGGAGGTGGGGCTTAAGACGAAAATAGGACATGCGATGAGAAATGTCAATGTGGAAGGCTTTCACACACACACAGACATCAGTCACGGTCACTCTCAGATACTGGGAACAGAGGGGAGTGGCAGAGAAAGTGATAGAGTTCCATTCGGGGGCCTGAGGGTCAAGCGTCCGAAAACAAACTCCACTCGCGCCGGCCTGACCTTCAACTCCCCGCCGCAGTCGGAGAGACCGGCGACCGCGTGGATAATCACCAAGGTTACGGCGTGTGTACACGCGCTAACATTTGCGCGTTTTGTGTGCTCGCGAGTGTCCGTTTCCATTCTAAAGAGCGTGTGTGTGTGTGTGTGTGTGTGTGTGTGTGTGTGTGTCCGAGTTGCGTCAGTGGGGAAGGCCGTCTCCACAGCAAACACTGAGCGCCAGCGCCAAACTGTCCAGAGACTCCCACTTATCAGCCGCCCAATGGTCATACCGTGTGTGTGTGCGTGTGTGTGTGTGTGCGGCTAAATATGTTTGTGTGCCACTGACCCGCGTGTGTGTTTGAACAGCCGATATCCGAGAATGCAGGTAGGCCAAACAAGGTCACGCTGTACCGCGGAATTTTCCTCTGACCTAATAAGCACATGAGCAGCGTGCGCCGGCTGGTCAACATGTCGCCGCCACCGCCGCCGTCGCCGCCGCTGCTGCTGCTGCTGCCGTCGGTGGTGCGGAAGAAGAGTTTTTCGGGAGGTTTTTGGTGTTGAGTAACTGTGCCCAGCTGCTCCGCCGTGGCGTTTTGCATTTAGGATCGGGGTTTGCTGAGGAGCAGCAGTCGTTCTGCGGTGGAGTGATGGCGGCGGAGGAGGAGGAGGAGGAGGAGGAGGATGGGGGGAGAGGGTGTGTGTGTGTGTGTGTGTGTGTGTGTGTGTGTGTGTGTGTGTGTGTGTGTGTGTGTGTGTGTGTGTGTGTGTGTGTGGGTTCATCACACTTTCGCTACCACAGAGCAAGGGAAAACACGCAGGCGTGCACATAGTCACACCTACACACACACACACACGGAACAACAACGTGAAAGTTTGGCTTTAAAAGTACCAAGTTCTCTTACTCTCTCTCTCTGTAATAACTTCGCTCGGGCACATATATCTATGTGCATAAACACAAAACAACCCCAGACACAGTCACAAACACATTTGCCCGATTCAGCCCTCAGAGGAGCTTTGTTGCAGCCAGCAAGTGGGTTTAAAAACAAATGACGTGCTTGGCCTTTTATTATGTTCCGGACACTGTTTTTCCTGGGGCTGGAATGTGGACAGGAATGTGTTGTTGCTCTGGTAGTGCTCCGAGGGAGAAAAACCTATCATGCTATCACGCTGGAGGAAAAACTGAGAGAGAGAGAGAGAGAGCGAGAGAGAGAGAGAGAGAGAGAGAGAGAGAGAGAGAGAGAGAGAGAGAGACGGATAGACAGAGGAGGGGTAGAGAAGCGGAAAAAAATCAAGAGAAAGAGAAGAAAAACAGATTCTCGCGGAGCGGAAAAGGCAAAACAGAGAGGCACGGAAAGGAGAGAGGGGGGATGTGGAAGAAAGAAAGAATAAAATGGAGTTGACGTGAAGAGAGGAGGAATAGAGAAATAAAAAAGGGGAGAAAGAGTGAGAATATAGAAAATGAACCCGAGGGGTCCGGGCCAAAAAGTACTTGTGGATAAACAGTCCATTACTGTTAAGTGTAAACCGGGGGATAGTAAAACTGCCTGGCTGCTGTTCACTCGCCCAGTCTCTCTCTCTCTCTCTCTCTCTCTCTCTCTCACTAATTTGTATTTATTTATTTATTTATTTATTTATTGCTTTGGTCATTGATTTATCCTCCAGTTTTTTGTGCTATTGTTCCACTGGAATTATTAGAAACCATATGTGCTAAATAACATGTTTTTTTTCAACTCAACTCTCTCTCTCTCTCTCTCTCTCTTTCTCGCTCTCTCTCTCGCTTGCCCGCTCTCTCTATTCGTCTCTGGTTCTCATTACAAATGTTATGATGCTCGGTGCTGGCCTTCGCTTGCATAACTGCCTCCCCTGTTTTTGGGTTGTGAGTTCTGCTTTTCACCAGCAACCACCCCCACCCCCACCCCATCCCATCCGCCCTACCCACCCGCCCATCCACCCACCTCAGGCTTGTGTTGCTCCACTCCGCTGAGAGCTGGAAGTCTCCGACTGGCAGAAACACAAACAAGCAGCGACAAGGAGACAAAGTGTTCGGAAGTCATTCATTCTAATGGGAGCCGGGACACCGGGAGAGATGGAGGGTGGAGCCTCCCGAGAGATTTCGGAGAACTTGCTGATTAAAATGCAATGTAAACAGTCAGTGACACAGTTGCAATGGCCAATCGGAAGCTGTAAAGCTTATTCTAACAAATGTCTTGGTACATACTGTATATCCAAATAAAACGATCAGTGTATGAGCAAAGAACATGGCGACAGAACATTAAATATACTTCTACACTTAGTTTTTAAGTACGGTCACCAATTTCCTCAAAAGCCAGGCAGCAACCCCGACAAGTGATGGATAAAAGTTGTTGGCTGGTGTGTTTGGAATGGAACCACTGTCCTCCACAGCTGCTCCTTCATCCTGGTCCTTATGCATGGGATTAGATGAGTCAAGTGCGGAATGGAAGTACCTCCTCACCGCTGTGCGCCCTAAGGACTGTGTTACGGTGCTTGATGGATGCCGCGGCCCCAGACGGATCCGAAAACCATCGGGGTGGAGGAACATATCACAGTACGTCTCTGACTTATCACCCCATCGCGGAGCCGGAATGAGCGACAGTTAGCTCCCAAGCTCGGAGGATCCCAACAAGCGGCTGATTGCTCCTGGCGCATGCATGGCGTCCGACAAGGCAGACAGAGATGAGTGGGAAAATAAAAGAATAAAAAATAAGAAGCGATGATGTGTCTCCTGGGCTCATCCTTCAGCGGTGGGGTGGTGGTGGTAGGGGGTGGGTGTGTGTGTGTGCCTGTGTGGGGGGGGTTGGTGCTCGGGGACCAATTTTCCCTGGCAGGGATCGCCCGATGAGGGATGAGGTCTGCAGACCCTGGAGGCCCACGTCTGGAGATCAGAAGCAGAGCCAGAACACCCAAGATGGATGAGAGCGCGGCTGAACGAGGGAGCGCAGGACAGGCAACAGAGGAGGAGGGAGGGACAGAGAGAGAGGGAGAGAGAGAGAGAGAGGGAGAGAGGACGGGGGTGGATGAGCGAGTGGAGATAAAACCTGTCAGGGAGAGGTGGGGGTGAGCTACGGGACAACCGTCTTTCTTCTGATCCGTCACTGAGTGACGCTCCATTCATGCGCTGACTGACACCACCTGGGGGCCGCGGGCGGGCCGGGCGGGGGTGTTTATTTATCGGAGCTCGGTGGGAGGCGGAGGGGGCTACGGGGCGGTGGGGTATCAGCACGGTATAGATGGATGGCTGTATGTTGCGCGGGTGCTCTACATTAGGGTGATTGAAGGAAAGCGATGGCCTGCTTCCAGACAGTGTCGGTGTCTCCGCCGTCGCTGATCTCACTGATGGAAAGCAGTTTTCATTACACTGATACAGGAGAAGCCAAACAAGGAATCCCTTTGTGTCCGTCGCTCCATTTTTATAATTGCCATCGATGATATACAATAGTCGTGGAAAGAAATGCTGCCATTACTATATCGCGCGTGACTTATTTTTTTCCTGCCTTTGTTTTTTTCCTTTATTTTTTCCACTCTCTTGGCAAAGAAAAATAAATCGAGGCCCTGTCTGGGCTTGGCTGGGCCTTTCGCCGAATTTATTATGAATCCCCCCCCCCACCCCTCCCCCAACCGGCATGGTGTCTCAAATAACGCGGCACTAATTCCCGAGTGAGACCCCCCATCAACCCCCTCTTCTTCCTCCCTCGTCTTTGCCAGCTCGGTCCTCTGCTCAACGGCACCTTTTCTGTACATCACCTCCGCCCGGATTCCCTCTCCCCCGCACTCAAACAAGAAAACACATATGCACGCTCACCCACACACACATGTATATACTGTATATATGCCTGTGAATGTGTATGTAAACAAGCAGGACCTCCTGTAAGGGTCACAGCACATGCCTGTGCTTTCTATAACAAGTGGTGTAATAACTCACAATGTAAACATTATGTATTACAGCTTGTCCTCCATCGCTCCCCTCATATCACCCCTCCCTCCCTCTCTCTTTCTCTCTCTCTCTCTCTCCCTTTCTCTCTCTCCACATGGGCTTCATTTAAAGCTCTCCGACCTTACTTTTTTGCAATGGACGCGTGTCCTTGCCTGCCTCCCTGCGTCACCGTGAGAACAGCTGAGACGCATGTGTCTTACACGCGTCGGGGATCGGGCAACGCTGCGAAGATAAAGGGGACGGAACACAGAGAGGGGACTCGGCGATTAGAGGTTAGGGCCGAAAAACACGTGTGGCAGTGAGGGACGGGTTCGGGTGGAGCGGGTGCGGTGAGCTCGAACGCTACATTAGAAGATATGTCATTTTCGAAGAAAAACGGCTCCGTTGTGGATTCAATCAAAACATGAAGAATCGGGGAAGCGCGCTGCATCAAATGTCCACGGTCGACCGAGAAAAGCCGCTGGCCGTTCCGCGTTACGCCAGGAGGTTCCTTTCGAGGCTCCGCGGGTTCTTTCAAAAGCTTTGATGGTTCTACTATAAACACAATTAAATTAATTCGACAAAAACGCTGTCATTCCATTCCACCCATGGCCCAATTATGAACCTACCTTTTAAATACCACATGAGAGGAAGCCGAACCGCATGCTTTAAATGATTTACAGCAGGAAGGTAAACTTCCCTCCCGTCACTTAAATGCCGTGATCACCGTGTCTGAGTGCATATGAATTGTGTTAAGTCAGCATTCCGCAGACGTTTGTTGTAGAGTTTTAATTGTTGATGGAAGTTTTGTTTTTCCATCTTTGACAAAGGAGATGAGGCTACTCCCACCAGCCATAGAGGAGCACTCAAAAAAACACTATAAACGGCATCAAAAGTGGCCGACCAGGGATTGCGAGCCAAAGACTTTCCGAGTTTCCCCAAGACACACTGTGTTTTCTCAAACCCTCTTGGATGTTTTTGTTAATTCTGTGTGCGTGTGTTTCTGTGGGAGTGTGTGTGTACATGTGTTTGGGCACATGTGAGTGTGTGTGTGTGTGTGTGTGTGTGTGTGTGTGTGTGTGTGTGTGTGTGTGTGTGTGTGTGTGTGTGTGTGTGTGTGTGTGTGTGTGTGTGTGTTTCTTTAAATGCGGCCCATCCCTATATAGACGCGTCTATATTCTGTTCGCCAGATATTTCCCACAGTTTCAACAAACAGGAATGCAAACAAGCTCTAATTCATTCAGGAATATTTTCACCATATTTGTATGTATTCTGCATTGAGCAGAACAGAGGACAGACAGACAGGCAGGCAGACATTTGTTTTTCTGTTTGTTTGTGTGTGTGTGTGTGTGTGTGTGTGTGTGTGTGTGTGTGTGTGTGTGTGACCGCGTCCATGTGTTTATATTTGCATGTTGTGTGTATAACCGATCCATCACCTATTCAAATGAAACGTACCATTCGTGTTAGCGCCGACTGTTTCTGATGACTATCGACATCTTCATTCTCTCTCCGACACACACACACACGCACGCACACACGCAGGCACACACACACACACACACACACACACACACACACACACACACACATACACTCTCCCTTGTGTCATCTTTGCACTATTGCATAATCTCCTCAGTATTTGAGCGGTGTGAGTGAACTTCTTCTTATTTGAATTTTGAGATGGCTGGAAATGTTTTTTTCGCCACAGGCACACCCAATCCCCACCCCACCTTAAACACACACACACACACACACACACACACACACACACACACACACACACCACACACCAACAGCATATTCTCAAGAGAGGTCCATTTTTTTCTCCCCCAGCTTGACTGCGATTCTTTAGAAATGAATCAGGACAGAGGTCTCACTTGGGCCTGACGTAGCATGTTTCCCAGCAAGGTCTGTCTTGTGTTTATATCTGTTTGCTTGTGCATGGATGCGCAATGTGTGTGTGTGTGTGTGTGTGTGTGTGTGTGTGTGTGTGTGTGTGTGTGTGTGTGTGTGTGTGTGTGTGTGTGTGTGTGTGTGTGTGTGTTTGGTCAGTTTGTTCTGAGCCAGCAGACATTCCCAGCTGTTTTCCAGGTAATGTTCTCACGCTTATCCTGCATCTCCTGTTTCTCACACTAGCTGGTTTGACTATAATTCCACCAAAACACACACACACACACACACACACACACACACACGCATGCTCAGCCCCACCCCTCTACCTGGCCAGCAGGTGAACAAAGCCCACCTCATGGAAGCACACACACACACCCCTTCCTACCTCTGATGATAAAGAGTCAGCCACAACAAAGACAGCACAGGAAAACCCCCACATCCACAAACAAATACACACATAATTACACACACACACACACACACACACACACACACACACACACACACACACACACACACACACACTCGTTAGCAGGGATGAAGTGAGAAAAAGACAACAATAGAAAAGACAAAGTGGGAGAGTGGGAGAGGGAGAGAATGAGAGGTTTGGGAGGAAAAGGGAGTTGAGAGGTGGGAATGTGCGGGAAGATGATCTCATGGTCCTATCTCTGAACCCCGCCCACCAAGCATGACTCACACTTGACAGGTGTGCATGCATGCGTGTGTGTTTGTGTGTGTGTGTGTGTGTGTGTGTGTGTGTGTGTGTGTGTGTGTGTGTGTGTGTGTGTGTGTGTGTGTGTGTGTGTGTGTGTGTGTGTGTGTGTGTGTGAAAGGAGGAGGAGGAGGGGGTGTTTGTTTGCAGCTGCAGGTCAGGTCAGGGTGTGTCCTCATTACACTGCCAGGGAACATGTCTCTTCAAGCGCAGGTAGCACTCTGAATCACAACAGCACTTCAACCGTCTCAGCGCTTCAACATGCCGCTCGGGTCAAACCCAACAATGCGGCAGGTCCAAGTGCGCCTGCGGCCACACCGGTTAGCATGCGAGGGGAGAAGGGAAGAAAAAGTTTTTTTTCGAACGAGCGCAGAGTTGAATGTGTTTGGTAAGAGCCCAGAACTCAGGGAACCCTGAGGGAGTTTCTTCCTGGCCACCGCATCCCCCTCCGAAGGTACCATATGTGGGAATACGCTGCAGGAACCCCCACCCCCCAATCCCAGTCCCCAGTCCCAGCCCCCAGCCCCTTATCCCACCCCCACCCGTGACCTGCAGTGATGAATAGTGGCTGGTGGGGACGGCACACGACCCGCAGACAGCCCAGCCCAGAGATGCAGAGGAAAACACCATCTGCCTCCTCGGCTGCTGGTTTCCAATGAGCAGTGGGTGTGTGTGTGTGATGCTGTGTGTGTGTGTGTGTGTGTGTGTGTGTGTGTGTGTGTGTGTGTGTGTGTGTGTGTGTGTGTGTGTGTGTGTGTGTGTGTGTGTGTGTGTGTGTGTGTGTGTGTGTGTGTCAGTCAGAGAGTATCTGTGTGTGCCATTCCAATTGCGTGTTCGAGTGTTTCGAGTCCGTTGGTGTTCAAGGTGGTGAGTAGCTATGAGTCACCTTAGTGAGTTTACAGTAACTAGGCACGAGATCATAGGTCTGGATCTGACCGTGGTTGGCTATGAGTGCTGGTGCTGCCTTATCGCCGCCATATTTTCTAAACTCTTAGCACTTATTAACATAATACCACCGGTCTCAGGCTGAGGTGATCGCTTTGTGATACTTGAGGTTAAAAGCAGAAATGCCTTAAGAGCCACACCAAAAAGCACCCCCACACTGCCTCATCCCTCCTCCCACCCTTCAGGTTACGGGCATCAGCCCTGCCAACATTTGAGATATCGCCAACGAGCTCGGCAACCGTGAAACATTCTGTAGTGTTCCCTAAAAAAAAAACTAAAAAAAAAAACAAGAGCTCAGATTGGCCAAACGAATCACCCCTGGCGGAGGTCCTGGCGGCGCTTCAGCGTTTTGATCGAGCAGGAGATGAAAAACAAGAAATGAGAGAAGGCGAAGACAATAAGCAACAATAATAAACACAAATAAGCGTTTAACAGATTCAGACTCAACAACTTGTTTTTTTCCTGAGTGATCTTTGTCGACCGTTGTCACTCCGGACGAAAAACAAATCCTCTCGCCGGTGGTCTCAAAATATAGTGTCCCTCACTAACGATTCCATCTTTTAATGGCTGGAATTTACAAACGTGTTGGCGGGGTTGTCCTGTTGAATAGTCTCGCTGTGTATAAGATAGAGCTTGTGTGTATTTGAGTATTGGTCATCTACTATCTTGTAGGTCCTAAGCTCCCTCCCAATATGTGATCCCTTAGTATTAACATCATCAACTTACAAACTTTAACCAAATAAAGCCCCTTTTGAGGTTTGATTTATGAACTATGCCGCAAAAAGAGGGATAAACAGGGAGCTGAAGAGGATCAACGTGGCGTGTTCACGGCCCCACACGCTCTCAGTTATGCCTAGTATACACCAAGGGGCTTAAGCTCGGATTTTCAAGTCCCAGGTAAATGTTCTTAAGGGAAAGGTCCGGAAATCTCTCGTCTTAGCGGTCACTGAGAGAACGCATCCCTCACCCACGCCGGATTGATTGGAGATCGGAAAACAGGTCAGAAACTCTTCTGGTTCTGATCAGTCCCAGGCGAGGCTGGGAGTCTTGCATGAATCAGAGGCTGGTTTGATATGATCTAAAGTCTTAATTCCTACGGCGTGTGCTAGAATACTCCCAAGACGTGTGATTGGCCGTCTTCACTAAATCCTGGTGTTCCCCACTGAGATGGAGAAAAGTCTTTGAATGTCCGTTGCTAAAATCGTAGTCGTTCGGAAGTAATTTGGTGCATCGCCGCCATAAGACTTCAATGCCACAACAAAAAACATTTTAAAAATCACATTAGCTCTACTAACGCCCTTTCTCGTGTCCTTAACTAGTTCCATTGTTACACACACGCTGTGATGGATTAGGGATGCTGCAAGTTGACCAAGTAGCGATCACAAAAACCAACTGGGGATTGATCGGTGTGGTTGAGCCCAAATGGCCATGAGGCCGACTGGCTTTTAAAAGCACACACTAATATCAAATAGACACCAACACACACACACACGCAGAGCCACTAATGGAGTGTTTGTGTCCGAGACAGCCTTCCGGAAACATCCCATTTCCTGTGGAGCTGGGGCAGGTCTCTGTCCATAAGGCTGATGACTCCCTGGGGCCACAAGGCTACTTTACATTGCTCACATGGACCTATCTACTGTTACCCAACCAACCCCCAACACCAACACACACACACACACACACACACGCGCACGCACGCACGCATGCAGGCACACACACACACACACACACGCACACACACACACACACACACACACACACAGACAAGCATAGACAGATGTACTAGACCCACGCCAGTGAACAAGCTGGATAGGAGCGGCTCGCAGATTCATTAATCATCGTACACGGCCGTAGCTCAGACTTGAGAATTTGTTTGTTTACTACGATCGGTTTGTCACTCGTGTGTCAAAGGTTTCCCGTGCGCTGATTCGCTCTTTCACAAGAGAGCGTATTTTTTTTTTCTCATAATGACACGCTAAGCTTACGAATTAACGTCTGACGCGGAGAAATCAGCCCGGCTTCTTACCCTGCGCTCCTCCTGTTAAATTGGAATAAATCGGAGCCTTTAATTAAAGCTCGGCGCCGCATCGAGCCGGACGGAGGAGTGACGGGACGAAGGAGGCGGTGATAGATTAGACGCCGAAGCCGAGTGGGTGACACTCCGCATGTCTTCTGCAGGCTCTAGCTTCTGGCTTTTTATCTTTCCGGTTGGTGTCACAGGCTCCCGGACGTCACTTTCTCCGCCCCCAACCTTTTCCCCAGGCTTTTTCCAGGCGGCCCCAACCCTTTAACCACGAGCCGCCCCGGGCCCAACCCTGCACCCCTTCTAGAGCTGGTACCCGATTCCCCGTCAGTCAGACGAGGCTCGCCCCGTCCTTACACTTTCTAATGTGTAGACGGCCTTGAGTTACCGAAGATACAAACATCCCATCCTCCTCCTCCTCCCCCCCTCTGCACATGCATGCAAACAAACACGCACCCTCA
>NC_137210.1:13981973-14039473 GCF_960531495.2 Zeus faber | reverse complement strand
GGGGGAGCGTCATTTTGTAGATCTCTCTCTCTCTCTCTCTCTCTCTCTCTCTCTCTCTCTCTCACTCTCCCTCTCACTCCCTCTCCCCCTCCCTCTCTCCCTCTCTCCATCTCTCTCTCCCTCCCCAGATGGTGGCCAATCATTAGTGTATTGTCGCTCCCTTCTGAATGGCCAGATAACCAGTGAGTACTGCTTGGCAGGGCAGGTGCAAGACCCCAGCCCCCACACCCCCTGCCATCTGCTGATGGTGTGGAAGAGAGTATATAATATACAAACACACATATATATACATAAAATAAAATCATATATATATATATATGCATGTATCTACACATGCATAAGTCACTAACAGTCTGGCACACAAATGAAAATATGGCTGTCACACTATTCTCTTTCTGCATCTTAACACCTGACCAACTTTTGGGGTGATGGGGTGGGGCTATTTACCAAGGGGAAGAAAAGGCAAGAATGAGACGCTGTGGAGCAAAGATAAAGCACCGTGAGCTAAAGAAAAGGAGAGGGTGCGCGGACAGATAAAAGTTGTAAAAATAGAAATGCAGGTCCACCTATTGGCTGTGGGGCATTGTGGGGGTTGCGTCGGGCCAGCGAACGTTAATGGGCGTCTCTTGTAAACACACACACACACACACACACACACACACACACACACACACACACATACACACACACACACGCGCGCGCGTGCACGCGCACATCCAGAAGTCGAGTAACTGACTTTGGCAGCAGGGACGAAGGCGTGCTTTGAAAGTTAAACAGCAAGCAATCCATTCAACACCCCCCCCAATTCACCCACCACCCACACCCACACACAGACACACACAGACACACACAGACACACACACACACACACCCTTGCTGCTGCGCTCGCTGCACGGCCAAAACAACAACACTGCGTAACCTTTCCACTCAATGCAGACAGGCGCCGAACCAAGAAATCTCAAACAGCCATAATGACTCTTCATCCAGTCACTTAAAAAGCTCTCCAATCCCACAAACAGGATGCGCCCTCATATTTGCATGTTTGTCAAAGGAGAGGTAGCAGCTAGTCCTCACCGTGTCCCACACTCATGTTGAAAAATTTGACAATCCGTTCCCAGAAGCCCCGCGATTTCAGATATTTTAAATTCCTAATCCTCTCGTTTCTCGTTAATGGGCGCGTGGGGAATGTCAACTATTGTTTACCAAACGGAGCCGGAGTGGGAATGCGGACAGGCCAGTCATTTTGTAGTAAACAGAGCATCTGCACTAACCTCCCCATTCACTCTCCGGCTGCATTGCTCACACACGCAGCCCATAAAAGCTCTTTCAGCGCCGTGTGTATTTGGGTGAGAGTGCTCCTGAGTGAGCACACTTGCAACATTCCTGATAAGGGGGAAGAGTACCAGGGTGTTGTGGAAGTACAGCTTACAGTTTGTTTGCACCAACATACTTTTTCTTTTTTTTTTTTTTTTCTTTTTTTTAAGGAATGCTATAAATAACCAAAATAACCGAAAGATCATATTTGTTAATTTATACGACATCCACTGCCCTCAAACACGTAATCACACCTCGTTCTCTTTCAGGACTAGTGGAGACTGGTCAAATGGCAGCTACAAGCAGAACATGAGAGGATCTGAAATATAGGTCTTTCCCTCTGGAACACAAGGTGCCCAGACAAAAACAACGTGATGGAACAATAAGTTCTCACAACAGACAGAGAGTGTGTGTGTGTGTGTGTGTGTGTGTGTGTGTGTGTGTGTGTGTGTGTGTGTGTGTGTGTGTGTGTGTGTGTGTGTGTGTGTGTGTGTGTGTGTTACCTGTCAAATGTGTTGTTAACACTAAACACACATGCATGCAGACGGTTTCATCAGTGTTTTGTAAAGTTCTTCACGGTGGAAAAAAAAGGAAAAAGCATCCTCCCACCCGCAACCCGCCGCTCCAAGTCCATCCCACCAGGTTAGAAAAACAAGTGAGCATTCACCTCTCCCAGCAACCTTTGCACACTGACTGCATTCCTGTCCTGAAACCCAGTCCCTGACAACTGATAAACAACTGACTCACTTGTTTTCCTGGGGAACCCGATGACTACACCAAGCCCCGCACAGTACGCTCACAGTATGGCCGGCAGAAGAAAGAGACGCAAAGAAAGATAGGTTTGTTGTGAAACCACAAACAGCAATTAAGTTCTTGTATTTCACCATCAGCACACTGACTCTTTAGTCTCCCGCACAATGCATTTCTATTCAAACACCGGCAACTTCTGACATGCCCCCTGTTGGGACATCCTTCCCCTGTAAATAATCCCTGTCATTTTAGGATGTATGAATAGCCACAAAAAAAACAAAAAAAAAATAGGTGAAAGGTAACGTTTTGATGCCAATGATTTCCACCCTGACACACATTTACATGAAAATGTAACCACATAAATTGTAGAGGTCGGGAGGAAAAAAATCGATACAGCAAATTATCGCGATATTTCGCGTGGCGATTTTGTATCGATACGCGTACACCAAGTATTGATATTTTACTATCTAAATTGCAAATACGAATTACAGTTCACAGAGGTCTAGAATAATAAAATCAATTAAATTCAATCAATAAAACCTCTGTTTCTTGGTTACGGTTTGTGTTTCCAATGGAAACATTGCGGGAGCTGGAATGAGCACCAGGAAGTCCTGAAGAAAAACTGAGGCGATGACGGCGGGTCTCTTTCCTGATGGAGGATTTCAATTTGTTTGAGTTTCTCTGATTGTTTTCTTGCTGCTCCGTTCATTTACGGATGTAAGCGGCCGTTACACCTGCGCAGCGAGTGTCAATTCCATCACCAGCTATCCGCCGTTTTGTTTGTTGATGTATCAATAAACATGTTCTACCGTTGGGAAAATGGTTGGTTTTGTTTTAATATTAACATGACAGGCGGAAAAGGGGAAAATGCTGTCGAAGCGAGTATTACGGCGCCGTTGGATGTAACCTTTACACGTATCGGATGTGACGACTGTGACGCCTGCACAAGTTTCCGTCATGACATCAGTGTTTTCAAGAACACAAAAACAGAGAAAAAAGATGCGTTTTAAACGGTTTACTGCGGTCAGGTGAGAAAGAAATGAATAATACAGCGCAATATATCACAGTATCCTATCGCATCACTTGGTGTATTGCAAAACAAGTCATCTTATTGGATATTATCGTATCGGGACACAAGTATCGCAATAGTATTGACCGTGAGACCCCTGGCGCTCCCCACCCCGAGTAAACTGAGAAATGTTCTCAAACGTGCAGATTTCCCTCAGGCCCTATTTTCCCTTTATCCATCATTGAAAATGTGACACTGAATTCTGTTCAAATGTCCATAATGAGAACTGCGTCAGAGCCACGCACACGCAGTGCAGGTCCAACAACAGCATACAGCCTTGAGGTTGTAGGTGCATCACGGGCGTGACGAGTAAGTGACTAATCCTATCTAAACATCACAGCCAACACCCAGCAGCACTGCACACAGCACTTATTTACAGAGACATTCATTCAATGTTTTACAGGCACTATACTGCAACAACAAAACACACCGTGAGTGTGCGTTATCCCCACTTAGAAAATATAAAAAGTGAAGAAACTAAAAACGTTGAGTCCAGGTGCTATAACTGTTGCATAACCCACTGAGCTACGGAATAAACACCAAGGCAGTGCTTTCGACATGGAGGGGGGGACAAATGGATCACTATGTTAGAACATTTTCTGCTCCTCCTCGGCAGACCAAATATCAGTAAGACATAACATTGGATGGAAATTGTTCTCCATTTTGTTAGCGCTGCACTGAAACGGTCATTCGACTCTACATAATGCATCTGATGGTAATGCTGGTAGCATGTTTCTACTTAAGCACTCACTACATGAATAAATGAAAACAGACATGTTTTTACCTTTCACAGCAGTGGCTGTGTCCTTGAAGCCCAAGGCATAGGGACTGGCGTTAAAGCCATTCATGCCCCCCTTACAGCCACAAGCTGTCTTGAATCTCAGCAGTCCGTCACAGCTCCCTAAACTACACCCTCCCAGGCTTCCTCCGTTTAAGGCAATGTAGTTGAGTCCGTTTTGATAGCCAGTCGAGGTCTCCCTGCACATGGGGCTGCTGCTGGCGTATTCCTCGTCCGACCCCTCAGAGGTTCGTACCGGGCGAGACACGTTTTCCACAGAGGCAGAGCTGTGCCGTTTGGTATCGTGAGCAAAGGACGGGCACACAGGCGTCACCGTGGTGGTGGACGAGAAGGTCTCCGAGCTGTGCCGCCTGCGCCCCTGGGGGTCCGCCCGAATCACTTTGGCCCCTCTATTTGGGTCTACTGGGGGAATGGACAACGAGGGCCCCCCCAGAAGAAAGGAGTCCACTGGCACAGAGGGCACAGTCCCTACAACGTTGCCCCCGAGTGAGAGTCTCTGCACACAGGCAGTGGGGCTGGTGGGAAGGGGAGCAGCTTCATGGGAGCAGAGAGTGGTTGTAGGGGCAGAGGAGATGAAATTCATTTCTGTATAATCATCCTTGACTGGCCCAGACGGACAAACCAAGCTCGTCTGGCGCTGGAGAGAGTATTCCTCTACTATCACTCTCTCCCCTTCCTCGTCCTTCTTCCCCTCTGTGTTTTTCTCTTTATCCTCATTCTCTCCTGCTTGGGTGTCTTGCTGTGGGTCTGCCAAACCAGGAACCACAGGTGAGTGGCTCGGGGGCTGCGCAGAAGGGGAACCCCCATCTTGATGCAAGCCAAGGCGGTCATGAATGTTCATGTCAACATTAACATAATCAGAAATGGGTGGGGATCCCTCCTGTGAACCCAATGAACCCAAAGTGGAGTCAGGCTTTGCTGTTAGGACTGCTGGGGAGAGAGACACGTTACTAAAGTCAATGTTGATATATTCCCCTGGGCTGCGTGGCTCAGAGGGGAGGGGGTGTTCGCTCATACAGGGAAGAGTTCTTAGGGACTCAAGAGCCAGGCGAGTGGGTCGACACGCCCTGCCTCTGTGGACCAGGACCCCGTCTACTCTGGCCAATCGAAGGGGGGGCACAGCAGAGGAAGGGGTACCAGAGGTCCCTGGGGAGCTGCTGGGCACAGAACCATCTGGAGAGACAGGACAGTAGTTTGACTCCTCGTCTATCGGCTGCCTATGTAAACTCATCACCACATACTGGTCTGTATCTGTGGATCCGTTTCGCTGGGGTTGAGATTTGAGACAGCGGGGTAAGGAGCTGTATGAGTAAGGCTGTCTGTGATGCAGCTGTGGGTGGGGATCACCTGCTAATGGACTTAGGAGATAGTCTGGGGGGGTTAAAGAAACCATAGGGTCCACAGGAGACATGTTTAGGTACTCTCCATTGCTGAGCTTCCCATCACTGCTCTCCACTGACATCTTGGTGCTGCACCACATGCGCATGTAGCCACTGTCCTCCAGAGATGCGCTCCCTGGGGAGTCTGTGCGTGGGGCCAGGCCAGCTGGAAAGGGGTGTGAACGGGGGTTGATGATTTGCTTGGGGGCAGAGACACACATAGGGCTCATTGGCATGTAGGCGTCATCTTTTGCCCCGACTGTGTGAGGCGCTACGCCTGGCATCATGGGCATGTAGCCACTGTCTCCTTGGTGACAATTTGAGCCGATTTGGACATCGCCGTAATCCTCAGGATAGGTCCCTTTAGGGGAGGCCGTGTGAGACCTGCGAGAAGGCAGGTTTCCGCTGGCGTATGTGGCCCTCATAAGAGTGTACTCATCCAGGGAGGCTGAAGAGACCTGGGGGGGCACCCTCTGCTGGCGAGGGGTAGTGAGGGAGTACGTGCGCTTCCTATAGGCTTTGTCCAGTTCTGGTAACAAGCGGAAATTATTATGATTTTGCCTCTCCATCACAATATATCCACAGATGTCACTGCCACTGAGAGACTCTGGAGTGTTGCTGCGCAGGGTAAGAGGCAGCCGAAGGTCCCGTGTTTCGGCGGGGCTGGAACTGCACTCATCACATGAAATGAAGCCTGCATCACTGAGGGAGCCCGAAAACGAGGCGCTGCAGCTGGAGGGGCGAGGAGCGCTGCTGTCCGGACAGGAGGACAGGCTCACCGGGCTAGGGCTGGCGATGGGTGGGGAGTGGGATACGGGCATGGACATGGACTTACTGTGCTGCAGGGAGGAGGATTCAAATGTCCGGCATGGGCGAGCCGTGATGGTGTTGGATCTACTCAGAAGGGTCCTGCGAACCCCGGGGCTGAGCGGGCTTCCATTCACTGACATGGGGCGTGTCATGGTGCCGTCCCCCTCGCTGGCTGTGCGTATCCTGCAGGATGAGAATTTGCTCACCGGAGACGTCGCAGCCATGCTGTCGGTGCGAGAGCGCCGGGGCAGCCCTGTCTGGCTGGGCGGCAGGTTGTTAAGGTTTCTCCGGGTGGGCACGGAGATTGGGTTGGTGCCGGAGGACTGGCTCTTGCTGCGCGGACGGAACTCCGATAGCTCCTTCATGGCTTTCATGGCCTCCAGGATAGTTTCGTGGATGTTTTGCGCCACCACAGAGTCATCCGCCTGCATCCACAGCTCGCCGGGACCCGTGGCAGCCGATCGGCCGACCTCGATGAAGAAAAAGCTGTCGGAGTGTCCGCACCTCCTGATGTTCATCAGCTGCAAGCTGACCGACGCCACCTCCGAGTTCAGCTTCACGAAGCTGATGGTCCGGCTGGAGAGGCAGAGCCTGTAGACCCCGGTCAGATTCCTGGTCTGCCCCAGTCCCTTGGACTTCAGATTCACCTGCCAGACCTCCTTGTACGTAGCCGACACCGGCGTGATCACACCGTAATTCGCCTCGTCGAAGCCCACCAGCGAGGAGGCGGAATCGGATGCCGAGCCGTCGCACGCCTTCCCCCCGCCCAACAGCTCCACCAGCACCCGGTACCAGCTCTCCTGCTCCCGCTCGTTCTCCGCGGCCACGGCGAAGTACTCGTCCTTGGTGTAGAGGGCTATGAGGTGCTTGTGCTTGGCGTCCGCCCTCTTGTTGATGTTTAGGCAGCAGTCCAGGGGGATCACCCTCTTCGCCGCCGATTTGTTCTTCCATTTCTTCTCGTTCTCGTAGTACTCCAGCCGGGCGGGGAAGCCCTCGCTCGGCTCCTTCAGCACGAAGAACCGCTTGTGTCCGTGCTTCTGCTTCTTCAGATACCCGCATTTCTTGACGCTGCCGTTGTTCACAAACAACTGTCCTTCCGTGTTCGGCGGACTCGCCATTCTCTCCCGATGTCGGTTTTCTTGAATTACTCACCCACACCCCCCCTCCCCAAAAAAAGAAACGCCGCCGCTCTTCGAGTCCGTACCGCCGCGCGGCTCCTTCTACCTCCGGAGCCCGGGGAGCGTTCGTCTCGTCCCGCTGCCGAGCGGTAAATAACACATTTCTCCTGGTGACCGGAGCAGGGGAAACAACATGTGACGCTCTACACACACCCAGCTTTGGTTCGGGAGAAAAAAGGAAGCGAGAAGGAGGGAAAAAAAAAAATACACACACGGACGGTGGGCGGTGCGCTCCCAGCTCATTGGGTTTATTGGTGGAAAGCGGAGGAGAGGAGCACGGAGTCCCACCTACTATCACTGTGCCCCCTTCCGACTCTCTGCTGCCTCGGCAGGCAACTCCGCTCTATTTATATATAGAGCTTTTATTATAGACCGCTGGCCCTGATCCACGGTTTTTTTTAATTTTGTTTACCTTACACATTTAATTCCCAGGCTACCAACACCATCCAAACATATCCCGCGTTCCCTGGCCATACCTGTCCATTCGCCCTCGTTTGCAAGAAAATGTATTGAAAAAAAAACATTATGGAAACATTCGCTGCGTACCCCTCGAAGTTCCTTCGTGCACCCCAAGCGGGCCGCGGACCCCAGCTTGGGAGCCCAGGGTCTACGTCGTCACAGTCATCGTCATAAAGCCTCCAACGTCAGCAGATTCATAGTGAAGTTTTTTTTTTAATTTGTATTTCAGCAGACACACCAGGGGACTCGGTGAGGTCTACAAGGTCGGTGGTTGGTGTCTCGGATAAATGGGAAGAGGTAAAAGAGAAGGAGGTACATACAGATGCGACCGAAAATTGAATCTAGATATTACAACGTTTTTACCCCCTACTACTGATATATTGTTTATTACTACTGACTACAACTGATATACTGCTTATTACTACTGGTATACTATTTATTACTACTGACTACTACTGATATACTGTTAAGGCTACTGATATATTGTTTATTATTATTGACGACTACTGATTATTTTTTATTACTACTGACCTCTACTGATTCCCGGTCAGGGAACGCGATCTTTTAGATTCTGGGGGTTTCCGTTTTCCGTTATTTTCCCCTGTATATAGATTTACTTAATTATCATTACATTGATATTTCGTTACTTCAATTGCATTTGATAGACTGCTATAGCTTTACGTTTGCTATTCGCACAGTTGTCGGTGTTCATTTCACTGCTGCTGTACTTGTGCAATTATACATGTGACAAATAAATCTCTTGAAACTTGCTATGACCATTGCAATTCTCATCTTTTTTATTTTATTTCATTAGTAGTATATAATAGATTTGTATTATTAATAATAGTAGTAGCAATAATACTAATCATACCACCAATTTCATCGGATCTTTTATTCACCCTTCCCTCTTTAAGACCACTGGCAAAGAGGGGTATTGCTATAAGGCGAAGGTTTGTTTCCTTCCCGCCCCTCTCCCAACAGCCTGGGACGTAAACAAGCGGCTCCCGGTTCGGAACCGGGTCGGTGACGCAGGAACCAACTCTATATTCCCACCGCGTCCCGGAATCAGAACGCGCCGGTGGTTCTGCGGACACGGGTCTGGGCATTCTCATCCCCCTTGCCGTCATTTCGTTCTACCCCACCCCCGTCCCCCCTTTTCTTCCGCGGGCATGCGTCGCCGAAGTGTGAATGGTAAACAACTACGGCATGAATCGGGGGAGAGCGGGGGTTGCATAACGTACGGGCGGCTCTATTTGTGTCCGCCTGCAGCTAGTGGTGGAGGGGCTTGTGTTTCGTGATTCGGTTCCCGGCGAATGACTCAGTAAAAAAAATAAAAATAAATAAAAATAAAAGAGTCGTACAGTTTGCCGACCCCTCGTCTCGGTGTAACGCACGGTGAGCGAGGGCGGATCACACAAATTGACTTCCGTCCAAATGCCTCGCCGGGGTGGACTGCGCGCCACACACCGCGGCCCCTGTGGCCTCGGACTTTTGACTCGGTCCGCGGTGGCGGTTTACCGCGGTAGGTCAGTCCGGGAGACTCGTTTCCAACGGGCTCGTTCGCCGCGGCCGGATCGTTGGCGCGTCTCCCGCCACTACGCGCCGCCTCGCCTCCGGAGCCCGGAGCGCTTCCGGCTCCTTAATCCGCCGATGAGCCTGCCGTGTTTACCCTCCATTCAAGAGGAAGGTTGCGACGCCACCGCCGAAGACCGCTCCAAACGGCGACACAAGCGTTTGCAGAGCTTTATCCTCGCATGAACCCCCCCTCCTCCTCCTCCTCCCCCTCCCTCCCTAACCCAAATGGAGGAAAAGCTCGCGTCGCTCCGAACGCAGGAATGACCCATATATGGTGTTTTTTGTTTTTTGTTTTTTTTTTTGTTTAAAGCTCAGCGTTAGTGATGACGCAGACGTTTCCCTCACGGTCCCGATGCGTCACTGGCGATGTGGGCAAGATCAACATCCGCGTGTTCGATTCTGCCCGTTCCGCATCGTCAGAGTGATGGTCGTCGCACCATTGCGTCCGAAGAGAGCTTGAAGGTCTCACAGTGCCAAGAGGCAGTCGTTTGGTTTAGAACTGTCCTCTTTCTTCCTTTTCGTTTTCTGTATTTCATAATAACAATAGTGATGGTGATAACATATTATGTCGTATAAATAATAAGCTCAAGCAATAATAAGCTGAATGAAACAATACGATTTTATTTATAATAATACAAATAATAACAATATGTTAACGTAATGTATTGTTGGGTATTAAACAAAGTCACGTTTTGTCAAATTCCCAGTATGTGTAAGCATACAAGGCCTAATTCCGATTCTAATAATAATGATATATACTGTGTGTGTGTGTGTGTGTGTGCGCGTATTCATTCATAATGACCGTAAAACAATAAAACAATTATAAAGTTATATAAATAATCACCTTGTTTACTTATAAACTGGCCTCTCCCTGTTACCCTGAAGCTGAGCAAGAGACTACACTCATAACTCCTCATTGGAAAAGTGTCACGTTTATCTACCTCTGCAATTTCAAGTCATTAATGCCTTTGAATCCACATATAAGTATATGCGGCCGCAGAGGTAAGGATTAATCTCAATCATCAACTTTAATCAAATTTACGCAGGATCCATTTATAATGCCTGGTTCTTACAGTCTCCATTATAGCTGTCACAGCGGCGTCTCTGAGGACGCCATTGTTGAAACATTTATCTAACCAAACCATACGAAGGAGAAAATGTTGAAAGGCAGCCCCCCCTCCCCATCCCCAACGCACCCCCTTACAATCTCACCTCACCATCCCCTTTTTCCTCTGAAGCCCGCGGTGCTGGCTCAGCACTAGTCAAACCTGTCCTCAGCAGCAAGGTCAATTACCATGCCCCACACGGGTCAATTATGGCACCGGGAGCAATGATTTGACTTCTGCCACTGCGGAGAGGGAATCAAATCAGGCAATAACCTTAACTTACTGGTGTGGCTCCGTGGAAAAGGTTGAATTGCTGTGCTTTCGTCACAGCATTTTGCCTATGCTTGCTTGGAACGTAAACTATAAACAAATAAATGTTGCAGCCTATACCTTATATTTCCCAGAATGGCTTTCTTTACAGGGGCTATCAGGATTCCTACATGGGCGCTTTTAATATGGGCTTTAAAGTAGTCTTGAGGCAAAATAACCACATACCGAGATTTATTTAGGCTGTGATGTAAATGTCTTTAAATATTTACACCGTCTGCTCTAGCCAGACACTTTCATCAGCACTGAATAGAGTAGCTTTATTTAGGGATGACCACAACAAGGTCCTAAACCCTGTCCACCAAAAAGGATACAGTGACCTCAAATGAGCAAGAAAAAACTGAAATAGAGCGACATCAGCATTAGGTGAAACCAAACAATAACAGGGTATGGGTCTTCGTGAGTGCATACCCATAAACTACACCAATGACCATTTGAAACCAAGTGTTTAAAAATTCAATAACTTGTGATGGCCAGGCCTCGCCCGCGATATCTCCTCGCCCATCCCCACGCACATGCATATTTATCACCTTGCGGTTTACATTGCACGGTGCATTAATTTACATGTTAATTAAAGGGCCATCGCAAGCTGATTTACAAGCCCCTGAATGATCTCTCCCAGTAGCCTTGGATGAACCGATCAAGTGTTTATAGGCTTATTTATTTGGCTTGGGAAAAGAACAGAGTGTCTTACGATGCTTACTCCCAAAATATAGAGGCGTTCCCTGCACATGACCTTCGTTTTTCGGTTATTGTGCTGCAGGTGGTGTATAATTTTGAGTTTTGAGTAAAGGTCCTCGCTCCCATCAGCCCTTCGCTCGCGTTCCTCCACGAACACGCACTACACACGAATGGACCCCTCGCCTCCATCGCTGAGTCACAAGCCCGTCACGTCCAGGCAGCCGCGCCCGCCCTGCACCGTCACCACGGAACGATTGCTTTCTTAAGCTTTTACAATGCAAATTAGAACGATCAGATCAGATGAGATAATCTTGAGGGCGGGGAGGTCGGGGGCTGGAACTCACACTCTCTCACCCCCACATAGTGCAGCCTAAGCCCCTCCACCTCAAATGAACAGCACTCCATTGTTGGCATCGCCCCCGCCACCCCACCCCCACCCCGCATCCACACCCTATCCCCATCCCGCATCTCATTATCCCAGCGCCAAAAACAGATTACGGCCGGAGCCCAGGGTGTCCGAAGCATATTGTTCGGCCGGGGCCCGCTTTGATGTTTTGGATCTGATAGTGATCCTGTTTTTGTTATTGTCCTGAGCGTGGGGATTTTTTATATATATATATTTTTTGCTGTTTTTTCTTCTAATAGCGTCATTTATGATGCTCAGACAGGCAGATTAGCTGTTTGTCCTCTGGCTGAGGCTCCTTATATATATATATATATATATAGGCCTGTATATACAGGATGTTATCTTTTAGGTTGAAAACAAAATCAGTGTCCCAGTGTGAGAAGAAAAGAACAGGTCTTTCTGTGAACAGCGTTGTCCTGCTCTTTTTTACTCACCCCCCGCCCCCCGCCCCCTGTGATCAGTCAGGGTGTTTTTCTTATTATTAATAAGGGACAAGCACGATAAATTGTCATTGTAACGTAGTTTGCACTCGGTACATTTTTCTTTGAGCAAACAAATTGTTGTTGCTAAGTGTGTAATTGGCTCTGGAGTCCCACATTACATCAAGTCTGTAATGGAAGGCGGGGTCGTCTGGGTCGTCTGGATTCTCGGCCCCGCGTATGGATTTCTTCATTCAGCCTTACGGTGTCAGCCATAATTGACTCGATTTTCTGATCAATACAGTAAAAGCCAAATTGAAATTTCTCTTCTGGTTAATTTTGCAGCTGATTGATTGCGAGCGGTGCCGGTCGAGAATAAAGACGCCGCGCTCGCCCGAGACCGCCGCGTTATTGGACATGACGGCTACGCTCGCGTATTGAGCCGCGGCACAAGTGATTACAGTTTTGATGACTTCAGTTAACTAACTCATTGGAATGGACATAATCTATTTTCGATTAATTTGCAAATTGGACAGGGTGTGGGCGTGGACGTGTGGGATGGAATCAGAAAGTCAATTATGGCCGTAGCTCCGCCGCGCTCGATGCCCTAGTTTCACCATCATAATATCTGCAAGTATTTGGTTTGATGAGTGGTGGACGTAACGGGGATATAAGTTCCTTTTCCCCACTCGTTCACTTGACATTTCTGAATGACCTATTAGCGTAATGACAGCCACCCGATTTACCAAGCTTTACCTTTATTCCCCTCCATCGTTCCGCTTTAATTATTTGTCGTGCGGACGCTCTAAATGGTCGAGGATTTTCTTCCTCATTACACGGGTCAGCGAGGCCGATATTTATTTAACACGCCCGGGAGGAGAGACGGGAGACATATCTATTCACCCAGAGTCCACACTGTAGAGCATGTTTATTTCCCCCAGAAGAGGAACCTGTGATAAAATGTTTATCAAAGCACTTGCAGATATAATATTATATTTATTCATGAGCGGTGTGCTCCCGAGCAAATAATTTACCTGGCCAAGTATGAACATTCGAGATATAAACATCATAAACATAAAAAAATAAAAATAAGCAGTGTGGTATCTGAAATTTCTGCTTCCTGTGGCTTTGATTAAACAGATATGAATGCATATGATATTCAGGCTCTGTAGTGGCTCCATCAGTCATTTGTCATAATTATGCGTTTATCTGGAGTCACATGGCGAGATGTAAATGACTGTGATGCATGGCTCCGCGCTCCGTGAAACGGATGAACAGAAGAGAGATGAAATATTGATGCAGCGCGTCTCTAATGTTTGCTTTTCCTCAGCACGGGCGCCGCAGACTCAGCGCCGTGCGCGGACGTGCATCGCGGTCTCGGGCGTGCGGGCATCAGCTCATGTGGATGTGGAGGGTCCACCCTGAGGCCTTGATCCATCCCTCAGGCTCCGGAGCCGTACCCCTCGAGGGCTAAAGCAGGTTATTATACCACACTACGGCAACATATGACTTGCGACTCTTTCTATAACTGCATATTGTTGCTATGTATGGTCACTATAGACATGCAGTATGTTATGAAACATGCTTGTACTGGTAGTACTTGTTGTGTACCCACCACCTGCCCATAACAGGCTCAGAGCTGTTAACTTCTCATTATACAGTAAGTGTACATATATTTTATTTCGTTTTTTTATTTTCAAATTTTTATTGTTTACCTTATTTTTGATTTACATTGTTCTGATCTAATCTTATCTAATCTAATCTTATTTTATTGGACACTTTAACTTGTTCTTGCATTAAATCCATTTCCACTTTCCCTGCAAATCTCTCTGTGCTGTAAACATGCAACAATGCATTCAAATTCTCTATCTCTACTTTATTGATTGATTGATTAATTTATTTATTCATTATATTTTTACATTTTATATTATATATGTATATATATATTTATTATGATATGATATTTATTATGATTATGATTATGATTATGATTATGATTATGATTATTATTATTATTATTATTATTATTATTATAGTATTATTTGTGGATATAAATATATTTATCATTCCGTTGTAGACTCAACAGCATTCTATTGTTGAAAGTCAGAGTTAGAGAAAGCTAATGGCTCTTAGTTCCCGGGTGACAGTGTAACTCACACGTTAGTACCCCATAATACCTTTAAAAACAATGCACACTCCTCCATTTCTTTCTCATATAGATGATACTTTTTCATCAAATTCTTTCATATGCTCCTCAACAATAAATGGGTCACCTCCTCTCATAATGGAAATAGGCTTGAGAAACAGTCAGAGATGGATAACAAATAGCATTAGTTACTCCATGTGGCTTTGTGTGTGTGTGTGTGTGTGTGTCTGTGTGTGTTTTTGTGGGGGGGGGTTAGGATGGAGCGGCGGTGGGAAAGTGTTCATTGGTGCACGACAGCTTCATGCACCACAGTGTAAGAAACAGATTAAAAAGGCACATTGAGCATTCTGCTTTACCTCCACCGCCATATGCCAGGTGCCATAAATCAGACAGGAAGAAGGCCCATCAAAAATGTAAAATAGGGAACCTTGTCATTGCCGCGAGAGTTGCACGAGTTTGCTCTGTGAATTGCACGGACCATAAAGCACTGAAAGGTGGGTGTGTGTGGAAGCTTATAGTGTTTACTAGGTGTACAAAAAGCCCACATTTTTAAAACAACGGTAGTAAAGGGTGAGCGGCTCTTAGGGTGACGCACGCTCATGAAGGTGAAGGTGCATGGCGTCCGCGTACATGGAGACTTGGGAGTGGCCGGGGCTTCCCACGGACCCCCATCTGAGCTTCCTCCTTGTTGGTTTATCGACCCTCATTTCTTGCGGAATTTGAAGGACGGCTGCAAGGAGCTTTGAGAGATCTATGAAAAAGGTGTTGAAATTGAACGGACGGCACAGTATCCCCTTTTGGAAATAAGTCCAGCGCAATATTAAATGACCGCATTTCCATAGGGGATCGGTCACACACACACCCACCCACCCAGGTAAGTGTGTCTCTGGATAAGACAATTATGAGGCGCAAAGCAATTGACATCCTCTATAATACATTTTTTTTGCGTGTGTGTGTGTGTGAGAAAAACTAATGAGGGCAGAAAAGGACAAATTGACTGCAGATAGTTAAATTATACATGGGGAGTGATTAGCCAATCAACAGAGTCTGGAACGTTAATGGCTTTGGGTGTGTGAGCAGACAATACGCTCACTCCCTCAGTTCAAAGGGGCAACCATCAAATTAAAAAGGATGAAGAAACAATGACAACTAGCACAAATAAGGACAGACACAGCGCTGCATACTGCCACGCCCACCTCCAAATACTCTCACTGTATCAGCGGATTCATGAAGTATGTTTGTAATTAGGTGGTGCATTTACCTGTTTTCCAATAGTGTCATTGGTGGCAATTGACTTATCTGATACATGGTTCTAATAACTGAGCCTTGGGGGCAGCAGGTGGATTCTATTTTCAACTCATTTAGCGTCACATCCAGCTCCGATCGTTTAACCCCATTGAACGTCGTCAAACTTCTAACCCGGCGACCTCCACGGGCGAAGATTTGTAATCCGGCAAGCGCCGCGCCGGGGTTGAAAACACCAAAAGCTCGTACGCAGCCAGCAAGTTAGAAAGGGCCCAGGACGCGCGGGAAACTTTAACTTTTACTCCGCCGTGTTCCGGGACACCCCTAACTCACTTTATTACGTCTCTCAGCGCAGTGCAGCTGGAACGAAGGTGGCCGCGCGGGGAGAGAAAACTGACCGCGGCTTACAATTGCGGCGTAATCTGAACTCTGAAACACAACGCCGTGGGCGACACCCTCCCTATTTCTCTCCATCGGGTTCGACAACTGATAAGGCGTTTTATTGTTCGGTTCAGTACATCTTGAAGAAATGAGGAAAGGTGCCTGCCCTAAAAAGCAATTCATTTGGGCCATAATATCCTGTGTTTTCGGGGGGTTGATACGCGGTCATTAGTTAGGGTGTAACTAATTGAGTGGACAGGAATGACTCACTGGATGTTCCTCACATACATTTATAACGGCACCAGACGTGGTATTTATGAGGATCGCCGCGAGAGGCCTGTGATATCTAATGCATCAGATGTTTGGGGCCGTAATGAAAATATAAATGGAAGGAATTGGGTCGTGCACCAACACAGACGCAGGCTCGCGACGCGTTCCTGTAATGAATGAATCAGTCATAACAGCGTCTCCCCAACACGGGAGCCATCCAAATCAAATCAACCAAATCATTTGAAGAACGACCATATTTGCTTTCATGAATTATTAGGGTTATTGATATCAGCCCACCCCTATATCCAGCATGGCTGTGTGCAATTAAAGTGGGTGCGATCTTTAATGTGTGTGATCGCCGGCTGAAGTGGCTTTGCACACACACACGCAGACACACACACACGCGCACACACACACACACACACACACACACACACACACACACACACACACACACACACACACACACACACAGACACGCATGCACTCACGCACGCACACACACACGCGTACACACACACACGCGCGGGCGCGCACACACACACACACACACACACACATTCGGGTACCACAGCATAAATATGTGATTAGGTCTACTGTGAAATGAGAAAAATTGAGTTTTATGTCCTTTCACCCTCTCCTCCCTCATCTATTTTTTCCCACTCCACCCCCCTCCCCCCCATTCTCCTCCCTCTTGGCTTCCTTCTTCTTCTCCTTCTTCATGGTGAAGGCCAAAATTGTGAAATATTTAACAGGTAAGAATAATCTCTCTGTCTTCATCCTCTGCGGTAAATCACATGGTTTTGAATGCATATTCCATACGAAGACAAAAGTATGAGCAATTTCCCTTTACGCCGTTTACCTGGAACTGCAGCGCATGCACGAGTGGGCAGCTGCACGTGATCAGGCTCTCGGTGAAATTTGCGTTAAAGTAGAACACTCAATCTCCAAGCACCTATCAGGGGGCAGCGTGGGCGGCTGCAGGAGCCAGTGGAGCTGTGGAGTAGGAAGGTGTTACAAGGTGAGTGTGAATGAACGAACAGAGGCAGCGGAATGTCCTCCTCAGGTGCCACGAAGGCCCGGTGCAACCAACATCCAGGCCGGTCTGTGTCTCCAGAGCAGCAAAGAAACAAACTACCATACTAACGTCTATAGCCAAAATATTGTTTACTGCACAGTTAGTTCTGGTCAGTTAATTTTATTGGGGGAGAGGCATTCCGCAGGTGCTTTTTAAACAGAACAGCTTCACTGGAATGTTCTGTGTATCACGAAGTTGCAGTTCTAAAAATTAAAGAGAGAATTAAAGAGTCAACAGACTCATATTTTAATAACAAAATGAATGTGTATGAGCCGGTGTGTTGCCTAGCAACACTTTGTTTAAGTCCGTTGGTGGAATCCTAAAAGAAACTATCTTTGTGCATGGAGCCTCATCCAAGACCACATATAACCATAGTATGTTGTCACATTGCTTGATAAATAGCATTTTCTACAGAGAAAACTTGTTCCCTCTCACGTCACATTGGTGAATTAACCGCTGTTGTCTGTCATGGGCTATTGTTGGTTTTTCTGAAACACACACATCCACACAGTGAGATCAAACCAAATCCCCAAGGTTCCAGGGCTTCCTGGTGGAATCTTCAGTAGAAGTCAACTTCTATTCTATTCTACAGGTGTTTAACATATGTACTATACTTGTGACGTACATCATCTTGTGATGCACCCGGACACATCATCATCATCATCATCTGATGATGTGGTAGTTGTTGGGGTGTTTTGGGTCTTTAAACATTACATTACATGAATTGAATCTTGAATCTTGAATTATACATTATATAAGAAATAAATAGAATCATTGGAAGTTATAGAAACACCGGCAGCAGAATTCTACAATATTTTACCCACGGTGATTGAATACATTCATGCATTTAGAAGAACCTGCCTCATGCAGTGGTTTTTAGGACAATGACGCCATGTGTTTGTGTTTTGTATTACATCTGCAGAGGTGCTGACTCGAGGACCCGGCCAGACAGATTTTGATCTTCCATCAAGAGTAAATCCCAGGTTTAATTTAGATTACCATAAATGATTAAGGCGGAGGGGGGGTAACTGCACATATGTTCAGTGGATTTCCACATTTGGCTATAATGGTTGTTTTAATGGCTGTTGGGCGACGGGAGGAGATAATGAATCGTCCTCTGAGGGCGTGACTCGAGGGGGCAGGGAGCCCTGAGGCCCTGACTTTGAGGCAATGCGCTTCTTCAGATGATGTGTGTTGCAGCTTAGCCAGACTCACGCTGTCGGAGAGTTGGGCCATTTACATACATTTACATTCCGACATTCTTCTCCCTCCATTCTTTGTTTAATGGGGATCCGGCGGGAGCGAGTACTAGTTAATAAACACCTTACTGTATCGACAAAAATGAGTGTGTGTGTGTGTGTGTGTGTAAGTGTGTGTGTGTGTGTGTGTGTGTGTGTGTGTGTGTGTGTGTGTGTGCGTGCGTGCGTGCGTATCTGTATGTTTGTTTTATGCATACAGTACATACTGTATATGCATAGGTATGATAGACAGACCACAATAAGAGAAAACGAAGCAAACAACATTTAAACCAAGGTCCATCTGCATTCATTTGATTAGGATGCATCCTGGTGACTGCTGTAGGAAATGAAATGAAATTCAAGCTAAGACCAATCAAAAAGGAACCCCAGCCATGGCAGAGATGGTTATGGCGGAGAAGCCTTCGAAAGCGGTTCAAAAAAACAAAAAACAGACATACACAGAAGCTTGACATCAAGAAAAGACATTTCCCCCTACGCATGAGCACCCGTGTGTATAGAATACATTACGTCTTGAAGGGATATATAGGGGAGAATGATTAGACGTACATTTGCATATGAGGTGCCTTTGGGACTCCCGAGACGGTGCGTTCAGGGGCCGGGGCCTGTGAAACGTAAGAGACGTGCTGTGGGGTTGATGGGATGAGCTTTCATGTGTGACAGCACGGCGACGTAAAGCCTCGCCCTCCGCTCGACTTGCCCCGACGCCGACGACCTCCGTACAGTTACACCCCGTCAACCTTTAATGCGCGCCGTCCAGATGCAGGAAATTTGGTCTCGCAGTCGAAGATTAACATGAAGTCGGAAAAAATGGCTACGTTTACACGCACGGGCAACGCGGGAGCACTCCGGGTGAGAGCTCGATATGGAATATGATCCTGGGATTAAGATCAAAGGAGCTGTCAACCCCCCTGCTCCTCAAACTAAAAAGAGGAAAAATGAGGAGATGATTATGGTGATAAGCCTGCACTCTTAATCTTTCCACAATGGATCCTCCAGATCACAGGGCACCTGATGATAACAGTCACCAGGAGACAAGAGCAAACAAGACAAAGACGAGGGGGACACGGACGGCATAGGATCGGGACGAAGGTGAAGAGAGAAACGAGCTGAGATGAGGCAAGGTTAACTGCAGAACACAGGGCTTTAATAAATGCAAGCATTCACTCAGAACACGCTGTAAAGTTAGAAAACTGCCTTTTACCTATCTGATTCTGTGTGTGTGTGTGTGTGCGTGTGTGCGTGCGTCCGTCCGTGTGTGTGTGTGTGTGTGTGTGTGTGTGTGTGTGTGTGTGTGTGTGTGTGCGCGCGTGCCTTCCAAAATCCCCTCCAAACCTGTGGTATCAGGGACATCGGATACATAGATAGTATAATGTAACAGTCAAAAAGCAAACTCTTGACGCTCGGCCCGGGTTCCACACGAGTCTTGTCTTACAAACGTACATGAAGACAACAGATCTTTCACACATGAAACAAGACATTAATTACAGAAAGCGTCACTATATTATTTATATATTATTTGGAAAACAACATGTGTGGCTCCAGTCTCCTGTAGAGACAAACCCGCTCACTCATTGCGTAACCATGGCAATAGAACATAAACATTGCACCACACTCAAACACGTCGTCGGGTTATGGGCTGAAGACGAATAAGGACTGAAAGTGTTACAATACACACTCTCTCTCTCTCACACACACACACACACACACACACACACACACATAGACAAAGATTGGTGGAGCTTTGCTCATACACAAGCAGTAACATGTACTTACCCTAAAAAGTCAGTAGAAGGTTATCTGATACAAAGCTTTGCTGGGAAGCATTTAGAAAACCAGTCCCAGATGATTAGTGTCTGCAGTTATCAGGAGGTCCCAAGAATGGAAAAAAACAGATGCACTGGTGCATCATACATGTATATACAGTATATAGTATTTTAGGAGTACAAGTCATTTTTCACCATTTTTCATTCAGTGTAGTTATTTAAGTTAAATAACTGACTTATTTAACTTAAACAAAGATAGCTTTATTCAATAATTCAACAGCTGGTGAGAAAAACAACATTCAGTGTCAGATGCGAGTTAAATAACTGACTTATTTAACTTAAACAAAAACTTAATAACTATTTAACTTTAAACAAATTACCATTTGAACTTCTTAAGATTTCTTAATTGCTGTTTTAAGCATTATAGTCAAACCATTTTTTTTTTTTTTTACACAAGCAGGTTTAATTGCATTGTACATTCCATAGGGCAATTGAAATGCAGAATAATTAGTTACGGAGGTCTGAGCGAAAATGGGATTCATTTTCCCACATTAACCAGCAACATCCCTAATATCCCTATTCTAAATGAATACATGTATGATAATTTGTGATTTTTTTTTTCAGTAGGAGTAAACAATTTTGAATTCAATTAAAATTTTGAAATATTTTTTTGTTTTTGCCAAATTCATGTAAGACTGTTTAAAACCCCCTGAATATCCTGTATAAATGTACCCATCCAAGTATGAATTCTTCCATGAAATAGATTTTTTGGATGTACCTGCCAAAGCAGGGGCGCTTGTCACCATTTCCAGATTAAATTCGTAAATTGTACGAGGCAGACATTTTATTTTGGATCCATCTGGATATTTTCTTATGGGTATGTGATTATTCATACCAGAAGCAAGTCCAGGACCAGGTCAAGTATCAGTCTGATCCAGTAACTTTGGAGAACAAAGACATGTAACATTTATTTTCATTAAAACTGAAACTTCTGATTTGGGTGAAATATGTACATTTTATACATTGCAGTACCACTTGGAACATGGGGCGGACGAGGAAGAATCAAAACAGAAACACAGTTTCACACAAAATCAGTTGTTTCTACACGAGTGGGGAACTTTTGGAGCCTTTAGGTCTTTGACCCCGCATGAGTCTCCCTGTCTTTGGACCCTATGCTGATTGAAATGATGAAATCACACACACACACACACACACACACACACACACACACACACACACACACACACACACACACACACACACACACACACACACACATCACACACACATGTTAAGCAAGAAAGGCAGAGACTAATGCCCACATCCATCCTTCAATTTGGTGGCCGCTCCGGCCGGTGTGTGTGATTGTGTGTTGTTTAATCCCGGTTTGGTGAGACTTTGAAGGACAGCCACGCCATGTAAGACTGTTGAGCCAGCATGTGTCCTGATAGAGTAAGCACATTTCTGACACGCTCAGACCAGGGCAGAAAAACAACCAACTCCCACGAGGGTCCCTGAGAGCAACTGTGTGACAGAGTATGTGTGAGGCTGTGTGCATGTCAACGTGTTAGGGTGGAGTGTGTGTGTGTGTGTGTGTGTGTGTGTGTGTGTGTGTGTGTGTGTGTGTGTGTGTGTGTGTGTGTGTGTGTGTGGTGTTGTTGTTGATGCAGGTGTTGTTCTGGCCTTGAGAGGGGCTAATGGAGGGGCCCATTAACTACACAGCAACACTAATAGAACTGTAAATACTTGGTCTGGTGGCGCAAAGATAGCTTTATTCAATAATTCAACAGCTGGTGAGAAAAACAACATTCAGTGTCAGATGCGAGAGCCAAAACAACAACAACAACAACAGGGACAGATATCAGATATCGGGAAGTGCCACTGTGAGGCAACAATGAGGACACACACACACTTTTGTCGTATTTTTATTAGGTATGAACTGACCCTTATTTATCATTCAGCTGACGTTTTTTTTTTGAGCAGACCGTTTCCAAATCTACACCGCTCCATTTTTTTTTTACAGTGTGCACATTCTTTTTGAGGAGAATGTTAACGTCGCCTGACTTTATGTGGAGCGGTAAGTGATGACTTTACACAGCGGGTGCAGCAGCCTGTAAGCAGCAAGATATGCGTGCGGTTGGCTCACGATATTAACTGAGTTAATTTAGCATGAAGCCCAGTAAAAGCTTATTTACTACTGTAAGTGTGATGTACTGATTCAGATGGGACTCGCGCTACGGAAATGAAAACGCGAGCTACCGCGGAGTCTTCTTGAGCGCGGCCAATGATCATTGCGCAGTGAGCTGAGACCTCTACCCGAAACCTTTTTTTAGGTGGGAAAAAAAAGTGACAAGGTGACAGATGGTAGGATCACACGTGACCAGCCAAGCCTTTCTTCTTTAAGACACTTTAATAGTGATTACCTTGTAATTTACATTGGGATGTGACGGGACCGCAGAAGTTACTGGCGAGGGGGCCACCGTAAGCTTAGTGCCGGCTTCAGGACCTCCTATTGTTTGGGCTGCTCGCTCTTTCGCTCTCTCTCTCTCTCTCTCTCTCTCTCTCTCTCTCTCTCTCTCTCTCTCTCTCTCTCCCTCTCCCTCTCTCTCTCCCCGCTGCCGCCCACTCGTTTCTGAATTCACACCATAGATGCATATTATCACTTCTAGGCCAGTTGCAAGGAAGTTATTAAGCCTGTCCTTAAGTGCACTCTCCCTCTGATGGACCCCACTTACCGCCCACCAATCAGAAACCGCGTATCAACGAGGTCCAATTCCCCGAACGTCTATTCGAGACATCCATAAAGACGGACGCTGCCTCCTCACCCTCCATGCCTGCAGCAGGCGTTGATTGTGTGTGTGTGTGTGTGTGTGTGTGGCTGTGTGTGTGTGTGTGTGTGTGTGTGTGTGTGTGTGTCTGTGTGGCCCCAGCTAAAGCCTTTCTAGGTAGAGGAATAGATGATATTGGACCCATTGGCATGAGAAATTCATCATTAACACTCGCACACACACCTTCCTCCACCCACAAACTAGCACCTTTGTCCTTTTTTTTTTTTTACAAATATGCCGTCAGGTACCCTTCAAAATTGTCAACGAGGCATCAACCAAACTCAGGTACGATGTTACCAGCTCCATCCACTGATGTTATTGTAAATGCAGACCTGCAGCAGGTGATAGAAAGGTCTAGTCTACTTCCTTCACTTACATGCCACCTGCGCCTTGAGTTGCTAATTAGAAAATCGAAATCAACATCTGCCACCGTGAGCACGGCGTCCGTCAATAGCCACCAGACCAGCGATACAGCTGACGGCCGGCGCACCCGCGAGTCCAGCCACAATCAAACCGTTTAAGGGGAGAACTTTCCATCAGGACCAGTCGTCACCTTCAGCTCACCTATATTTTCTCAACAAGGCGCTATTGACGAATTCATTGAGAGTGTATTTTTCGGGCGAAAAAACATGCACTGGCACGTTCCAAAAAACAAAGAACAAATGACAACGCGCTGATGAGAAGTCAGAACGTCAACGTGAGTCCGGCAAGATTCCAAACAAACGGGAATTGAACGAGACTAAAAGGGGGGAGACGATCCCGGTAGAATGAAACGGCGGCAGCGCAGTCATTTCGGGTGGATGTCACACGATGCCGCAAACAGAATGATCCATGTCACGCGGCGAAGACATAACGAGGAGGTTAATGAAAGATATCCAGGACGACATGATTGACGGGGTCGACAGATACAACAGAACAAGCGTCGCCTTGCATGCGCCGGATCAGGGAAAGGTTTACAAGACGGTGAAGAAACCAGCTCAACCGCTGGCGGTGTTGCGGGTAAACACAACGGTGTCCCGGGCTAAAATGTGAGAAATTGTAGCCGCGGGCAGTGTTTGTTCCGGGCGGTCACGACGTTCTCAACGAAACGAGGGGGGAAATGATCATTTTCATCAGCGGATCACCAAGATGTCTTGGGGAAATTTCAGAAAGGAGAATTAGACGGAGCGCGAATTGGAAAAACGCGGAAACACAATTACAGCGAACGCACTGAACTCTTTCGGAACGACGGCTGATGAGGAAAGGAGTGGTTTTTTTTGAATGTTGCATTTGCTTCATCCAAACACACAACAACTTCAGGGGGGCGGTTTCGGTCGGTTTCGGTCGGTTTCGGTCGGTTTCGGTCGGTTTCGGTCGGTTTCGGCGAGACCAGAGACGCGGGTACAGCCGAAGCAAAAGCCGCCGGGGGAGAGATCCGAGCCGTACGCCGGTGCTTCTCACAGAGGGACAGAGGAGGCCACGCGGCGCCGCGACCAGGGCGTCCGCTCCGTTTGCCGTCTGATGCTCGGAGGGCTCCAGGAGGGCCGGACAGGCTGCCGCTCGCTTCAGGGACCCCGGTGGTCTCGGTGGCAAACACGCCGCTCACCCAGGTCCTGCATTCCTCAGCAACATCACCACCACCTTCGATGAAAAACCGCAGTGAACCAAACCGCACCGGTTCATTCCCGGTCGCTCTCTCTCCTCCTCCTCCTCCGCCTTTCGGCGTCCAGTGTGAGGGAGAGAGATGAGTCAGCAGCTTCGGACACGACTCCTCCGCCGCGCTGCGGACCGGTCAGCAGGAGCGCGGCACGGGCGCCGAGAGGAAATATCGATTACGGCATCTGCACACGTACACGCGGAGAGACGCGTAATACCGTCAGCGCGTTTTTGTGCACTGATGCAGCAAAAGGGGTTTCTGGGTAACCGTACCTTCGTTGACGCAAACCGCGCGTTTGGGCCTTCTTCAAAATGTTAATGTTATGGGTGTTTATGTGTGTGATGCACCACCTATGCAACGATCTGCGCACAACACACCCACTGAGAAGCACGTTTCAGACTTCACACAGAAACAAGATGGACGTTGTGTAGGGGGTCAGGGCATGACAAGGAGTTCCAGCCAATGAGAAGAGCCCGCGTGCAATGTACAGGCAAAAATCTGGAGAAAAATAAAAAAGGGAAACAAAAAAAAAAAAAAAAGATTTTGGGAAGTTATAGCAGAGCATGAATGGGAAGCGCGAGGGGAAGAGGCAGACTGGGCGTAGCGTTGGAAAGCCTCCAACCTGCCACGAAATCCGCTCCCACGCTGCCTCTCGTGCGCCCACGCACTCTCTGCTGCCGTGACGTCCGCTCTTCCTCCTCACTCCTCCGCCTGCCATGTGGGCCTTCTGCTCTCTCCTCTCCTCCGCCCACCGCTCGGTGCCCAGTGTTTCCGAGAGGAGGAGGAGGAAGACGAGGGGCAGGAAGCGCCATGTTTAGCTTCCACCAAAACCCGTCGGATTTCCGACTCGGGATCGTGATCTGGCCTTGGGCGGGAGCGGGAGCTGCGCAGATGGAGCGAGTGAGTGGACTTGGATGCACTATAGATAGATGGATAGATAGATAGATAGATAGATAGATAGATAGATAGATAGATAGATAGATAGATAGATAGATAGATAGATAGATGGATGGATGGATGGATGGATGGAGACAGGTGCAGCAGGTGCAGCAGGGTGTTTCTTGAGCTGAAAGCCTCATTCTGAGCTTGAACCAACCCTGAGCTTTTAAAGTGACGTTCTCCACGTTAATACGTTTGACTCTGAAGCTCAAACACACAATGATGTAACAACAACTGTTTTGCAGCTCATGCGTTTGTGCGTTTGTGTGTTTACGTATGTGTGCCTGTGTGTGTGTGTGTGTGTGTGTGTGTGTGTGTGTGTGTGTGTGTGTGTTGCAAGCTAATCTGTATGTGGTGGGGCTGGGGTCAAGCGGGCGCGGGGGGCTGCTGGCCTGCGTCTTTGATCCTCTAAGCAGAAAGGTCAGGGTGGTATTAGTCTCTTGCCTGGAAAGAAAAAAAACAAGCTCCCATTTTAACCCAAACTTGTGCAATGGCGTGGTGTCATTTCTTTTACATTTTTATTCATTTACTCGTAGCTAAAATGAGAATAAAGATAGATAATCAATAATCGAATGAAATTATTGATACAACTATTTAGAAACCACGTAGCCCAATGGGGAAAAGCTTTAAGCCTTAAATGTCCCCCTCAAATATGAAAATCTCACAATATAGTCAGAAAGACTATTTCATGGACTTTTTTGGCTACATCTACATTAATCTAGGAGACTAGAAACAGGAAGTTGTGTCACTTCCTACTGACAACCTGCATTGGAGCTACTGTGGCAATTGCAAAAAGGAAATTAAAATAAAATGTGAAAAATAACAAACCTATCCTTCAATGTAAACCTTACCGTCTGCTCTCCATTTGCACCATACACAAGAATGGTATCAGTGATTTTGGTTTGATTTGGTTATCAATTATCCATCTTAAATGAGATTTAACAAGATTCTTTCAAAAGTCTTGAAGCCCAGTGAGATTTGCGTCAGTGACGATGTGCTTCAAACAGTCCTAGACGATGGGAACCAACATTTTGAGGCCCGCGTTGAAAGATTGCGAATCAATCCTGTAACTGTTGTCAAAAGAGAGTGTGTGAGGGCGCGGGGATGAAGACCAATAATATGACTTACCACCATAAAGCTCTGTGGTCCGCGGGGAACTGCAGATTGCTTCGTTAAAATGGTCAAAACCCGGCGGTGTTAAGTCTGGTTTATCCACCTATGTAGCAAACAGTAAATAGGATTAAAAGTTTTAAAGAGGATGGTGTCCTCAACGCCGCGAGTAAGCAGTGTGTGCGCAAGCAGTGTGTGCATGCGTGTGTGTGAGGGTGTGTGTGTGCGTGCGTGTGTGCGTGCGGGCGCATGTGTGTGTGTGTGTGTGTGTGTGTCTGCGTGTGTGAGTTTGTGTCTGTGGCATGTGTGTGTCACGTCTGTTAAACACAGAACGTTTGGCATTCAGCATAAAAACATAAACAGTGTGCTAGAGAAAACACTATTGAGCAACGCTTCGTTCCATACGCTGCCGTCGTCGTAAAGATTCAAATGCGTGTCCTATCGACTGTCCAAAGGGGGACAAATACAGATGGTCGATAATCAACTATGAGAAAACCAATTCATATAATGTGTTAAAATATCAGAGCAATGAATTGCTGCCAATGTTGTTGTTTTGTTCCCCATCCAACAAAGTATGAAAATATTTTCTAAATTCTCCCCTCCAATATGTTTATAACATTCAAGGTCACTTCCAGTCGGAGGAACATTCCAACAGAAAGCAAACAAAGCAAAGCCAAAACAGAAAAAGAAAAGAATAAATACTCAAAGAAAACAAAAATACTATTCCAAACGATTTTTCAGAGATTTTATTTTATAAAAAAATATATATATATATATTTATATATATATATATATATATATATATATATATATATATATATATATATATATATATATGGATTGGATTGTTTCGAGGGAACTGTTGGTCGTCTTCATCAGAAGACACCATCATTCAGTCAAATGCCTTTGCAAATGAAATGTGTGTGTCTTCGTGTTGGATTGGAGTGGATGTCAATTATCTCATCCCCAGGTGAAAATTCAGAAATAAGTTAATGTGTCATAGGTCCAATTTATGAGATATTAAGTCATAATTATGACTTGAATATCATAACCCCAATGTCATGAGCTAGAGAGTCATAATAATGAGATTATGTCTCATAATCATGATTTCAATAATGATATCACTACATTACATTTTTCATCTCAGTGATGAAATGTATTTTCAATTGAAAACAATATTATTACAATTATTATTACAATAAACAATAATATATAAAAGTATATTCTTGTTTTTTTTTTATTTACTTTGTTGCTCACGTCGACAATTATACAGTTTTTATTGTGTGACTATGGTGGAGCTTATAATTCATTGTGGATTCATGAATCAGATTTGAACTATTATCCTTATCCCTAAAAAATTCTTGCCATGTCCTGCTGTGCCATCTCCGACTTTTGACAGATTGGATTACGTTAAACCTCTCGGTGTCTTGCGCTCGACGTGTGTCCCGGCCGCAACTCGAAACAAAATCGTCTCGGATGTTGTGGATGTGAAACGGAAACTCGCAGTAACTCAACCGCGCGACGGGCTCTGTCGCTGGTGCTCAGGGCCCGGCTACGTCCCGCAACGTGACCCCCACCTGAGCGACCTGAGCGAGGGAGGTCAAAGGCCCCCGGCAGACGTCTCCGCGCCGCCGGGGGCCCCCGTGGGGGGAGGGGTGGGGGTCAGCGGCCCTGTTTGTCCGGCGGGCGACGGCGGCCCCCGGAAACAATGGACGGCATTCCGGTAACAGATAAAAGACGGGGGCGGAGGGGAAAGAGGGGACTTATCTGCTCTTCCTCACAGCGTATCGATCTGTTTTTGTCCTGCCGGGGTGAACAGGTTTGTTGGCCGGCGGCCCGGCGACGGAAGTGCTGAGGCAGATGCAGAAAAAGGCTCTGAGTGGCGATGTCGGTGTTTATGCACCGGAGAATTTGGATTCGGGATGCGAGGCCATTAATCATAGACCGGTGCTGTTTTATTGCAGCTCTGTGTTTCTGGTTAGATCCCGAAATGATTCAGTTGAAAATCTGCCTTTGACGGTGGGGTCTATTATCAGTATTGACAAGGTGGGACTAGGGTGCTCTCTACTGGCAGTTATGAGGTACTACACTTGATCACTTTTGCAAATTTTGTAAAAACAAGTAGGGGGGTTTTCAATGAGCAACAAGTTCAGCCAGGAAACTTTGCTGCACTATCCTTATCCCTCCTAGTTTTACCTGCATGTATATGCTTTACGCTGCTGATTCCCAACCTTTTTTGATTAAAAAAAAATGAAAATGATTTTGCCTCTGCATGGGGCCCCGATCTATATTAGAAGATTTTAATTGTTGGGTATGATTTAGTCCAAACTTCTATTCCTGTCGACACAGTTCAGCTGTTGTGTAGGGACACTCAATGCACACATGCTGCCAGGTATTTTTATATACCTTTATTAGTCCCACAATGGGGGAATTTGCAATTTCTCTGCATTTACCCATCCTTGTAACTGACCTATCTAGGAGCAGTGGGCTGCCAAATGGAGGCACCTGGGGAGCAGTTACGGGGTTAAGCGTCTTGCTCAAGGACCCATCAGCACGCTACCAGGAGGAGCCAGGGCTCGAACCTGGCAAGCTTCTGCTTACTAGACGACCCACTCCACCGCCTGAGCCACTGCCCCCTTTCAGAGGAACACCCGGGCATCGCTGGATGGCTGCGTCTGAACCTTCATGCCACCAGGCCTCCTTCATGCTTGGCCCTGGTTGGCCGCCTTTCAAAATGCTCTCCCGTCATCCAAGCCCCAAACGCCCCTCCAGCGACTCATCTCTTTGAGCCACAGAGACATACTGTCTGATGTTGTCTCCTCTGGTCATCCGGAAAACCCTGAACCCCATTTGCATTTTCATGCAGGAGAGACTTGGAGTACGAACAGGATCGATGCAATTTCTAGATAAAAGACCGTGAACAATTTCTGTCCAGTGCAGAGATCCCATTAGAGATCCAAGGTCGCCCTTGCCTATATAGTTAGAGAGAGAATGGCGGTACTATGATCAAAACAGTCATTACTGAACAGTCTCTAAAGGTGCTTATGTCTTTGTATATGAAATAATGGTTCAACTCATTTAATTTCCTCACTATTAATCACTTTTCCGACCTTGTGTTAAGAGCCGCCGCTTTGCATCACATGTGGGGGGATTATTTACTCCTGCTGGGTGCAGTATGTGAATATCATAAAGGCAAATACATCGTCAATCCATTTATGTTTGTATTCACAAAAGCCTGTCATTTTCTACCCGTGCGGCTTTGTGTCGACGTCTGCGCCGTTAAATGACAAAGCCCGGCTCAGAGCAGCCCGGGCTATCACACGTCAAGTTATTCTACAGTGAGCGGTCCTGTCCGAAACGTCAAAACATCCAACAACATCGACAGTATTACACAGAGTGCTCTATACAAATCCTTTTTTTATTGCATGTATAAACGTATGGGATCGGGCGGAGATAAATAGATGTTGTTGTTTGTTAATAATTCATTGTAACTTCAAACCCCAAAAAACATTTCCCGCTTCCTTCCCCGGAGAACTCGGGTCTTCTCTTCTGCACAAACACCACTGACTCTGCAGTTACACTGTGGCGTAATTACAGCGATATTTATGTACGGAAGTGTTTCAGCGCACGACAAACAAAAAATAGCCTGAGGTCCGTGAGGAGAAATTGCCGTAAATCGGGAAAAGAGGAAAACATGTTGCTGTGAGAATTGTTCAACGTTCCTCGATAATCCTTTAAGAACGTGGCGTGGAAGTAGCGTTTTTTGACTTTCATCGACATTTTTCTTTATACAGCCCTCCAATTCTTTACATGAACACTGTTAATATATGCAGTTTACACAGAGCATAAAAGGAAAAAACACACACACACACACACACAGGGTACAATCAAATATATCTGTGTGAGAGAAAAATACAGGCAAAGACACTTGTGCATTTATTTGGGATCCGATTGTAAAGATAATGCTCTGATGATGTCAAAAGATCCAGAATCACACAACTGTTACAATGAGTGCCAAAAAGTGTTAGAACGTGGTTCTTTCTATTCTAAAACTGAAAAGATTCTGTAACAAACCCACGCGCGCGCACGCACACACACGCACACACACACACACACACACACACACACACACACACACACACGCACGCACGCACGCACGCACACCCACACACACGCACGCACACACATACACACACTTGCATCCGCATCATTCTACTTCAGTGCTGTTTTGCATAGGAATGAGGCACAATAATAATAATAAAAAAGGGAACACGGCGCTGGTTATTTTGCCTTTCCGAAAGCTCACACTGCTCCGTCGACGACTTTGTGGGACCTCGAAGACGGTTTAGTTCAACATGTTTTATCAATAATATAAATAAAAAAGGAAATAACATTGAAGGTCGCGCAATACACCTGAAAGCGAGTATGGTGGAAGTAGCTAAACTGAGGGCGGGAAAAAACATCACATTCTATTTACAATAGAGCCACCGTCCGGTACTGTGGGCGGTGGCTCTTACACTTATTAAAGCATCTATAACCAGTGGTAACACCCATTCTCTGACATTAGCATGTGTGGCGTGAAAAGTAAAAGATATAAAAATTGATAATATTTTTTTTGGGGTTATCCTAATTGACGTGGCGCTGGTGGAAAAAAAAAGGCACACAGGTTAAGATTTTTAGATTTGATAGCACCGGATCGACACAAACAGCCCCTTCCACAGGGACACCAGTTTACGCGGAGGGGGGTCGGGAGGGTCGGGGGTCGGGGGGGGCGGGGGGGGGGGGGGACGTGGACTCAGTGCAGTGGTAAACTGGTTCGTCAGAGGCCGCCGTGAAGTCACATCGGTTCAGAAAAGTTTGCTTGGTCATCTCGTGACTTCGGGTCTCTGATGTATCTGCGTATGTGTGTGTGTGTGTGTGTGTGTGTGTGTGTGTGTGTGTGTGCGCGCGATCCTGATGACCGGTTGATCAATAGAACCAATCACTCTGTCCCGTCCGCACTCACACAGCCATGGAAATAGCACCATCCTTTGTTTAGGAACAAAAACAAACTAAAAGAGGGAGTAAAGCCACATGGTAGATGCACGGCGCTGGTGTAGAGTTAGAAGGGGTGGAGGTGGGGCTTTATGTCCTCTTCATGCAAACCTGGCAGCGGCTTATGTGAGTTCTGAGATTTCCTGCCTTTAGCGTCGTCGGGACAGGTTTCCTGATGTTGGGAGGAAGTGACAAATGTCAGAACTTCAAACGGGTGAACCAAGCGACTCCTTATGTTTCGTGCGCGTGCGTGTCTTACGTAAACATCTCGCTGTCTTCGATGGTGGCCAGCCAGAAGCTGTAGGAGTTGGCGTAATAGTTGCAGGTTCCGCGGCCGTGACACTCGATGAACGGCGCGCTGCGGAACTCCTCCAGACATGAGCCGGGGGAGGCCAGAGCCTGGCCCGAGCCCTCAGAGCCAGCACTGGTGTGCTGCGCACACACACACACACACACACACGCACGCACGCACGGACACGCACACACACACACACACACACACAGACACACACAAACACACACATATATACAGATTAATTATGTATATTTCTCAATATGCCCTTAGACAGACTAAAGAATCATGTTTAAATAGTCGGGTGATCGTGAGTTGATCTGAGCTGTAGGTGTGTGACCTAAGAAATCGAACCAATCAGGATTTGGGCATTTTGAATAGAGCTTTCGTTTTGCTTGATGATATTGCTAAAAATAAATACTGAACAACACGTATTTTGTTAGCTGTAAAATGTGAGTAAAGCCCTTATAAAGGGCAAACTAAAAATACTCCCCAAACAATAAAAATGACACTACTGTACATAGGAAGAAAAAAAAAATTCTATAATACTGATGTTTTGACAAAAAAATTCAAGTTCAGTGCAGTCATCATTGATCACCAATGAGACCAACTTCCAAAACCAACTTCCTATTTCCCTCACCATGACAAAAGAGTAGCCGATCCATAGCGAATCCCAGCCCAGCGGGCACGATGGGATCATGATGGTCTGGCTGTGAACCGCGATCACCATGGCCGGGGCTTCGCACACGGAACACCTGAATGTGCGCACACACAAAACATGGATGAAGTGAGGAACATCCGCGTACACCCTCGATCCAAATATGAAAAAATATCTATATATTAAGCAGTTTCCTCAAGGTCCGACTCACCTGCTGATGAAAGGTTTAATGCTGTTGCCAGTGACCGGTGCCATGCTCATGGGCATGGGCTCCGGAGACGTGAGCCAGTAGGAGTAATCGTTTCGGGAGGCAAAGTTGCAGACGTTGTTTATGTTACAGAAGAGGAAGGGCATGGGGCTGAACTTCCTCAGACAGCTCCCCGCCGTGCCTGTTCCAAAGGAGTAAGAGCGGATCAGTGACGATTCCTTAAAATGGAATCTAACAAATGGTTGGTTTTTGTTTTTATCTCTCTCGAAGACTGACCAAGGTCCTGTCCGTGTGAGCGTTCGTTGCCCTGCACGTAGAGCAGCGAGTAGCCGTCGAAGATGAGGCTGGTGCCCTCCGGACACTGAGGAACCTCCACCGTCTGACTGTGCCTGGTCACCAGGAAGCCGTGGTCCATGGAGGAGGGGCCCGGCAGACCCACCTGACCCGGGACGCCGTCGGGTCCAGGGGGGCCGGGGTGCCCTCTGGGTCCTGTAGCGAGACAAGGTCAGAGGTGGTCTGGATTAGTAACTTAAAAACCTATGAAGACACAGCACGGCTAACTGTACGCTCCTTTTATTTGACTTAATACTTAAGTATACTTAAGTGTTTGGAAAAAACTGGACAAAGGAGGGTTGATTCCAGTGACTCTCACCTGAAGGCCCAGTCAGACCAGGCTCTCCTTTGGCACCAGATTGACCATTGTAACCAGGCTGGCCATCTTCACCCTTCGGCCCTTTAAGACCTGTGACGCCTGAAAGCAAGACAACATTTGGGTCATGTGTTAGTGATGGGTGAGGTCGATGGCGGCGCACTAATTCATTGCCGTGTTTTGAAGCCAACTGCTCACCTTGCTGTCCCTTCAGCCCAAGGAAGCCCGATGGCCCCTGGGGTCCTGGCAAGCCCTCGCTTCCTGTGACCCCAATGTCTCCCTTGATGAAAGTGTGTGGACCGGGTGGGCCGGGCGGGCCTTCATTACCTAAAATACAAGGTGTCGTTAAGATTCCCCCAAAAACCTTTTGATGGGTTTGATAGGTTTAGTATTTTCTCAGTGTTTTTACGGCGTTTCCATGTTTTGGTTTACCTTTTTCTCCGTTGAATCCTCTGTCTCCAATTTCTCCTTTGAATCCAATCACCCCAAATTCGCCTTTCATACCTAGAGATGGTATCGAGGGTTAGGTGGGCACTTTTTTTCCGTCTGGTACTTGAATCGATAACATCTCTCTCTCATCTCATGCAGTCCATGCCACACAGGCTCCTTTCATGATCAACTGTGACACAAACAAACACACTCAGGCACGACACCACTCACCCGGGAAGCCAGGTACACCCTGCAGTCCCTGCTCTCCCTTTAGTCCATCAATACCCGGGAGGCCAGATTGTCCCTGAAGAAAACACACATGGTTATCAATGCCACACAAGAGGATCTCAGAACACGAGTGTGCTCTACTGTTTGGAGTGATATTTGGTGTCCTTGAGGACCTACAGGAAGTCCAGTGTTTCCACGGTCACCCTTGAGTCCTTCCTCCCCCTGTATGCCAGGGGGACCAGGATCTCCACCATCTCCCTTCCTTCCCTCCCTCCCTGGCACGCCGCTGGGCCCAGGGGGTCCTGTGGATCCTGTTCAAAATACGATACAAAATGAACGGAGTGATTGTCTTTGTCCATAATGTGCTTTATCTTCCCCCCCAACACTCCACTGTAGATCAACCGTAACCATATTTTGACGACGTATCTGATGTGTGGCGTACCAGCTTCTCCGGGCAGACCCTGAGTTCCTCTTTCTCCCTTAGGGCCTTCCAGAGACACGCCCGAGAGACCCCTCTCTCCTGACTGGCCCTGGGGTCCCTGCAGACCTGGAATTCCCTTGTCGCCTTTGATTCCTGGGATGCCCGGATGACCGGGAGTGCCAGGGAAGCCGGGACTACCTTTGTCACCTGAAAGGAGGAAAGTAATGATGTATTAGGCCATGTTTCACCACATGGGACGATAAAATAAGTGCAAATAAATACATAAATAATTTGTCCATGAATGAATCTGCATGGATGGACGGGACTGATCACCTCTGCTGCCCTCAACTCCAGGAGTTCCTGCGATGCTGCTTCCAGGGAGACCTGCATAGACACACGGTGGAACCAAGTCAATGCGTTTCTACTCCTTAACTGATTACAAGTTCATGGGTCAGAAATTAGAACTATGACCATTTGAAATAAAAGTTTGATTTTTAGGCTGCTTTGTTTTGTTTTTTTAACTCCAGCTGCTCTAAGTGATGCCTTGTGTCCCGTCTCACCTGTGTCTCCTCTCTCTCCAGAGAATCCAGGGATGCCGTCCACCCCAGACTCTCCTTTCTCTCCTGCAGGACCTGGGGGACCCTGCAGACCAGCCTCACCTGGAGGGGTAGGTTAGAGGGGGCACTTTAGTATTTGTGGAGAAATTGTAATTTCGCAGCAGCATAGATTGCAAATACAGGTAAAGATCTTGATACAGAATCTTTATCAAATTGTGTACAGGTAGATCAGGAATTTCAGTTGTTAAACATGTTTGTCAGCAAGTGTGAAGTGTGAGTGTTTGTGGGTCAACATGGAAAAGATGACAGTGAAGCCCCGACTGTCACGTACCGGGCCGACCTTCACGCCCAGAATCTCCTGCCGACCCAGGCAGGCCAGGGATGCCCTTCAACCCTGCTCTGCCTGGCTGACCTGTACAAAAAAACAAAAAACCCCAAGGCATACGATATTAAAGATTTTTTTTAATAAAAATAAGTACAGCAATGTAGTGACTGAGAGGAAGGCACCACACATCCAGACCTGGATAGCCAATGTTTCCAATCTCTCCCTTCAATCCTGGGTATCCTGGCATGCCCGGCTCCCCCGTGATCCCCTTAAGACCCTTCTCTCCTGGTATGCCTTCCAGTCCTGGCTGACCTGTTAGACCCTACAAATACATATATACACACATCCACGTTGACAATTATTGCGATAACACATTGTTACATATTTCCCAGTGGTAACCGATAGCCGTCAATGTTGGTGTTGTGAGTTATATGGAGTCGGCTGGTGAGTCATACCTTCTCTCCTGGCGGTCCTGGAATTCCAATACCTGGATCACCATCTGCTCCCTTATCTCCTTTATGGCCATCCAAACCTCTGAACCCAGTGTGTCCTGGTGTGCCCACGCCACCTTTAGTACCCTTTGGACCAACCGGGCCTAATGGAGAGCAGTGATCAAGAACAGTGATGAGTATCATGTGTTGTGAATTGTCAGAACTGCAATAATGCACAAAAAAAGGAACAAAAACAAATGTTCACAAACACATTTACAACATTGGTCCACCCACCACATGGTTGCTAGAGTCTGAATTATGTTCCTACCTGGTATTCCCATTGTGCCCAAGGAGCCCTTCTGTCCGGGTACGCCAAGGTTTCCAGGCTCTCCAGGAAGGCCTGTATCTCCTTTCTCACCTGATGCACACCAAAAATGACTCATTTTAAGAAGGAACTTTTTTTATTTTTATCGGAGGGGGAAAATGCTCTGACGGGTGACTCCATGTTTTCTATAGACCTCAACCATCATGGACTATAAGGAAGCTCACCAGGTTGACCAGGTAAACCAGCCTCTCCATCTTTCCCAGGCATCCCCGGGTCTCCAGACTGTCCAGGGTACCCCCTCTCTCCCGTCTCTCCAGGGTCACCTGACAGGGCAAGTTTTGGTCCAAACACTTAGAAACATGTATGTTTAAATGAAGTATGCGAATGGCCTCTGATAGTCTGTGGGAATGGGGGGATTCCGACAAATACGTAGTTTAAGAATGCTGCTGTTTGATCCTGCTTCAGTCTTCTTTTTCTCGGTACTGGATTACTCAAACTTGTCTTGATGATCACCAATCCAGATCCATTTTTCGGACACAATTAAATATAATTTGAAATATGACGGACCTACATTTGTACATTTCTGTGGCGCGGTCACGACATTGAAAACCCACCAGACGGGTAGATTGTTTCCTACCTCTGATTCCGATATCTCCCTTCTCGCCTTTCATGTGCTCCATGTCCACCTTGCTCATGTTCCCTGGCGGACCGTGGAGACCAGGCTCTCCCCTCTCTCCTTTGGGTCCCGACTCACCAATGTCCCCTCTAGGACCAGTTACACCGGGGTCACCTGAGGAAGAGGATGCAAATATAGCATAGTTGCATCACTGCTGTCCTTTATTGGCACAATGAAGTAAAAAAAGATTTCTGTATATACACGCCATTGTATATACAACAACATAGTGAAGATTCTTTTGATAGGAATGCAACAAGGGCTCTTATATTCAAGTATTTTCAGATTACATTTTTTGGGGGAATTATCTAACATGTGCATTGTGTCAAGATAGCAGAAACTAGGTTTCCTTTGATATGGCTCTTCATATATGTACCGGCAATATTCTCTCATATCAATACCCCCTTTTACATGGTATCAGTCCAATACCAGTATATCAGGGCATCCGTCATTGTAAAGTGGAAATTTGTAAGTGATGTTCAGTGTTGTCCTCTTTCTAACCTCTCAGACCAGGAGATCCAGGGGTACCACCAGGTCCAGATGTACCAGGAAATCCTGGAGTCCCCATTACTCCCATCTCTCCCTTCGGTCCTGACACAAAGGACAGAGAATGAGAAACACACCATTAAGTCACAATGTTGAACTTCCCACTAATAACCAATTAATCTAATACCAATACTATTACAGTGCTAGTAGAAAAAGTACTTCCTGTGGATGCAGCCTCTCACCTTGGTTTCCTGTCAGTCCATCCCTGCCCGGAATGCCTTGATTCCCTGGTAACCCTGAAGACCCCGGTAGTCCAGGGAAGCCTTGTGCCCCCTTCTCACCCTGAGGTCCAGGCATGTCCAAACCTGGGGCACCATGAAACCCCTTCTGCCCCTTTTCACCATTCTGACCTACATACCCACACACAAGCACACAAACAAAACAAACACACGCTCGTGATCTTAAGCCCAATGCAGACAGAATGCAAAAAACACGTTTGTCGTGTTTGGGCTATGATTTTTTACTGACCGTATGATCCAGGCTCTCCGGGTGGTCCCTGGGGTCCAGGGGCCCCTGGCAAGCCCACTCCGGGCGGTCCCGGAGGGCCAACCACGCCGGCATATCCAGGGGGACCAGGGTCACCTAGTTAGAGAAATATAATTATACGGTATAAAAGTATCGTCCTCTTGACAAGTCAGGCTTCTCACTGGAAAATAAAATGTATTTTGATTTATATCTTTATTTTCTAACTCGTACCTTTGACTCCCTGAGTCCCTGGGAATCCCGTGCTTCCTTCCAGTCCAGGGACACCAGTAAGCCCCAAGTTACCTTTCTCCCCATGAAAGCCGGTGATTCCCTGTACGCCCTTAGATCCTTTGGGGCCTGGAAGACCTATCCCCGGTTCACCCTGAGATGGGAACCCAACACATTGCAAGTTCACATCACTCCCCCACAGACAGCAGTTGTTACTTCTACATTACAGCCACCCAAGCTCCCCACGCTCAGACACAAACCTTGTGACCGGGCACACCGGGTCGACCCGTGGAGCCGTCCTGTCCTGTTCTCCCTGGCTCACCTGGGATTCCTGGGGCTCCAGTGATTCCAGGAAATCCTGGGAATAAACGCATAATTCAGTCTCTGAGATCTGCTCAAAGCAATATTTATTCCACATTTGCTCGTGTGAAATTTGAATTTGCCAGCACACAGGATGAACTTTATGCTACTTCCGTCCATTGAGAAGTCTTCTCGACCGAAAGGAGTTAGTGTTTTCCGTACCTTTAGCACCAGCTGGGCCCGGGAGTCCGATTCCGGGGAGTCCCGATGCACCTTTCTCTCCAGGCAAACCTGGAAACCCGGTGTCTCCTTGCACTCCCCTGTCACCTGGGAACCACGACAGAATGACACAGTAAGACATGAAGCATACTGGTAAAACTATTGGCATTTGAAAAGGGGCAGACCTGGCATCAGAGGACCAACAAGGCCTCTATTTTTTTAAGCCGTACCTTGTTTACAGCAACAAACTTTAAACATTTACTACGTTGGTGCAATAATTATTCCGGTTAAAACTTCAGGTCCAGTTTAAAATTTGACTTTCATTTTCAATGTGGTATTCACAAACAATTGACTAAACACAACGATTGACTTAAACCAGTGCACAAGTCGTACACGTGCTGGTGCCCACCTTGCAGTCCAGGGACGCCAGTTTCGCCTCTTGGCCCGGGGATGCCCTGGGGTCCCGGGCTGCTCTCACCCTTACCGGGTTCGCCTTTCAGACCTGGTTGAGGTGACGAACATTAGGAGATTAGCTACGTCAAGCCGGTGTAAATGTGTCTCGGAGAGTTTGTTCTCAAACAGTCTTTGGCCGCATACCGGGAGCTCCAGGTCGTCCGGGGATTCCAGAGGTGCCCTTCTCTCCTGGCTCTCCTGGAAGTCCAAATCCTGAAACCCCAGGCGGGCCCCTCTCTCCTGGTGGTCCAATCCAACCAGAGTCGCCATCAGGTCCACGGTCACCCTTGATGCCCTCTCTGGCCTGCAAGCCGGATCACGGAAAATGGATCTTCCCTCTCCCATTTCTCCATTTCTACCTTGTCATTGTCTAGACCTCCATCATTTCTCAGACTATTCAAATACTATTATTTACAAAAACATTAGCAATGCTATAACATCCTTTTTGTCATCATACAGCGTCACACTCACGCACATACACACATATCCACTTACTGGCTCTCCTTTCGGGCCGGGCAGACCTGAGAGGCCATCTTTCCCTGGCAACCCGTCCAGTCCTGGCAGTCCCCGTGTTCCAGTAATACCCGAAAAGCCTTTCTCCCCCTTCAAGCCAGGAGCAACGTGGACGTCCCCTGGTTCGCCAACTGCACCAGGAGACCCGATTAAACCAGAACTGCCAGGAACACCCTGCAGGCAGGCGGAGGGAATAGAATGAACCGAACAGAAGGGTCCAGAAATTGTGAGTGTAACTGAATGTTCCACTACTAACGTGAAAATGTTGAAATAGGATGACCCCGAAAATAAAACACATTACAACCTAAAAGAAAAAATGATGATGTGTGTGTCTGATCTTGTCGGTAGTCCAACTGAGTAGAACCATCTCAGTGCGCAGATCTGTGATGGCTAGAGTTGTACTCACAGGATTTCCAGGAGGTCCAGAGGTGCCAGGGTGACCCTTTTCTCCTTTAGGACCCGATGGTCCAGGAACTCCTGCCGTGGGGAAAGGGACCGTTTTAAATCGCCTGCTTGGTTCATTCAGTTCCAAAAAGAATTATGAATGAATATATCTGGGCTTCTGCATTTGCCCCATCCTCTCTCACCTAGTTCTCCCTTCTGGCCTTGGAGGCCAGGTGATCCAGGGGGTCCACTGGCTGAACACTGAAGACAAGTGTCTCCTGTCTCACCTGATAATAAAACACAAGAACACAAACACCAATTCAGCAAGATAATTCATAATATTGAATCCATTTCTGACAGATTGTGCCTATAAAACGTTATGTTTCGTTTGCATACTGAAGCCTTCTCCTCTGACCTTTCTGTCCGAGCTCTCCTCGTAAACCTGCAGGCCCTGGGGGGCCGGGAGCCCCCTTCTCAATGTTGCATTCACCAGGCTGAACTATACGGTACAAAAATGAATTAATAAAAGTACAAACTCAAACATCATTTACATAGTAGGTTATGGAGATGTATATGTAGATGTCTTCTAATGTGGCACGTACTAGGTTCTCCTGGTGGTCCAGGGGGTCCGGGGAACCCGTCCTCCCCTGGAATTCCGGGAAGGCTCTCTCCAGCTAGACCCCTCCCTCCCTTGGGGCCGACATCTCCTTTCTGCCCCGGCTCTCCACGCGGGCCTTCAATCAGGCGCCCTGACGTAGAAAAAAACCCAACGAGAACATTGAGTCGTCCAGAATGATACTGCAGGTAGCATATTATTTATGCATTGAGAGAATAGATTTATTTTACCCGGAAGACCTGCCTCTCCGTGTGGGCCAGGAGAACCTGTTTGAAGGAACAAAACAGGAATTGAAGGAAGAAACAAAATGGTTTTGATATGAATGAATACACAAGATGCGTATTCCTCAAGGTTTGTGGTAAAAAAAAATCTCTGATGAACAGCCGCACACCCATATGGAGGTCAGATATGGCCTACTCTGAATAGAGCCTTTATGTGTGTGTGTGTATGTGTGTGTGTGTGTGTGTGTGTGTGTGCTTCAGTGTTTATGCAGTTTGTGTAGAAATGTGTATTGAATATGGTGTCGTTATTATTCATGCTGTTAATCTATGAATGTTCATTCACCTTTCTTTAAGGGGGTCAGGAGTGTCAAACACGTGGGGGGAATTCAGATAGCTTTTTTTTTTAAATATAAATTATATTTAAATGAAGTATTTTTTGACATGTAATACAGACTGTGCTGCATGTTACATGTGAAATGCTTTTATTGATCAGCAGGAGATGGTTCGGTTCATTGATTTGCATCTTTATTAACCGGAAGGAGACACGTGGGCCCCCAAACCAGGGCTTGAAAGAGCAATCGCGTGAAGCCGTACTGAGTCCAATCTTGGCCTGCACCTCTCTGCACGATTACGTTTTTGTTTCTCATTGGCCTTGCTTTACCTTTCTCTCCTTCCCGACCGGGTAAACCTTGAGGTCCCGGGGGGCCAGGTGCACCATCACCCTAAAATGTAATGAGAAAGAAGACACACAGATCCATGACGTTATGTTCAGTAAACTTAAGCACTCAAATGTCTAGTATTGTATGAGTGTGATTTTGGACATCTGCTGGTGAACCCCTGAATGGCAGTTCCTTGTTTATAGCCTTTATACAAGGGTTAGAATGATAGATGCTAGATGTGATAGATAGAATCTGGTAGTGAAAGAGGAAGCGATTGAGGGAGGGAGAGTGTACTCACATATCCTGGGGGTCCCCTCTCCCCCTTTTCACCCTGAAATCAAACACATCATTTATTCTTTGGCAGATGAATTCAGTCTCCAAGTCAATTCCAATTGTGAGCTTAAGTCTTAACCATAACAACACAACCGTCCTCCCGTTTTGGTTGAATTTAATGAATTCGTTACCGCAAGCCCAATGAGTCCAGGTCCTCCAGAAAAGCCCTTTTCTCCCTGTGACGTAGATGAGAAGCACAATGATCGTGTTAGATGCTGACTAGATGTACTAGTACTAGATGCCGAAATAAGAATTAGCAGCAAAAAATTAAAAAAAAGGTTTTCAGCATCACCTTCAGTCCATCATCTCCATCCTTGCCAGGTTTTCCCTGAAAATCAAAGCAATTGATAATCATCATTCATCATATCTACATCAAGAGAAGGGGCCCTGTTTCGCAAATGTGAACTTGTACTAACTTAAAATGTAAACTCATTTTGTAACAAAACCTTTAAATTTGAGTATAGCACCCTCTGTTGAATCAGAGTTACTGTAGTTCTGCTACTTGCTTGCTCTTGGTGCTTCATAGACTTAATTGATACTGAGCGGATGTCACAAGGAAAGATCAGATTGATTTTAACATGTGTACATGTCTGATGCATTTTTACAGAATTTGAATTATTTGTTCTGTGAAATACATATTGTAACAGTGAATATGTACATAGAGGAAATTGTAATGATAATAACCTACAATAGATCAGCACCATAAAACATGTATATTCGTGGTCTACTACTATGCAACAAAAGTTAAATTATGAGGATTCAACATGGAGGTATCCAGACCACTCACTCTGGGTCCTGGGGGGCCAGGTTCACCTTTGACCCCAAACTGAAATGGAACGCAAGCTCCCTGCAAAGAAAATCCGGTTGTTAATGCCTATCAGAGAAAATGTGAAATTGTGTTTGTTACAGAAGATGTAAAGCTAGTCTTAGAAGCCAAAGATTTGAAGTAAATTACTGACTTTGTCTCCTTTTTCCCCTCGAGATCCTCTTTCTCCCTGCAGAAAAAAACAAATAAAAATTATAAAAAATATTGGGCCTGATAATAATCCATCAGTCCAACCATCCATTCATCAGCCCATCCACCCATCCACCCATCCACCCATCCATCTATCTATCCATCCATCCATCCATCCATCCATCCATCCATCTATCCATCCAATAACGCTTAATGTCAAAAATCACAACTAAAAAACACTCCGTACCATTGGTCCTGGGACATGTACAGTGGTGCCAGGTCCAGACACTGCTGGAGATGGAGGTCCCGGTGGCCCCGGGGGGCCTCGGAATCCTTGATCACCCTTTAGGAGAGCAACAATTAAGACAGCGAACCACAAGAACCGCAGTCACGATAAAGCTACTGAAGTATGTATCGTACGGTTACCAAGACTCACTCCTGTGTGATGGGATCATTACAGCATTACTACCGAGGCATTAGACAGGAAAACTTAAAAGTCGCTTTTTTCTTTTCGGGTGATTATTAAGCTCGGGATATTTCTCACCTTGTCGCCTTTTTCACTCTGGAATGACAGCCTGTCACCCTGGAAGACAGAAAAAGAGAAATGTCCTCAGACGTCCATCCCGCTAGGTTCCCAATCACTACCAACGGACTTGTAAAAACTCATTATTATTATTATTATTATTTTGTTACTACGACACTTTTGTTGTCTTACCTTTTCTCCTTGGGGTCCAGGGGGGCCGGGATCACCCTGGTATAAATATATCAGGTCAGTTTAAAATACAGATTGGTCTAATATACAGATCATACACATCTACCTCTATATCTACTGTAGGTATCATATACAATACCTGATAACAATAATGTAATGCATACCTTTTACTACATTTGCAAAGTCATATTGTTTCTTTGATGGATATTGGATCAGGAACACAACAAGATCAAAAACCAGTGTGTACTGTGTTCTCTTAGTCGGTGTTTCCGCAGACAGAATGTTTGGAGCACTTTCGACTGCAGATTTAGCCTGAGATTCACATGACAATACTTTCAATAGAATAGCTTATCTTCTTACAGTCCCTCGTCCCTTGTTTTTGTTACTTACTGTGAGCCCTTCGTACCCTCGTGGTCCAGGAGGGCCGGTGGGTCCGGGTGGTCCACTTGGCCCCTGGAAGGGAGACATGTTATTAATAGATATAATTCTGATCAAATAAATGACTTTTAAATGAATTTTTGATAGATTAATTTTTTATTTTACTGATCCCAACAGGCCAAACAAATTATGAAGAAGTCAAATCTATGCTATAATGCAAAGGAAAGGACATGATGTTTTAAGAGTTTAAGAACAGGCAACTTTCTGTCATCCTCATTCAGCAACGCATGTGAACGTACAGGATGCCCAGGCGTTCCGGTGAATCCTCTGTCGCCTTTAAGAGGAACAATTCCAATGACGCCACCGGCATCACCCTGCGCGAGAGAGGAGATGGTGATACAGCAGCGTGCTCAGTGGAACCCTTTGGTATTATATTGGCTCTCATGAGTCACATGCTCTAAGACTAAGAACATCAGAGCTTTATTCCCACCTTCATCCCAGGAATTCCAGGTACACCCTGTGGAGAGAGCGTATCAAAGAAAACATTGATGAGTGGTGACATAAATGGCTGCGAAAGTCGGCAATTTTCGCAGCGTGACGTTTATTTTTATCATTGCAGGAATGTCACCAGCGGTGTCACAGAGCGTCTACGTCACCTAACCGACTACTGCAGCACCGCATCCCTAGAAAGAGTGTTTGTCATAATGTGACGTGTCATGGTGACGGTGCGCTGTCCACTTACAGAAGGTCCTTGGAGGCCGGGGAAGCCAGGAACGCCATCCCGGCCCAACTCTCCCTGGAACACACACAAGTTCAAACATAAGTTCACTTGAGTGAATGGGGATATATGTCAAAATAACACGGCAGGAGTTGGTATTTATCTTACTTTGGTTCCGTTGCATCCTGGAATACCCGGAATACCCGCAGGGCCATCATTTCCATTGATACCCTGTGAGTTGAAGACACAAACACACACACACATCAGACATACATGATGATGCCTGCGATTGTGGGGGTGATATACCGTAAGACTTGTAGGTGTGAAGCACAAGACTCACCGGTAGTCCTGGGTTTCCCGGAAACCCTGCGATACCCGGAGGACCCTGAAAATGTGCCAAACATATCAGCGTCACAAAGCCTTTGATATTAACAATATAAGTTGTGTTGGAATGGCCGGATGAGATTAAATACTTACACGCATTCCTTTCAGTCCGGGTGACCCATTCTCACCGAAATCTCCCTAGGAAGAGACAGATAATGACGAAACTTAACATTACGACAACATAAAGGGAGGTAAGATACAGTATAACACATAACATATGTATCATGCCATTCACCTTGGGGCCCATTGGCCCTGGAGGCCCCTCATGCCCTTGCATCCCTGGAAATCCCATGTTGCCTTGGAGACCAGGGAATCCCCGCTCACCCTGCAAGACCATGGGATTATGTGAGGACAATCTTTACAATTTTAATACATTGAAATACATATTTCAATATAACATATACATTTTTTTTAATCATTGCACAAAATCCTTGTTTGAATTAAAAAGTGGTTAAAATCATGAAGATTATCAAAGTTCAATATAATCAAATACAACGTAATTCTTAACTTATTGTCTGTTGTCTTTTCCCAACTGACTTTTATATTTATACATTTGGTTTGTCTAATTGGTTGACGCAGTATTCTGACATGTTTTTCTTGACCGGCCACTAGATGGCAGCATAGTCTTTCAGAATCTTTTTTTCTTTTCCGCTTGCCAAATCCAGCTCTCTACCAAATCCAGTGGAGACAAGGCTGAGAGGGAAAAATCAAAAATTTAGTAACATAAAAGGCCATAAATGTGGTTTTAAGTGGTTTCCATTACGTCACCAAATCTTCACGAGTCAGATCAGTCAAACATTGCATGGTGGAGAATGGGAGACGAGAAGTAAAAAAATAATAATAATAAAAAAAAATTGGTTGGTCTGGGAATGTGAGAAGGCTGAATGAAGGTCTTCAACATCCTTCAAAGCGCTGCGGTGCTGGGTTACCGCTGTGCTTTTGGCCAGACTCCACTGAACACAATCAGTACGTCCGCTGTTTTTGGTGATCTGAATGGTTGGCTTCCGTCAGTGGAGCCATAAAAGGCGAAACTGTCACACTGTGAAGAAGGATAACAGCCTGCAACGCTCCGATAGAATAACACTGTGATGTGTAACATCAGATAGTCAATATGTTGTTCCACAAAACCTATTTACCATGTGTTTGGCAAATGGTATATACAAATAAGTTCCTGTGTGAGAGAATATCTTGACGGGAACCAGTTACATGACTACCCCTGCAGAAGTCAATGAGTGGCAACCTGGCAGCAGCTTTCAGGTGAGTCAGTATCACTTAGGCTTTAGTGCTAAAAGCTCACGAGCCAGACTTTGGAGCGCCGCTGCCACTGCTCTCTCTTGAGAGCTTGGCTCCGACCGGGAGAGGCTTTCAGCCCAGCAGTAAGCCTCTCCCGGTCGGACACGCTCTAGTTCTGCTCGATCCCCGTTCCCATCCCGATCATGGCTTCCGTGACCGAGCCCCAGCCGCTGCCGTTCCGGCCCAGGTCCAGCCATTCCCACTGAACTGACCCATTTCGGAACATAGCAGCCGCTGTCCCGCGTCACACCCGGGCTGCACCAAGCCAGAGTCAGGCTGCACCGGGTCCAGAGTCCGAATGAAACCCATTCTAACATCTCAGCAAGTAATGGCCGTGGGGGGTTAATTAGGGCTGGACTAAATAGGGACTAGAAGGTCTCACCTTAGCTCCTTTCACACCGCTGCAGTCGCATTTTCCACATGATGTCCCGCACCCCTGGAGACAAAGAAGGACAGAAACAAATCATTAAACCACATGTTTTTTTCAATAAGTCACTACTCTCAATCATTTAAGCTCAAGAACCTCAAAGGTTGTTGAGCTTCGAGGTTGTTAAGTGCGGCATAGGACAGTGTGAAAAACATCGCCATCCAAACCCTGGAGTGCGCCAATCTCCCCTTATGAACTTGAAGGTTGAATAATCCTCTTCTTATGTCATGTAAAATTTTGTCAAACCGTAGCTCCCAAAGTCGTGTTCAGAAACAAGTTCATCATGAACTGGACCTAAATGTTTCAAGGTGACCTCGCCATCACCAGCTGGTTACACAAGAGTCAATGTGTGTCTGTTTGTGTTTGGCAGATGTGCCGTGAAATCTCCTCATTCCATCGCTGGGTTTTTAAGCCTCCTGAACCAGTCACATAGATCATGCGACGCACACGGACTTCCTTTGCCTTCGGCGCCGAGGCGAGCGGGGGGAGACATGCAAGGCAACGCATGCAGTGTTTTTTGTTTTTTTTTGTTATTTTACGAGACGCGTACAGTTTGTTTGGTAACATTGTGAAATAGGGGAAAGCGCCAAGAGTGTTTCATCATTCCCCGCGATCAGGGCAGAACGTTATGGGGATGCGGCGCAGGCAGCGGGACGTCTTTTCTGCAGCTGGTCTCGACAACTCTGGAATCCCTCCCTACAACCCCCACCCCTCCACCACCGCCAGCATCCCATCCACCCAACCCCTCCTCCAACCCCCCCCCCCCTAAGGCCAGAGCCTGGGAACTGGCCTGCACCGACTTAGCTCTCTCTGTCTCTCTCTCCATCATACAGCTGTTGCTTCCCTCACGTGCGCGGCGCTCGGCCAAAAACCTGTCGAGCCCAGGAAGCCCGAACTCGAGAGCGACACGGCGACACGGCAGCAGCACAACAAGCGGCGGACAGACGTTATGTTTGTCTGTAGCTCTCACACTCTCTCTCTCTCTCTCTCTGTGTCCTTCTCTCTGTCCATTCTCACAGTCGGAGCTCCCACGCTGACACAACACGTGCAACAATATAACATCTAATCCCAATTTATAGACAAAACACGTGATCCTTTTGGAACTTATTGTGAAATCAATCAACGCGCTCGCTCCGACCGAGGCGGAATTGAAATCTCATCCATCACTCTTCCTTATGTCCACACCATCCATAGCTCAACTTCCTTACAGTATACTATCCTTCCCCCAGAATTTTCTGTTCACACACATATCTCCCCGCCCGTATTGCAACAGGCTAACTGGTTCAATATGTGGCTTGAAACGCCACCAGAAATCCTGGGAAATGGGGTTCCCCCCCCCCATCCCCACCCCGTCCCAAAGCACTTGCTCCATCCGCTCCACTCGGTACTGTACATGTGCAGCCGGCTACGTCACGTCGGGTCCGATTCTCACACCCTTTCTCACACCTTCTCATTCACTCCATCCCAGCGCTCCCGCTCTCGTACAGTTTCCAACGATTTACTCGATGATTTCTCAAGACGATACACATTTCCCAAGAGCCCAACAAGAACGGTTCGCAGTAAACCCCCAATTATATTTTTGACCGCCCCCCGCGGGCCCCGTTTAATGCGTGCTTTAAATACCATCCTCTTAGAGAAGAAGGGGTAAAGCCGCGATGAAGTGTTGCTTGACTATTCCCTCCTTCATTCACCTGCCGCTCTGCGTCCCACTCCGCCCCATCGCATGTCGTCTGGATCTCTCGGGGATTCTCCCTAGACACAACTCGGCCGAGCAGACATTCCAACATGTTCATGGTATGAGCAGGGAACATAAACTCTGCACTGACACGGATGACATGGCTCTGTGTGCGTGTGTGTGAGTGTGTGTGAGAGAGAGAGAGTGTGTGTGTGTGTGTGTGTGTGTGTGTGTGTGTGTGTGTGTGTGTGTGTGTGTGTGTGTGTGTGTGTGTGTGTCTGCCACTTGGATGTCTTGTGTCGGATCTCTTAACAATCTGCAGGTAGATCAAGGTAATGCTATCTACTACTTTTTTCTTCCCTGTCTGTTTTCCTTTTCTGAGCCGTTACGCATTTCTACGAACCTAAACACCAGATGCTATAAAGCGACGTGACAAAGAGGGGGCCGACATCTCCACAAAAAGAGCGTCTTGCTAAGGACTTCTGCTGCCATGACGAGGATCTGGTATCTCGCTCTAGGACGACGGAGTGACGCGGAGGAGTCCTTATCTTACACCTCCCGGATCTACAGGACGTTGAGGGTTCGGTTGTACAGTACAAGAGGCAAAGAAAAGAGCCCTGCCAAAGCCATTATTCTGTAGTGTCAGGGCCAATTGACTGGTTAAGAGTTCACACATAAGTCCTCTGAGTGGCCATAAAATCAGCGCCTAACCCGGCGCATCGGGTGCACGTGAGCCAGCACATCTGAGTGATCGAGTGTATATTTGCGTGTTTTTGTGTGTGTACAGCGTGTGTGTGTGTGCGTGTGTGTGTGTGCGTGTGTGCGTGTGCGCGCGCGCGTGTGTGTGCGTGTGTGTGTCTGTGTGTTTTGAGCTGTTGCCTGGCAGGGACGGAGCCATTCTCCCCAAATGGTATGATGATACTTCACAGACCAAACAGAGTCTAGCGTCTAGTGTTACTTAACGTGCGCTGTGAATACACAGTGGCTGATGAGTCATGTGGCCCCCGGAGGATCTTATCCAGATGAAATAAACACCTGCAACAGGCAGCACGGCCGCCTCACGTGTCTCTGGGAAAAAAAAAAAAAAAGAAAAAAGAGGGGCTTCGTGTCCATTCCTCAGCCTCTCCGGCTCCATCGTCAAAGCTCCAAACCCTGAAGTATGGGTCTCACGTACGCAGGTACTTTTACCGGCGGGTGTGAGTCTCCCAGCCTCGTTCGTAGTATCCGTGTGCGAGCAAACGGGTGTGCGCCCGGGCGTCCCGTTTGCCAATGTTTACCGAGGCCTCGAGCTGGAAAGGGAACACAGGCCCCAAAGTTTGTTTTGACAGAATCCAAGATAGAAGCACAAACATGGCAACAGGAAGGGAGGTGGGGAATGATGGAGGGAGCATGAGAGGGGAGTAATTGCCAGAGCCTGTGCTCTGATATACAGTAGCGATGGCGCAGGAGGAGTGTGGGACTAGGTTTTTTTTGTAGGAGTCCAGGCTTCTTCTCCCCAGAAGACCTGATCTCCCCGCCCTGCCCCACCGGACAAACCTGTCCGACCTCCGGGACAGGTTTGTCCAGAGGACCGGAGCATGATGAGCGGTGTTTGCACTGCAGCCCCCCGCCCCATGTGGGACGAGAAAATAATGGAGCGACGCGAAAACCATAGATCCCAATGTGACCGAAAACACTCTGAAGCCGGAAGGGCGAGCGTATGGAGTCGTTCTGAACCGTACGTGACCACAGATTGCCAACGTCCCAGAACCATCTCAGAGAAGAGACCAAAGATGCCAGCATGATACCTGGATTGTGTTACAGTACAGGGTCACCTTTGTTACAGTATCATGAACTAGGGACTTAGGCTATAGAAATTAATTTGACTTACTCACTTGCTTGGAGAGTGGCATTCCTGCAAGTGCAATTCAAACTTGTTGACCCCACCCAACTGGTGGAACAAATACTGTACAAGAGAGTATTTTCCCGCAATTGTTGAACGGTTGTTAAAAAACAATTGTTGGATAGGTGATAAGCCTGCTAGCTGGACAGGTGATACATTTGTTTGGTGTCAGCCACAAACCAGAATTTCCAACATACAAAACCATTCCTTCACTTTTCAAAAGTCAGTCATTAGTCAGTCAGTCAGTGGCTGGCCTGAAACACACCCAATCAAACTGGATGTCCTAAAAACGTATCTTTCCCATCATAGAGAGAGAGGGGGGGGGGCGCATGAGGCATCTTTTCGCACTTTTGCGCCGTCGTCCTGACAACCCGATTTTCCAAAGCCCCCATAGGAAAGACGGTGTTTGCTGTTTGCAGCCCTGAGGTTACTGGAGCCCCTGTAAAACTCTGTGGCGGCATGAATCACATCCTTTGTCCTCCTTGTCCCAAAAAAAGACCAATCTGCACTCAATGTGGGTAATAAACAAAATGGCCACTGTTTCAAACATTGCTCACAATTTATAAGTGACCCAGAAAATGAGAAAATGATTGCGCTCGAGTACAGATTTCTACCAGAAGGGGCCAGAAGCGGGCGCTCCGCCGCAGTGCGCTATATTGACCGTTCATCATCGGCCACCGCAGGGTTTACATTCTTAGAAAGATGTAGATGTCTCACCGCGCACTTCCTTCCATGTTAAAGTAAACCGGGGGGTGGGGTGGGGTCACACGGACATCTGGATGGTGTCATGTCTGGGGAGAAGCAGCAACGGCCACGCTTACGATACGTTCCCACCACATTCCCGCCATGAGCTCACACCACTGCTGACGTATCCCACCAGCCCCTGCTGCATCCTGGAGTAGGCGCGGTGGGTGAGCCCCTAAGCCGGGGCTCGTCTAAGGGGTCTTTGTCGCTGCAAGATGCCTTTCTCCTTGACAAGCACATGCAAGCACACACACACACACACACAGAGTCAACCATCCACCCACACACACACACACACAGACGTGCACACACACACACACACACACACACACACACACACACACATACACCCGCCCACACACAAACACACACACACACAGTTGATACTTTATTGTATAAAGAGGCACTTACTTTAGCCAGAGTTAATCTGGGTCTAATCTGACTTGCTTATACTGTAATGGAAATAAAGTTGAAAGAAAACAGTTCATTGTTGTTGATGTTTTTCAGAAACCAAGACACTTGTTTATCTGGCCTGGCAGCGTAACAGCCCGGTTCGCTCTGGAACACAGTTTGACCGCATCCTCTCAGCCTTTATCTGGACAGAGAGGGGCCTTCCTTCCACACTGATACAAATTTGACTGAGAGAGAAGAAAGTGATTTGAACTCTGCCTCGCACTCAGTTTTTGTCCATTTGTACTTTATCAACAGTGAATGTGTTTCGTTATAATCAGTGTTTTCCGGGGTTCGTTGACACATAATGGGGGTGTCCCAATGTTTTATCAAGTATCAACCAGTGGCCCCTGAGCAAAGCCAGAATAATACTTCCCTCATCCTGGAACTCACAATTCAATTTGGTCATTTTAGACCATTTTTTACCCGTCTTAAATGAAATGTATTTTTAGGTTGGGTTAGTCAACCATCTTACTCAACACAGTCTTTCCGAAACAAGAAAAGGAGAAGATGTTGCACTCCCATCGTCTTTCCAAACAATTTTTTTGTTCACGTTTGGCCAATGCGTCTTGGGCGTGTCTGGCGGGTTTCGAAAGATTCCTGGACGGTTATTCCAATGGCTTTAAGTGGCTGCAAACAAATGGCTTGATATCCCATGGGTAAACATTGTGCAATGTTGTTCAATTGAACCTATCCATGTAGTTCAACACAAACATCTGGGCCCAAGTGAGTCACAGCTGAAACCGCCGGGAAACAAACAGGGGAGGCTATACCACACATGCACATGTATTTTCAACGACAAATCAAGAAAGACGGCCGAGCTCCTGTATCCATTTACGATCAACCCAAAGTCCAGCACAGATCATGTACGTTTCCAGGCTGCGGGGACGCAATCAGCACTCTACTCAGTCATACTCGTTTTAGATTAGCGCGGCCGTGGCGAGTGTTAGTGTTAGTCTAATATATTGTGCTAAACTGCACGTCACTGTTTCCATATGGGGGTGTATGAAAACAACGGGGAACTCATTTGAATGGCCTTAAGGTCAAAGGAGAAATCCAAGCACTCCTGAACACTGTGCTGCACACTATTTATCACCATGACTCAACAGCACTTAACCTTCTGGTCAAACAAAGGGTATAAAGCAATTAGTATTGCATAGACTCCCATGCACCCATGCGACCGTGCGACCATAACTACACTAACTGCCTCTACTGCTGCCGTCATTCACAGCTGCTTTGAAGAAAACAGCACATTAACGGCATATTTCTGCAGTAAAAACTCTGTGATGTCTCAGCACTCCCTCTGCTCCCGCGCGTTCACGAGTGGACGCTGCTCAGTCCATAATAGTCCTCCGTGCTGTCTGATCAGCTGATTTCCCACCCAAACTTCGACTTTGTGCGACGGAGGGGAAGAGCCAGAGGGATATAAATAAGAAGACGTGCGTTGAGCGCACATTCCTCTTCCCATCTCTACATCGGTGTTGCGCTACGTCACCCCGACATTCTTGGCCCGTCTCCGGCGCTGACCGCCTGGGACCAGAAAAGCCGAGAGAGGAGATGAATTTGTGTCTCACCGCCGCACTGCCATACTTGGAAGACCGGGGCTCCTGGCTCGGCCGGTTTCGGTAAACACTGTAAGTGTGTGTGAACCCCACGTGCAAACACTGGAGAGGTTCAAAGTGGAACGGCGATTTTTTAAAATGCCAAGTCAGACGCTGGGTTTGGCGAAGCCCAGGAATAGTCCCCACCAAACCCACTGTGTTATCGTCATAACCATATACAGTAATTTCGACACAATTGGCCGATCCAAACTTAGAATTTTCCTCTGGCTTCTCATGTTAGCACTACAAGATGCATTTAATTTCACACAATAATATACAGTAATACATACACATTTGAATATATTTCTTTACACGTGTTTGTTTGTTTTCTTATTTTACTGTTGACAAGGGGAATAAGTGGTCGGGTCTTTATGAATCGTATAAAAAAAACAACCCTCGCTATTGAAGGGAAAACACCGCAGAAACACCTTATAAAGTACGTAGATGTTGTGTTAAAGAGGGATTTCGGTTTCCCCTTTATTCGAGGGGAATTTAGGGGATTGCAATTGCCAAGACTCTCCTCCCGATGTTGAACATGCCCTAATTCAGTTGGATGCAGCAGGTATTTATCTGCAGCACGAAAATACTTTCATTCTCCTGTAACCCAAAGCAGATGCCGCCTCAGAGATCTGCTCTCTCTCACACACACACACACACAACACACACACACACACACACACACACACACACAAAAAAATGTGTCTTGAACATCGAGATACAGCCACATACAGGCAAAAATACAAACGTACAAATAGGAGCCAGACGTCATAATAAGCCACGATGGGTAAAGAGAACACAAATTCACCTTAATATCATGATATGATGACGATATTAGTGGCACAGGAGGTGGGGGGGGGTCGTCTAGTAAGCGGAAGGTTGCCGGTTCGATCCTCGGCTCCTCCTGGTAGCGTGCTGATGTGTTCTTGAGCAAGACACTTAACCCCCTAACTGCTCCCCGGGTGCCTCTATTTGGCAACCCATTGCTCCTAGATAGGTCAGTTACAAGGATGGGTAAATGCAGAGAAATTGCAAATGTCCCCGTTGTGGGACTAATAAAGGTATATATAAAAAGTATATTACCAGTATAAAGGTATATAGCCTTGAACAAAGAAAATTTACTAGAAAAGGAACTGCTCTCCCTCAAGACAAACACAACTTCTACTACACACACAAACACAAACAGACATTGAGTCTGTCATCAAAGACGGCAGAAGAGAGGATCACAACAGCTACGAATCATCATGTTAGGAAAGATCCCTATCAGAACATAACCAACTGAGTGGGTATACTTGTAGTCTCGCCGGGCCAGGTTTTCCCCAGCACCAGCCCAGCCCCATACCGGCTCCGAGACCCAATATGGAAAACTGTGGACGGCAGGATGGGCACAACGTTGACGAGGGAATCGGGGAATGTTGAACAAGACAGCAGACGTGAAACATAAAGCAGGATCCCCTCGGCGCATTCTCAAATGCAAGTAGCCACTCACTCAGTGACTTTTATGCACAAGCTTAACTCCACCTGGCTGCGGTGGCGGTTTAGAGCTACAGCCATGAGTCAACACTCACTTAGCGCGTCGAGGAAAGGAGCGGTATGGAAGAGGTTTGGACCTCTGCCCGAAATCGGCTGATAAAACCCCTGAATTCTGCTCTAATAATATTGTTGCAGCGCGTTAAGAGACGTTTCAGAGCGTGCCGGCGGCGATGACCGCTCCTGGCTCGCGAACGCTGTCGCCCGAAGGTGGTTCCCGACCCGCGGTGCCGGGCCCCCGTAGAGGGCCGCAAGGAGGTAGCACAGGGGTCGTGAGGTTTGCATCAAAGGTTTGGGAGCCCCCGCCGTAGACCACCTATCTACGTACCCTAATGCCAAGGAGACAATGGCTCCACCGTGGATTAAAGAGACAGATGAGCTAGGCTGAACAGGTAGCCTCTCCATCGCTCCCATGACCCATGAAAAGCTTGACCTCATGACCTTTCACCTCACGCCAGTCCATTAGGGAGGATTTGAGGGATTTCAAAAGCGCTGCCCCGTCTATAGGTCATCTTGATAAGGAGGCTCTTCCTTGCTTTGTGTGTGTGTTGGCATGTTTGTGTGTGTGTGTGTGCGTGTGTGTGTGTGTGTGCACGTGGCGCTCCAGAATGTCAGAGATAAAGAGGTTAACATGTTAACAAATTAAACGAGGCTCCTATTCATGTGGGACTTTCCTGCTCTATTTGGCACATGCCCACACACGCACGCTCACACACACACACACACACACTCACACACACACACACACACACACACACACACACACACACACACACAGAACACACAGTGCATCCATACCAACATTAGCCTCTCCACCCAAAAACAGCTGAACGATTGAAGTCTTGGCTTCATGTTCTCGTTCCAGATTTTCGAATCAGTGCCAGTGCACAGTGTGCTGTTTGGGTCTCTGGTGAGTACTAGTGAGTTCTAGTGAGTACAAGTGGGTACAAGTGAGTACTAGTGAGTACTAGTGGGTACTAGTGAGTACTAGTGAGTACTAGAAAGTACTAGTGAGTACTAGTGAGTACTAGTGGGTACTAGTGGGTACTAGTGGGTACTAGTCTAGTTGTCTAACTAGTCATGAGATTTAGGTATTCTACTTGGGTGGTGTTGTAGCAGTGTTGGTCGGTGAAACAGACTGCGTCGCCGGTTTCTATGTGAAGCTATTCGCATGCCCACACGTTACTAGTTTTTCGGGCGGTTATTGTTCCACATAGTAAAAGAAAAACATTCCTCCACAATCCCACAGGAACATGGTTCGGTCCAAGTACCACTGCACACACACAAACACACACACGCACACACACACACACACACACAAGCACACACAAGCACACACAAGCACACACACCCACACACAAACACACACACACACACACACACACACACCCAAAACAATCATAAATACGCACGTGTGCTGTTTTTCCATTCTCTCCACTTCTCCATCCCTCTGGCTTTTTCTCACTCCGAGTCTCTCCATCTCTTTGTGTCTCCTTCTCCCTCAACCCCGCTCTCTTCCTTTCTCACATTCTCTCTCTTTCTCTCGTCGACTTATATACTACTTTATATACTTTGCGGTTGTATCCAGCATTGTTATTAGAACAACTGTTTATGGGCTTTTTCGACCCGCGTGCTCTTTTTCTTGGCTTTTGGAAAGGGCATTTAGGCAGGGAGACATAATCGATACGGAAATGGTTTGAAGAGAACAGAGATATTGGGAGAGGGAGAAAGGGAGAGAGGGCGAGGGAGAGAGAGAGAGAGAGAGAGCGAGAGAGAGAGAGAAAGCGCACTTGTTTTCCCGATCAATGTGTTCTACTTCAGCATCGTACTCTGTGGCACTTGGTCACAGGATGCTGAGGAAGAAGGAGTCCTTCTGTCTCGGAGTGGGAAAGCCTTTTCCTTGCCTTTTATGCGCACAAAGATGAGAAAGGGGCCGGGTCCGCCTGGCTTCTCTCTCAAGGGCCTTCCGGGATTTGGGAATGGGGTCAGCATGTGAGCAAAAGAAATGACTTATGCCACTGGGTGCACACCATAGCACAAACCACCATAAACACCAATAGTATACATAAACTTAACTATTCATTATACTACCCTGTCTGGATTTTCATAGCTTTTTTGGGTGATTATTTGGATTTATTCGGTATTGTATTTTTCTGCATCGCCCCCGGTTGAAGAGTTGGACGAGGTCGTCGGGGGGCCAAGATTAGTGTGAAACTGATTAAAGACTGAGAGACGAAAGAACCCCAATGTTTTCATTCCGAGGTTGCGCAAGATGAAACTCATGTTCTCAAAGTGGAAAACCATCTTGCAACAAAGGCACTACTGTCACAGAGCGGCATCTGGGATTTCACTTGGTAACTTAGACAACTTGGACTTAGACGTTGAGCAAAATGCAGAAGATAAGGAAATAACTCCTTCGATTTCTATCGTTCACCAGCTGACTCTACAGATCCAGTGTAGGCCGTCCAGGAAGTAGCGACACTTGATTGACGTGTCTGTGTGTGTGGACACGCGTGTGTGTGTGTGTGTGTGTGCGTATGTGTGTGTGTGTGTGTGTGTGTGTGTGTGTGTGTGTGTGTGTGTGTGTGTGTGTGTGTGTGTCGCGCGTGGATTTTGGCACTTGTTTTACTTCTAACTCAACACCCCCTGCTTTTCCTCCA
>NC_137210.1:13969473-13976973 GCF_960531495.2 Zeus faber | reverse complement strand
CCTTTTTTTGACTGGTGTCGGGTGGATGAATATCCATTAGCAGTATCTCGCTGCATCTCGACTGCTTTTTTGAAAGTCCGTCTCGGTGAAAGTGGAGGATATGAATAACAAGAACAAAAATCGCTTCGTGCAATGCTGGAGGAACGTAGTTGATCTCATCTACCGTATTGAATTTTATGGGAGTAAAGAAAAACATTTTTGGTCATCATGAATTTCCTGTTGTGGAATTGAGCGTGGAAAAACGTTCTGATTTAACGACTTATCACTGCTGGGTCGCCCTGTGTGCCAGCATCATCTGATGTGAGATATTTATTTATGTACATTTGTTTTCTATTTTGTCGTCCCGCTCTTCCTCCCCTCTGCTCTCTCTTTAGGGGGGAACCGTCCAGATGTTGCCCCTGTGGCTCTGTCCACTGGTACATGTGCAGCACCAAGCAAACTCCACGGAACTAACAACCTTTTCCCTCCCTGATTCTTCTATCCTCATTAGTTTCTCGTGATAAGTTGCAGCTTGTCACCTCCACGGCTGTTCAGCATGAAATGGATAAGTGAGATAGATCATAAAACTGTGAAACGGGAAACGGGATCAGAGGAATATTACAACTGGAATGTTTCTGGGCAGAAAATTGACCTTGGCTATTCAGCATCCTGGTCTGGCTCAAAGCAAATCTATTTTTTTAAGGTAGTGTATGCGTTCTATTCTTAGCAGTATCTCGGATTCTGACTCGGAAAACTTTGTTGTTCTTTGTTTGAGGCAGACAACAGGTAAAGATAAATAAAATATAAATAACATGTCTGTAAATTACAAAACACACAGATTGGAGAGGTATAAAAAGTCCATAAAACCAAGTATAATCTCTATATAATCCCTTTATACACCTATATAATACCGACATCCACCTGTATGTGTCTGTGATTGACCAAATTATATATTTATGTATGTGTCTAACCCCCCCAAAATGATTTTTTGAAGTATATTTATAATAAAACAGTACTGTAACACTCTCATTTACACAAACGCATATGTATTATCTGCAGACAGTAATTCTGCCTCTCTCTCTCTCTCTCTCTCTCTCTCTCTCTCTCTCTCTCTCTCTCCTCCCCCTCTTTGTTTCTACTCCCTCTCTGTACCACGGGCGTGATACAAAACTATCTCCCTCCTTCTCTCCCACTCCCCTGTAGCAGAGAAGACAAGTCAAGTCAAACACACACCAGAGTCACCAAATATTCAGCAAATACCAAATGAATATCATACGCAGCCTATCTAAAGCTGCTCATGAAATAATGTATCCTAAATGATCCCAGCATAATGGATTTAGTCAATAGTTTGGCAGGTTCTACCTGTTTTATGCGTCGCTCAGTTCATTACAAATATCAGAAAACGTGCATCCATCGCAATATATTTGGGTTTGCGGTCGCACGGAGGCAGAAAGGTTCCTGAACTAACAGAGCGGAGTTAGACTCACGAAATGTCATCATCATCATCATCATCATCGTTATCATCACCCACATCCCTTCAATTTTAAAGGCGCGCGAAGTTTTCCGCTCAAAGTGCATGCATTCCTGCACAGAATCCCCCTCTACCCCGCTTACCTCCGCAGCAGAACGGTGTAGAACAGTGGAAAGAGTCGCCAGTAGGAAGAGTGCGCAGGTCGGCGGCAGCATTTTCAAGCTCCGCAGAAGGTCCCGCAAACCACCTGTTGTCCGATGCTACTTCTCTGCCTTTCACCGAGTAAAGTTGACTTTATTCTGGTCGTTTGCAGCTTATCGACAGAGCGCCAGCGGCACGTTGAGCCGCATCTTTGCCAGAGACGATGTGAGGCTCCGATCATTCCAACTTGCTCTTGTCTCTCCTCCACCACACCCCCTCCACCTAAAAAACGACCACCCTCGCCCATGCGAACGGTCACAGCCCTGTTTTTTACCAACACTTTAACTTTTTCTCAGGCGGGAGAAGGAGTACTCTCCGTCCTTTGGCAGTTTTGCTACTGTTTGGTGGGTGTTTTGAGGGGGAACTCGGTGCGCACTGACCGGGTACCAGTTTGGAGACGCGGAGCTGGAGCGTCAGTTCCCGGTGCGCGCATTTCAGCAGACTTTACCGCCAGCCGGAAAGCTACTGTAAGTTTTTTCTATACTTTATTCAACACTTGTCTTATTTATTTCTTTCATAGCGGTGTATTGTGGCACGCATCGTGCATGTGTCTGAGCACGCTTGTACATCGGCGCTGGAATAAACGACGGAGTCCGTTTAATTAACGATATACTCAAACGTGCACTGATATTCACCTTGCCTATCCTGCTATCCTGCCCTTTTTTTTTTTTTACTTCATTCTAGTAGTGTGAGTGTGCCCCAGGTGGACAGAGATGCTGTACATCTGACTCAACAACAAGGAGAACATGAAGTTTGAGGTCCGGATGAGCGGGACCATGACAGCACAGTGCGCAGGGCAAGCGAAGAACCTGAGGCAAGCATGTGTGCACATAGTAAACTCATGTCTCAGCTTTGCTGTCTGTATTTTCATTGCCATTCACACAACTTCCATCCCTTCAGTACATTCACGACAATGCATTTTCATTATGTACAGGTGGCTACTTCTGTGCCTCTCATTTGCCATCCTCGTATCAGCGGTGCAAGGGGTAAGTTCTCCATCACACGTGTTGTTTGCATTCTTTACTAAACAGATGCATTGTTTTCTGAACAATTTCGCACCAAAACGGTCTTCCCCGTCTTGCACTCATGCAGCCTTTTATTTGCTAATGAGAGCCATGCAGACTTCATGGTGGGAAGTCTTTGTGGACTTCCTATTTTGCTTGCATGGCTCTTGAAGGAGGGTTTCAAATACTGCAGCTGGGCTGAGCCTCATAAATAAGCTTTTGTATTTAACCATGAGTCATAGAGCCATGGAACACATTTAAATAAAATGTCTTAAAGTGGTAATCCATTCAACTGTTTTGTAAAAAATAATAAAAAATAAAATAAAAGTCCCATGTTTGATACTCGATTCTCATGTTCTTGGCTGGCTCTTCATAAGAAACAGCCAAGCAATGTTTGTTATGCATGTGCTTCTCTATGTGCGGTTTCAACTGCGAGAATGCAAAGGTTGGACACGCACAGAAAGGGTGAGACAACTGCAGTCAATAGCTAGTTGTGGTCCTTTAACTGTCGATATGGATGAACATTGCAAAAAGGATGGATGAAAAAATTAAGTTTGCCCCTAAATAAGTCAACCAAATATGAGTCGACAAGGAGAGAAGGAGAGTCTTAGTCGACCAAGTTTTACAATGGTCGGTTGGTTGCAGGAAAAAAAAAACTCCATTCAGGAGCTGCGCTTTGTCAAAATTAACCTTAAAACCTACAGTATATGTCTAGACCCATGTATGTATAATTGTTCAGCAAGTCCCCTTGCTGGTTGTTCTGACACATGCAGAATAGGGATGTTCCTTACAACTAATTTCCCTGACGTTGAAACGGAAGTTAAACTGCTTTTTTCCGTGTAAAATTTAACGTTTAGCTGCTTTCACTCATGCACTCCAGACAATGTCCAGACATTGTCAGGATTTAGCCTTTCACACATGAAGCAAAACTCCGGAGATTGTCCGTGTCAGACGCATTTTCACTACCTGGAAATAATCCATTTGGATTAGACGAGGGGCGGAGCCTGGGTAGAGCCTGCACGAGGCAGGACGTGACCCAATGACGTTGCAGAGTTTTACAGCACACCCAAGATGGCGGACAAGGCGACAGACTTATCAGTAGTTTGGCTTTTATTTGCATTGATTCTCCATGTATTTGGACGCAATATAAACGAAAGAGTGGAAAGGAATAATATAGGAAAGCAGAAAGGAATACCAGCAGCTACGCTCCGTGCACTATTAAGTTTAATTGGTTTAATTACCAGGCGGCTCTCTTTGTGCGCGAAGGGCTGGTTAATAAAATGTATATTTTAAAGGCTGCTTATTAGGTTTTGTATTGATCGGTAAGGAAGCACAGTGTTTACAATGTTAGTTATAACATTCTTGCCCTGGAACTCAAACCATTTTCTCATGCCCCAAAAGCATGTATTTAAATAATTCAATTGATCACGAACATGCGACGATTAGTCGACTATCGCTTGAACTGACGACTTATTGTCGACTAGGAAAATCTTTAGTAGGGGGCAGCCCTAGAAAAAATATCCCCGGCAAAAAAATATATATATCAGTTGATCAGAAGAAGGCAAACTTGTTGCGGTCTTAGAGCAAAGATGAGGGTGGACCTGAATGTTGAAAATGAACTGTTGCAGTTTCAAAAGTCTGGGACTTGAAGCCCAATCCACCAATCTAGCTCAATCTTATGGTTTACCACTTTAAATTATACCAATCCATAGGTTTGAATCTCCTTTCAGGTTGTGTCTGCGTGGAGTTTGGGTGTTCTACTCAGGTTTCCATGGGTTTCCATCCTTGCTCTTGTTTCCATCCACACTCACTGGAGACCCTAAATTGGACATAGGTGTCGATGGCGTGTGCAGTGTATGAGTGTGTTTGACTGCCTGACGCAGTGATGAAGGGAGTCTCCCTTGCTCACGCCAGGAGTCAAGTTGGATAGGATTCACGCTCCTGCAACACCGAACAAATTAAGAGAGCGAAGAATTAAATGGATGGATGGTTTTCCCATTTACTTCCATTTCTTAAGTGAATCAATTACTAGATAAGCCTCAGGGCTTAACAGTATATAGGGTTATTTCCTGTTTTGCTAAAGAGTTCACCTCACACAAGTCGTTTCCCATGCACACCCTCACACTTGCATGCGAGTGTTGGTTTTTATATGCGTTTGCTGGGTTTATGTTTCTATGCGTTTTTTAAAAGGGCAGGCACGTGCGCGTGTTGACTCTGTTGTGGCTCTGACTCTCTATCACAGGATATTTAATATCATACACAGGCCCATTAAGTGAAAAGTGATTTCCAGGGGTGGTGGATAAAAAGGCCTCGTTGTCTGTTGCCCTAATCACATTTGGTCGGGATCTGATGAAAAGCGTGTGACACGGCCCAGGGTCCTCTGTGTGTTGTGCAATTTCAGAACAAAGAGGCAATAATGGAACACGGCAGGCTATTTTGGGGTTGGCATCACCATGGAACCCCCCTGACCTCTGTATAAACATGTTTGCTTTCAATTGCGGGGAAAAAAAAAGGACATACCAGTGAATAATGCCAGTAAATTATCATCCGAGGATTTACGACAAGACCTCTTTCTTTCGACACCGCGGTCCCGGCTTTACCGTCTGAGCAGCTGCTTAGACGGTACGAGAACTCTCCGCTGATGTTTGACATCCAACACCGGAATTGAATCATTCTGTCTATCTCTGCTGCTTCCAGGAAACTGTCTCCCGTGTCTGTCTAATGTCAAGTCAATATCTGACCCGAGGGGGACGGCTTCGGTTCCCTCTCCGCTCCGACCTCGGCCTCCGCATCGCAGAGCCCTCTCTCCCGTCCCGTACACATGCCATGTTTTACATTTGGAGCTCCCCTGTCCTCCTAAAAATGTCGTTGTGGGAGTCTCTACTCACAGGTACGGGTTTAGGGAGGGAGACTGAGTTTTTCTGGCACTGGGGCTCTAATTAATAATCATAAATAAAAAGGCTCGCTGGCAAAAACAGGAACATAAAATAAAAGGAACAGTGTCTCTGTTTCTTCCTGGCTCGCGGTCTGGTCCGCAGGCGTTTCAGCGTCCTCCACCACGCGATTCCCAGTTGCAAGACAACACAACACGTACAGTAAGAAAACTCTCCCGGCCGGGGTCCAACCAATCAGCGCTCGAGAGGCTGATCGGGGCGGAAATTGAGCCAGAGAAGCCGGAGCCGCCTCAGTTTACGACTGAGGTCGGCGTCGTCACTTGTGGCCCTCTGACTCTTGCGGCAGCATGCGCCCCAATATATTTGGGGGTCCTATTTCGTTCCGGTTTTCCCGCACTGTGTCCTGCTAAAAAATGTCCCCAAGGGTTCTTGAAAGCATGGAAAACACACGCATACACACACACCCACACACACACATACACACACACACACACACACACACACGCACACACACACACACACATATAGTGTATACAGTATGCGTTCACAGAGTTCATCGGTGTCCAGCGAAGTGGGAAGGAAGGTTGGAGGGGCAGTCATGTTAACAGGATGTCTCACCGAGGAGCAGCCTTGTTGTGGATTGGATTCTCTTGTGTTTGAGAATATATTTCAAGATGCGCCTCGGTCGGGGGAATAATGCTGGCAGAGGATATGTGGCCCGAGGGGGAAATGGTCCTGTTATGGTAAAGGATCTTCCCTGGCTGAAGAATCTAACTCGGCTCGTGGCTGCTCGGCAGCGGCGACGGCGGCTGCTTGAACAATTGGCCGCTTTGAAATGAGCCGGCCATCACGATGTTGACCCCCGGCTTGTGCCTTTTTGACCTGGTTCTCAAGTCCAGCCACGGAGTCGAACGCGATCACGTTGAATTCAGCACGTCGACAACAACGCGAACAGAACGCGGTGAATATAAGCATTTTCAGTTTCGGAGTGATTTGCAAAGTTGGCTGAGGTCCGTAAGGGCGCACATGGAAATATCAGTGTTGGAGAGACACGTGACTGATCTCCCAACCGTGCTTGTTTAACGGATAAGGAAAGCATGTGGAAGATGTCTGCCGGCGATAAGGGAAGAAAAATGGCCAGGACATCTCCTGCCAAAATAATGCTTGTGATATAAAGAGAGCGCCCGCTGTAACAATCAGGGGAAGGGTGCATTGTACTCGTCCGCAGGAAGCCTCAACTGCTGATGAATAGCCCATGTGTGGAGGAATAGGGGCTCCCCGTCAAGCAGTGTGTGTGTGTGTGTGTGTGTGTGTGTGTGTGTGTGTCTGCGTGTGTGTGCGTCTCTGTGTGCGTGTGTGCGCGCGTGTCCAAGGCGGGCAAGAATCCTCTCAGCTGCAGCCTCTCCACCACTTCTTCACGCGCACAATTTGCGTGCATGTCATGGGATATCTGCCGGAATGCGAACGTGTGATCTCTGCGTCTCGTGTTTGTGCAAGTATTGTTTTCTCGGAGACGCTGATTTTCCGCTCAAACGGGACATTTTGAATGCTGCACATTTGAGTCAGTAAGGTTAGGCGTTGTCACCGTCAGGAAAGTCCTGGTGATTTTGGCCATTTGCCCCCATTGGCCCAGTAAGTGCCGCCTGGGGAAGATGACGGCACACTTTTTCACAATGTGTGACAAACAGGGCTGCAAACCGGTCCCATCGAGGCACAATCTGCCGTTTTGAATTCAAAATGAGTCAGAAATGGGATTCGTGTCGATCCTGCGGGGAAAAAAAGTTGTTTTTCGCGGGTGTCACCGGTCCTGGAGCGCTGTGCTCCGCACTGTATACGATCGAAAAATAATCAGCCTCAATTAGCTGGTCTGCGAGCCTTCCGTTCTTGGAAGATGTACGTACACGTGCACAGTTGGCCTCGCGCACGTGCGGGTGGCCGTGGCGGTTTTTTC
>NC_137210.1:13829473-13964473 GCF_960531495.2 Zeus faber | reverse complement strand
TGGCGGGGCAGCGGAGGGAGGCGGCCGGATGTTTCAAATTCAGTAGTTTGCCCACACATAAGTCTTTTTACACCACTGTGAAGAGGAGCAGCTGCTGCGTCGTCGACTCCACACAGGATACACTGTTGTTAGACCCTAATACCGTTTTTACGCCAACATTTTTTTTTTTTAACCCGGGTAAACCCGCTTAAAATAGGCGATTGGCACCTTTCCCATTGCCAGGAGAAATGTTGTTGTTTTTTTTTCTGGTGCGTCACGTCGGAAGTCACAAACACGGGGCGTGTCACAGTTCCAGTGTGAGTGGAAAAAAAAAAACAGTAGAGGGGCAGCAACTTAAACAAACAACGCCATAAAACTGTAAAACTTGGAGAAAAAAAAAACCCATCTCAGCACCCGGCGTGTCGTTCCGACAAAAGAGCCATTCAAAAGAATCGGATCGTCCGTGAACGAACCAACACTACAGTAGAAGCAGCATGGAGGATCCCCCTGCACACCGGCAGGTGGGGGTAGGGGAGACGCTCTTCCGGTTTGGAGACCGGCCTGGGGCGGTGCTGGAGTGGCTTAGAGTCCGGCGGGGAGCGTAGGGGTTCTCCACTATGGTCTCCACACTCAAAACATTTCATGGTCCCCCATGTGATGGGGGACCATGCTCATTTGACCCGGCACTGTAACCCGGGTTTTACCTTTCCCACTGATGACAAATGCCGGGTTTTTGCCGCAGTGTGAAAGGGGGATAATAACACATCTAACCACACACAGCTAATTCTGACATAATGTGCTAGAGGCTTAGATTTCCAGAGTTTATCTCCAGACCTGCAGTCCAGCTTCCCCTTCAGGGTTTATCCTCATTCACTGCTTTCATTTCTAGATAAGTTTCACATTTCTGGAAATGAAACTGGGGCCGGGAGTTTCTTCATTGGTCCCACATGTACACTTAAATTGAGACACTGCTGATTCCGAAGGAGTTTGTTCACAGAATTGGCTTTGCACGCACACGCACACACACACGCACATACACACACGCACACGCACACACACACACACACACACACACACACACACACACACACAAACCTCAGTGAAGACTGAATTCGAACCTTAGAACCGGGTGTCAAGGAGGGAAGGTGGCAGGTCGGACGGCTTACAGACTTTCAGTTCAACCACGGACACAAACTGGTCCGGGGATGCTCCAGCACTGTAATCAAAGCGGCCATGTTTTAACAACCCCTCCACCCCGACTTCCTCTGCTCCCTGCTCCCCCACGGTGCGAGTTAGGGAAGGGATGAGTTCTGTGTCACCACCGATCCCAGATCAAACGTTGATCCTGACCCGCGATAGAGTCTCTGATGTGTGTTCTTTTGATCGGCCGAGAGCGGGGGAGAGGCTCAAAGAAACAGTTTACACACCACCTCGCTGTTTCATGTGTGTAAGGTGAGAAGGTTTCTGAGTGAGGAGATCTGTCATGTCCGCCGCCTCAGACGGAGAGGGAGCGCCGGTCTAACAACGGGTTCTAATGGAGGGCTACTGCGAAAGGCTTGTATGGCCAACAGAGCGTTTTCCTGTTTCATGACAAGGAAGTTGAGAACAAACGCAGCATTATTAGCCTGCGTGACATCGATTATTGGCAGAAAAATGGAAGAATTACTTTACTTTAATTGATTTACTTGAAATGACCTCATTCTCCCAAACCACTCTGTAACTCAAAGAAACCCGGCTCAGATCTCCTCTACATAGACTTTTTCGAAATAGTGTTAGTGGTTGTGGAATGTACAGCTGTGCATCAAAATACAGAAATCCAGAACTGTTGCAAGGTAGCTTACCATGCTCCAACCAGGGCTCGAAAATAATACTACCCCTTTCCCACTGCACCAAATACCCGGTAACGCCCGCCAACATCCGGCATTTGTCATCAGTGGGAAAGAAAAAAACCCAGGACAAATGACCCGGGAATAGACCTGGGGTTTAAATCAGCTCCACCTCCAATCGGCTCTGATGTGAACAGGACATCCGGGTCGACTTGCTGATTTGGCCCCTTTACCTGCGCAATGCGACGCGCTTTGGAGTTCCGGACGTTGGCGCTTAAATAGACGGGAATATCCCTGTATCATTCCATCATTTTTATATCCCATTCAGAATTCTAAATCAAAATCACAAGTTATTGACTTCTTTTTCCCTCTTCTTCTTTTACCCCCACGCTCCCCGCTGGGCTCCGAGTCACTCCAGCATGGCCCCAAGCCGGTCCCCCGGGCCCCCGCTCCCCGCCCACTCCAAGCTGCTTCCACTGTAGTGTTGGTTGTTCATGAACGATTCGATTCTTTTGAACAGCTCAAAATACCTTTTCCCTCGTGTTTTACGTTGTTTAAGTTGTTGTCTCCTCTACTGATTTGTTCCCAATCACACTGGAACCATGACACGCCCCGTTTCCGGGTATAAGAAAAACCCGGGTTGTCTCTCTACGTTGTCTCGTGTTTGGTTTTGCCTGGAGGTTGATCTGATGATATGGTCCCGATGGTCACGCTGATCCCAGGCGGGATTTGACATTCAGAGCGTGTGGAGGTTGCCTGTGGTTAGTTCTGCGGTGACGGTTAGTCCACAGGGCATGAATAAACATAGCTTGCCATGAGTCAGGCTGACCACAGACACGCCGCATAGATAAACTAACCACAGCCCTTAATGCGACTGGTTTTGGTTCACAGGTCTAAATACATGACCATGCAGGGCAGATTAGACCGGTCACCCACCCCCACATCATTCCAAGCAATTCTCTGCTCTCCATTGGAACACAAGACTCGACTGTAACCGGGAAAATGCCGAATCATGAAAGACATTATATGTACCAAATTGATGTAGTAGATAAACAGGCCTGTCCGCTTCTGAACGACATTTTGATGAAAGCTAAATGTATTTTTGTCTCCTCTAACAGCATGTATAATAATTATTAATATGCTGCTTCCATGCACGTATGTGAAAGATCATAAGGAGAGAGAGAGAGAGAGAGAGAGAGAGAGAATGAGAGAGAGACCTGGTTGCATGTGTTTCTTTAGCTGGAATTATTTATTTATAGTGGGAGTCTGGGCTGAAGAGGGAGGCTTTGCCGCAGTCATAAAGAAAAGGGAGGTAACAAATAACAGCATTCCTCATTAAGAGACGCATTCATCCGAACCGTCACCGGAGACCGCCGAGACTCAGACCCAAACACACAAAATACCTCCCATACAAGCAAAAAAAGTGAGATGGGTGTGAGGCAAAAAATTTGAAAGGAAAAACTCTAAAGGTCCAGAAGATGTTCTTCATTTCCGGGAGTCGATTAACAAAGGCTGTTAACTGATGTAGGAAACAATTGAGGCATAGGGTTGTTTTCCTGTAACTCATCCGTCTTGATTTTGGTGAACATGTTGTCGATAAACTCTTGACCCCCCCCCCCAATCTGTCTCTCATTGATGTTTGACCGGCGGCACAGTCAACAGGTTCGGCCTTAAACAGGAGACAATTTCCTCCCTGTGTCGTGGACCATCACGGTCATCCTCAGACATGCTTTCCAGTTAAAAGCCGTAGGAAATGATAACCTTATTATTTACCGGCTCATGAGATGATATTTAGAGTCAGTGAAAAACAATTTGCGTGTCACTTAGTCATGCTGCATCTGTCCACTGCCGCTCTAATTCCTTGATGTGGTCGACATTATCTGAGATACACTGCTTTTTATTTGGACTGCTGGGGAGTTCGGGTGGCAGTTGTGTGCGTCACATGACTGTGGGTGTGTGTGTTTGCGTGCGTGCGTGCGTGTGCGCCTGTGTGTGTGTCTCCGTGTGATTTGGCAAAGCGTCCTCGTCAAAACACTCCAATTCCCAGACAAACAAATGTAATTCTCAGAACATGAATGATGATCAACACTGCAGAGCTGGATTGTAAACCAGCAACCAATGATGAATGAGTAAAAGTGGCTGGTTCCTGGAGGTGTCGTCCTTTTACGTTATATCCACTGGCGCCCCGACCGTTCTCGTGGTGGAGGAATGGAAAGACGTATGGTTTCCCCCTTTGGCAATCTCTGCGGAACCTTACAGCAGGAATGTTGACTGTTTAAAGAAGGAGTAGTGTTGCAGGAGCAGCACTGTACGAGCAGCAGATCTATTGGGGCCTTGGAATCTAAATGGAGACACATGAGATAGGCATCCATGTGTGTTAAGTCTGCCTTAATGTTCACCTTCGAGATGTTGAGACTGGGTGAGATTATTTTAGATATATAGCTTTACATTTTTCCGATACGATGTTATCACTCAAAACATTGCCAACAAGTCCAAATTCAGTCAGATACACCATTCACCCTACATAATATTACTATAAATTACTATAAAATAACTACTAGATAAGTATTTTTAGAAGAGAGAAGGCCGTCTTTTTTATGTTGAAAATTGTATTTAATTTTTGACTCATTGTTTACAAACACAGACAAGCACACAGTTCTTGATTTTCTCCACAACAACTAATTGAAGCACAAAATTACCATGTAAAAGTTATTATATGGATATATGGTGTGTGTGTGTGTGTGTGTGTGTGTGTGTGTGTGTGTGTGTGTGTGTGTGTGTGTGTGTGTGTGTGTGTGTGTGTGCATGTGTGTGTCTGTGTGTGTGGGTGCGTGTATATGCATGTGTTTGTGTGTGTGTGTGTGTGTGTGTGTACATGCATGTGTGTGTGTGTGTGTGTGTGTACACGCGCGTGTGTGTGTGTGTACATGCATGTGTGTGTGTGTGCGCGCATGTATGTGTGTGGGTGTGTGTGTGTGTGTGTGTGTGTGTGTGTACATGCATGTGTGTGTGTACATGCGCGTGTGTGTGTGCTTATGTGTGTATGTTTGTGTGTGTGTGTGTGTGTGTGTGTGTGTATGTGCGTGTGTTGGGGGTCGGGGCAGGACTCTTGAACAAAATCCCATTGTCTTCGGCTGAAACGGTCATCTGAACTCGAATGGTTTTCGCATAGCTTCTCGTCATGTAGCCTTTTTCCTTTTTTTTTTTTTTTGGGGAACTCTGCTTTGTGCTTCGGGTTCCAGGGTTTTGACGTAGTCCATTGTCTGAGCTTTGGAATTCCACTTCAGGAAAGCAGCAGGGACGCCCAATGCATACCATCATGTGAACACCGTGAGGATCACCTGCTATGGTCTCACTTGTTGTAATTTAGTTCATTTCCATCATGGCACGTCTCCACTCTCTCAAAAAGCTGTTTGGAGGTCCTAAAGATAGAGTTAATAGGGATATTAAGCCTCGTGCATTCCAGAAAGGGCACGGAAGAGGGTCTTTTGTGTTGCGAAGATAGGAGATCATTAAAGGACTTTGGGTCCCTCGGGTAAAAGAGGGTCTTTGTGTTTGAGGAGGGTCTCAATGTCGCCTTTGTCAGCTGGTCATGTCAAAGTGACGACGGAGAATTATTCTGATTCTTGATCCGCCATGTCCTCGTCACTGTGGGCATGGAGTGGACATTTTGAATATTTTCTGGGAGATTTGTATACTGTATGTGGCGGAGGGGTGAAGGAATTGGGGAATCTGCTGTCTAAGCAGTCTATTGTACGGCCGCGTAGGTGGGCGACGTAGGCAGACACGGGTCAAAGGTGTCAGAGGTCAGATAAACCGCCAAGATGGCGACGCTCAGCTTCTCGATACTCAGCCTCACTCATACATAGTTGATACAGTACACACTAAAGGCCCCTTTCACATACTTCACCAAACTGTGGAAACTTGGAATTTAAATGCCCCGTGTGTCTTTCCATCATCACTATGCACTCTTTCATCCTGTGGAGAAAACAACTCTAGAGAACTCCCTCAATCACCTTCACTTGTTCAGTTAAATATAAATGGAGGTCGTTTGCTCCTTAAAGTTGGAAGTGCGGAACCGTCCATGCGCCTGTCCGGCGAAGGGACTGCTCATGTTTCAGCTCAAACTTAAGCTACGAAAACTTCATCTCTGTTTTACTGTGTTGGAGTTTAAATCGAGTCGGCATGTCTGTCAGCAAACTTGTCTCGTCTTGGTGTTGAAGTCCATAGGCGGTTTTTCGAAATTTACATTTGGACTCACCAAGATGGAACCCATCTCCAACGCAACCCTTCATCAGGAATTTGTTCTGTCTTTAATCACGCCCCGGGACAAGCTTTGCTCAGGCATGCATCTGAGGTCTCTAGACCCCTGACCCATGGATTGGAAAGCCCTGTTTGTGTGGCTGCTGTCTTTGATCATGTCGTGCCCACAGTGAGCTCCAGCCATGGCCTGTGTGTGCGTTTGTTTGTGTGTGTGTGTGTGTGTGTGTGTGTGTGTGTGTGTGTGTGTGTGTGTGTGTGTGTGCGTCCCGTCTAGTGCAGATCGCCCCGCGGCAAAGTCGAGAGTGGGGGGGCATTGATTTGACTACTATACAGCCTAGCGTCTGGACGGACGGAGAATTTTTCTATGGCTGTTCCATTGTGTCTGGACATGATATCCTACATGACTCACACGAGCCACATCCAGAACATCCTTTTTGCTGCAGATGGTTCCCAATCATCCTCCACACCCCTACAGCTCACCTGCGTAAACAAATACAAGTGTATTCCGGAACCACAGCCCGCCAAACAGGGCCTGTCACAGCTACGCAATTATTGACCGCACACGTACGGTACCTCTTACGACCAGGATAATCCAAAATGCAGTATCAAAATCGACAGACTGTTCTTCAGTCTTGAAGGGAAGGTTCGGAATTGTCATCTTTACTTTCAATTCAACCGTGATTCTCATCTTAATTCAACCATCATTTGGTACGAAATGGATTCTCTCTTTGGTTGAAATAGAAGTGAGCGCCAAAAGCACTTAAACATAATCCATGGTGTAGCTAAATAACACATAGTAGACACATTGGTGACATGACCTGTTGGAAGAAAATAGGGATAAACAACAAAATACCTAACCTACATTGTCTCTTTTTTTTTTATCTGACAGGGCGGTAAGAAGCACAGCGGCCCCTGTGGTGGAAGAGACTGTAGTGGAGGCTGCCAATGTTTCCCAGAGAAGGGCGCCAGGGTAAGTCCCATACTGTCGCTTTGTGAACCTCTCGCTCTCTTTCCAGCCTCTGTCTTGTCTACCTCTACGCTCTCAACTGCTCTTCACCCGGAGGGTCAAATTCCGAATTGAAAATTAAAGCATCACAACAACACAATGTAGGAGTGTCGAGCTGCTTTCACACATGGAAACTCGGAAATTATCCACACTTTACCCGGAGGAGCTGTATGTGTGAACGCAAATGTCCGATTCATTCACATTAACCAGACTGAACCCCGCCATTACCTTAGTACAAAGTCATTTCCATTCGCTCGATGTGAATGTTCTGGACAATCGCCTGCTCCGTACACAGAAACCACTCGATCGCCCGCTCGGCGAGGGTGAAGACGGGTCGGAGCGTCGCTGCTTTGTACTCCTTTCTGCTTTCCTTTATATTCCTTTCCGCCCTTTCGTTTATATTGCGAATACGTCAAAATACATAGAATATCAACACACAGAAAAATGTCACAATTACTGATAAGTCAGTAGCCTTGTCCGCCATGGACCTGATCATCGGACATCGTGCGAAGTTCATGTGTGAAAGCAGCTTCGGATAGATGGTGCGAGTGGAAGAGCCCAACCCGCAGCCTCGTCGAGGTTATCAGACATCTTCTTAGAAGAGGATTAAGGTCAGACGGGGGGGTGGGGGAGTCACGTCAGGCAGAGGGAGTGACAGGTCCGATCTTGTGAAATCTTCCAGAAAGGAGAAAGACCCATGTGGGGTCACTTGACATGCTCACAGGGTTGCGGGACATTTCTCATCATTGATATATTGGTATTTTATAGGTTTTAAATTGAAAAAATTCTCATCAATCTCGTAGTTCACTCAATCAGTGAACAGAAATTCTCCCAAAAAGCCAGTCGGGAAGAAGTGTTTGGGTCACCGTTATTAAATGTCCTATGTTTCCGTGTCCACTGTTAAAATTCTGTCTCAGTTCGACCCCGTCTCCTTGCAGAAAAGGATAGGGTTAAGCTCAACCTTGTCCCGAATTTCAACAGGGGCTTTCTGGAGCATTGGCAAGCATTTCCTTTGCATCCTGAGTCTTCAATAGAGCTCTCCCGATGGAGCCATACACCAGAAAGCTTGTGGTAAACACAAGAGGTGAAATGGAGCCTTAAAACAGTGTCTTGGGGATGGGGAGGGAGGATGAGGAACGAGGCTGGCATGCTCTGAGAATTTACCGACTTTTTACAGTACCAGCAACCTCTGACCTGCTGCCTTGCCCAGGATACAGGAAACCCCACAGGGAGGAGGAAAGGAAGCACATTCCACACGTGAAAGATGCAGTGGCAAGGAGAGCGGGTCAGGGAAACTCGCTCTTTCTCTCTCAGACGGATCGGGGTTAAGGAAGTGTTCAATAAAGAATGTTTGAACGTTAAAAGGAATAAGTGACAATGGCGATGGAAGACCGCGAGGGTCTTTTTATAGCGTGCGCTGTGAAACCCTTGGCACGGTTCGCGCCTTGTTCCTTCATCGAAAAACAATAGAAAATGGTGAAAATACCTCCGGTCGGCACTCCCTATCCTCCTCTTCATTCCCACCTAGGTGCATCGGGACTGTGAGGGCGGTGCCGTGAAGCTGTACCAAGCATGATCTGTCTACGGGAGAATTTATTCCCAATTAGAACTTCCTTGAACCTGAACCTCAAGTCGTAAACTTCCTTGCACGTCAGTAGGTCCAAACCTGTAACTCTGTTTTGTTTCCCATTGGTTCATGGGTTTGTTTGTGAAAGTGATGGATTTCTCACAGATGTCGTTCGTCGCCCCGACTTTTTTTTCACTCTCCCTCCTTTCCATCTAAATATGTCCCAAAACGGGAATGACCATCAGCGCGTTACGCTTTGCAGATATATCATGTTTGGCTGATGTTTCACAGCTGTGGCAGTTTGGGCGACAGTTGTTTACGGGTCCACGGCGGCAACGGCCATCTTCACCGCCATCGAGCTGTGAGAAACACAGGGCGAGATGGTGGGGGGGAGAGAGAGAGAATGGGGTGGATTGTTTTTGGGAGGGAGTCAAGATGTTAATTTCATGGGTTTTCGCTCCGGGGGTGAGGAGCGATTTGGCAGCGACTCTCCAGTCATACCACCCACTCCCCTGGCAGACCGCGCATCAAAGGCATCCAAAAAAACCACCACACTCCCCACAGCGCAAAGCCAAAATGTCCCTTTGTTCCCTTATGCGTCAAGGAGTTGGGAGATTGGGAGAGATAGAGAAACAAACCTATAAGCGGCCGTACAATGGAAAGGGGATGTTTCAAAACTTGCGACGTGAGGCGATTCTGAAGTCATCCAAAACCGAACCTCGGGCCCCGAGCGTTGGCTGAACCTGTCGACGGCTCCAATAATATAACTATAGGCGAGCGGCGGATGACTCCAGAATCCAGGTCCTCTAAACCGTGAAGGCACGAAAGAAGCAGAGCCGCATGTGTGAACCAAAACGCACGGCGTCCCGCGTCCTCACCAGAAAACATGGTCCCCGCGGATCAATGCTCTCCTTTGTGCCGGGGAGTCTTCCAGACCCCTCTCTCAGTTCTCAGAAACAGGGCGGGGTCTGGGGAATTGCAGCGAGAAACTTCTGTTTAAAGCAGCAGCGGCAGCAGCAGGGAGAGAGTTGTGGATGGATCATTTTGGCCGACTGGAACATCTGATCTGGCCTGACAGAGGCTTCTTTGAATAAACAAATATGGTAATAATAAGAATCATCAGCAACCCATTATAACATGCACTTGCTTTATTATGAAATAGCTAGGAGAGGTCTTCATTCCAAGACGTTTTTTTTAGCCCTTTGTACAATGTCCACCGCCTACTTTTAAGAGTACTTTTTGGGGACATATGTTTGGGCACCCCAGGCACAGGCAGTCGAGAAATGGCTGGAATGGAATGTGAACTGCTTGTCTATGGGGACGTTTTGTCTGGAAAAGATGAGTCCAGCTATTACTATCTGACCCCCTGTGGGAAAAAACGGCCAGTGGAAGTAGAACAGGAAATGACACACGTCACAGGATGTTGAGCACAATGACGGTCCACTGATCCTTTTATGTGCACAGCCACCTTTTTTGTGGGAACAAGATAGCTTGTGTGTGCGCCTGTGTGTGCGTGTGTGCGCGCGCTTGCGTGTACACGTGTGTGCGTGTGTGTGCATGCCTATGTTCCATAAAAACAACTATATATACTTCAGACCTCAGTACCCATTTTCACCATCAACTTCCTGTCTCTTCATGGCCAAGTAAACAGGACAGAATGGAATGCCATAGATAGATACAGTAGATAGATAGATAGATAGATAGATAGATAGACAGACAGACAGACAGACAGACAGACAGACAGACAGACAGCTAGATAGATAGATAGATAGATAGATTGGGCAGGGTAATTAGCACAGAAACAACTATTTTATACTTTTTGTTTTGTAAGTACATTTTACAAATAGAATTTAAGGCACGTTAATATAAGTCCCTGAGGTCCCAAAAACAATGTTTTGGATTTTTTTTAGCTGAAAATACCACTCAAATTGTACATTCAAGCCATTGTGACATGCCTCTAAACCTGGACTGTTCCTACAACGGGCTGATTGAGTATGTGTAGCTTTAATTGTAAATGAGCAGCCAATCCCATAGTTCTGAGCCAATGGGGTTTGAGCATAAGTTCCGGGTTCTTTGAGCCAATGGGGTTTGAGCTTTACTCCGGGCTCCGTTTTATTTACTCTATAAACTTTCACTGATTTCACCTTATCAGTCCACGAAAATCCGTTTCTGAACAAATTTGAGGCGAGAAATAAGCAATCCATTTGACAAATCTTCACTGATGTCAGATCTGCAAGGGCTCATTTAAAAGTTCATACCCACTTTCGTTGATGGGCATCGCACCGTGACGCATCAGGACGCGGGAAATGTTTTGTTTTATGTAAACGTCGTAAAATAAAATAAAATACAATTAATATGTACATCTACAATAAAATCACACAATTTTTATTGGTTTTGTTTTGAGAAATGCACAGCGGATCGGATTGAGCAAACGACCATATACAGAAATCCGTGATGAGCTGACGTCGGCCTGTGCAGAGGGTAGAAAAAACAAACCGAGCGTTCAGAGCGGTCAGAAGCCAGATCATTTTGCTCACAGCGATTACCATGTCATGGTAATCGCTGGTGCCATGGTAATCGCATGGTGCCATGTCAGTTTACCTCATTATTTGACACTTTGGCCACGTCTAATATGAACATCCAACATTGTGACATATATGCAACAGAAAATAAGGAAAATAATATTCGGTTATATTAGGTTTGATAATAAAATAATGTAACATCAAAGACCAAAAATATTATATAATGTCATATATGACATCATATGACAATCAGCAATATGATTGTAGGACATCTTTTGTCGACATTGTGTAGTCTTTGAATAGTCAAACGTCAGTCAGAGTGGAAGGTAGGGTAAAGTCATAGAACTCTTTAACCTTAAAGTACAGAAACATCCAAGACTCGACACACAAAGACGCTTCTCATCCCATAATTCTCTCAATCAGCATCACAAGACCTCATCATCTTTCTCCTGTTCCATCTTTTTCTGACTTTAACACAGAGAAAGGATTCCTCGATATCTAATTGGTTCGTCTTTAAAGCCAAGTTTGACCCTCCCCCCTCCGCTGTGGTTTGCCTTTAATAGCCTGTTTAAAATGAACCTCCCTGTCACATTTGGAGATGATGGGCTCTCTTTAGGGACAACAGAGCTATTGTTTGTGCGGATAAGATAATCTCTTTTTCGTGGGCACACTATGAACTATTCCACAGACAAGGACACATGCACAGGCATACCAAAGACATCCAAACACACGCGCGCACACACACACACACACACACACACACACAAACATGGATGCCTGTGCTAGTGCATCATGAGGCTTGCATGCAATGTTACACTATTAGAGCCATTACAACTAAATGGCCTGTGATATTAATGGATGGATTGGTGGATGGATGGATGGATGGGTAAATGGATGGGTAAATGGATGGATGGATAGATGGATGGGTAGATTAATGGATAGATGGATGGATAGATGGATGGATGGATGGATGGATAGGTAAATCGATGGATGGATAGATGAATGGGTAGATTGATGGATGGGTGGATGGATGGCTAGATGGATGGATGGATGGATGGATGGATAGGTAAATCGATGGATGGATAGGTAAATCGATGGATGGATAGATGGATGTAAGGGTAAAAGGATTACTGAGTGGATGAACCGACTAAATAAATAATAATCTCCTGCAGGCCATTCAAAATAAGCCAACGACAGAGGTCGCTTTTCAAGGGCGTTAATGGCTGCCCAGCTTTAATCTGCCCCCTCACTTAGAACACCAAAGGAGATAAAAGTTTTGTGTTGTGCGGCGCTGCATGTGAGCTTGTTTGGGCTGGCCTTGTAACCTCTGAGCCTCATCTGTAGCTGCACTGTGTTGTCATTAACCAGCGTCGGGTGCGAGTGGAATCGAGGCCAAACAAGTGGGGTTTGGCAAAGTTCAAGGTGCGTCTATATGAGTCCTGATAGAGACGTAGAGGCACCGCACTCTGGCTTTCAACTTAGACAGACTTTAAGAGTGGAGATGACCACGTCACACAGCCACTCGTTAACGTCCACGTCTCGTGTGAGTTTGGTGGCAAGCCCCCGCCCCACGCTCTCAGCGTCGCAGGAGGACAGGGACCCTCCGCTGCCCCCGACAACATCCTACATTGTTCCGGTGTTGACTTCTCTTTGCTTCCATTTCCAGACCCGTGTGGGTTTCCACAGAGAGCTCCCAGCAGTCCCTCGCACGTGCACGCTCACGTTCTCTATGCTTGAAGGAAAACTCTGATTTTTTTGATTCTTTTGAATGATTGGCATTACAACATTTTAAATTGATCCAGTATTGAGCTGGTATCTAGCTTTAGCCTGCTAGATTCTGATGCCAGTCACTCAGCTTGACTCCCAGCGGTCAAAAAAATAATGTTTTGGTTCAAAAAGGTTGAGGTATGTTTAACATTTGCTCTTCTTATCTTTTTTTTTTTTAAACCGCTGGATTTGACATTCATCAGGTCCACCTGAATACCGCCTGTAGATGTTAAAGATTGTAGTGAGGGTCTTCAAGGCCACTGGAAGAATGCGAGCGGGGGCCGTGGGTCAGTACAGCGATGCCATGTGTTCCCCATCAGGCCTCATTGTGGGATCCCTCTGAGGCTGCAGAGGAAACGATTAGAGCTCCATTTGTCCTCTCACATATGTACCCCCCTCCCCAGTCCCCACACACACACTGTACTTTTTCTCAAAAAGTCACGTTTTTGGCCAAAACAAAAAAAAGAAGGAGTGATGAGAGTTTGGAGTGGGTTCCTAGCTCCCTATCTGAAATCATCTTAATCTTTCCAAAATGGAAACATAACATTGACGCTTTCCTAGAATACATATTCCCTTCCCAGGATAACATCTCCCTCCAGCCACCATCCACTGCCCACTCGTGGACCTTTGCCTTGGTTTGCTCACTGACAAACAGTCCTGGAATGCCCATTACTGCTGGGATGCGAGTGGGCGACCCGCTTCCCAATGTGGGAAAGGATCTTGAGTTAAGCTTAAAGTTTTTTTTTTTTCCACAATGACAGATCTGGCCCAAGTTGTTCGCAAGTTGTGCCAATTGGAAGTAATATAAGGCGCAGAAAGAGCGTTTCGGGCCATGAGTGATTACATGGGTCACTAACCTTAATGTGACTGGCCGACGTCCAGATCAATCAGGCCTCCAGTGAAGGCGGTGTAGAAGTTGGGCTGGATGATAGCATCACAGCTGGGTATTTGACTGCCTGATCTCATTGTCCAAACAAGAGGTTTTACAGCATCTCCAGTCGAGTATCAGGCATCATCTTGATTCAAAAACATTGTGATTCCCATGACTCACACAAACAACCTTTCGGTAATCTAACGCAAGTTGAATCCTAGCAACGATCCTCGTTCAAATGAGAGGAAAAAGGAACGTCTCATACGATGTTGTTGTATTAAACCATAAACCCTTTTAAATTGATTTCTCTGCAATACTCGGTGCGTTGTAAACACCTTTATGGTCTTTCCATACAACCTAACTAAGTTGAAAAAATTCAGCGTTTCTTGTGTGGGCCATAATAAAATCGTGAAAACGGTACCTCTGGGGGTGTCATTTTATGGAAGCTCTTATAGTGATGAATAATGTACGCCCAGCCTAGAATACACATACACCAAATAAAAGCATATACACGCACACGCACACACACACACACACACACACACACACACACACACACACACACACACACACACATGCAAAGTGGTCATCATCTGAGGAAGGTATCACTTAATTAGTGACTATATTCTTTCTGTCTCTGTCTGCCTATCTTTCCATAAGTGGGAAAGAGGTACACACACACACACAAATACACACGCACACGCGCGCACACACCCTCACACTGCAGCTGTGTCCTGTTAAGTCACACATGTGTTTGGACCACCGACCACAGGCTCTGGACATGGACATGGTCATTGTTGCACTGTGAAGCAATAGCACAGGTGTCAGGCCCCCCCAAAGACCTCGAGGATGTCTGGAGGCCTGAGCCGTTCTGTTCTCAGCCTAGGATCCCCTCTGAGCATTCATCCCGAACGCGCACCCTCAAAAACACACACAAACACAGACATAGAATGGACAACTAGCAGGAGGGAATGCGCACATGCACATGCTCGCGAAGAAAGACACATGATGTCAAGACAGAAATTACCTCAACGTCTAAACACATTAATCCTAATGTAAACCGAGCCACAAGCTGCCGGGTCCACTCCAAAGTGCTAAACAAGGACAAGCAGATGTCCATGACAAGTGCTGTGAGTGACAACAAATGACTTGTGTTTGTCTGAATTTGGTCTGTTTTCTGTCCCCACCAACCTCGCTTTGCTCATGGAAGACTCTTAAGGGGATGAGTCAGCGTGGAGTGGAAATGAAGCACCCAAACTGTCGCTAAGAAACCCTTTCTATCAGTCCGAGTCGGATGAGTCTGATTCATCACCACCATGATGGAGGATTCTCAGAACCGGGGCGCTGAGGGGCAGGGGAGATGGGAAGCTGACCTTCCTGACTCCCGTGGAAAAGGCCCAAACATGGTCTAATAGATATCCAAACAATCATCTACGGATGTTTATTTACTCCGCCCGAGTCCTCATCAGGGCCTCCTTAGGAACCTCCAAACCCCTCATCCTTGTCGACAAGCCACTGAAAGCTAAGTGACCCCCCCCCCCCCAAAAAAAAACCAGAATAATCCCCCACCCCTTGCTTTGCTTGATGCCTCCAGGGGTCCAGATCCCCCCCAACCAGATCCCCTGGGCATCATGTCTTCTCCAAATCTTAACATCCAGTTGTGGATGTTGAGATTTGGGGGAAGAGTTCACGAGATACAAGAGCTGGGTCATAGAACAGCGGGACCAAAACCACGACAGTGTCTGGGGAGACTGTGGGGGTCTTCCTTCTTAACTTCCTTGTTTGCAGTTGTATTCTTTCGAGAAGAAGTGGAATGGAAGATACAGGTCAACAATTCCTGCGTGAACTCTGTTCCATACCAATCAGAAAAGGCATCTGCTTTGGTATGGCGACCAAATAAACCTTCCGATGTACATTGAATTAAGTTGCCACAAGGGCCGTCTTACCCAGCATGAACACAGTTTTCCCACATCTGAACACAGTTAAGCGGTCAGATCAGATAAATAGATGAATCAAAACTTCATCCGATGGTTCTCTGGGAGCTGAGAGGGACACCTGGACCGAACTGGACAGCTGAACCTCACTCTCACAAGAGGATGTCATTTTTATCGCATTTTTGTTTGAGCGACACGATTCTTTTCATGACCTGCGGTGTTCCGTTTAAATGAATAAGAGCTGTGGTGATGAGCTATTTCAGACGGATAAACAAGCTGAGGGATAGCTTCCAGATTTTTATTTATTTATGTATTTTATTCTTTTTATGGGCCTTGGAGGTCAGTCCGCTGGTCAGTGTTTTCCCATCCTGCTCTTAGGGGGTGATTCCAGAACTTCCCTCCTTTCCACAAGAGAGTTTGGGCCAGAATTTGATCCGTGCAATCACATCTGACAGAGGCCACGTCAATGGTTCACATGTTTGTTTGTTTTTCTGAGGTTTGAGGAATTTAAGGAACCGCGCAGCAGTCACAGCAGATCCACGTTTCCGGCGAAGCAGCATGAGGACGAGGGACTTCCTTTTTCAGGGATTCTTAATGAGCACGGCAGCTTGCACAGGGCATTGTCAGGTACACCAGAGAGCTGCAAGAAGAACGGCAAATAGTGCACTCACAGTCATCGTCCTCAAGGGGGTTAAGACTAGGGGATGCAGTTATAATATAATAATAATGTAATATATATGCAAAATATGGGTTTGTGAAGCCCTTTGATACTCTGCTGTGATTTAGGGCTATTGAAATAAATGGGACTTGCCTTGACTCTACACTATAGACTGCCATAGGGGTCTAGGAATGACATTTACACGTAGGAATGATGTATTTTAGTATCTGTATTAGTATTTGTCCAGATTAAATTAGCACAGTAAACACCAAAGTTAGATGAACAAGCGGCCTGCCACACAAACCCCACATATCTCGCCCACACCTGCACTTCGGGATTTCGTCACCACGTTGACACCCTCCTCACCTCCAGCTCCATCACATTAAGTGTCTGGTTTTAGTGCACGTGTGATCCTGGTTCAAACCAGCACTAAACCTCAGCTTTTTACTTATTTTTTTTTGTTTTTTTTACATTGGTACCAGACTGCTTCCGATCCTGACAGAAATTCCCACAATGTCCAATTTTAATTGTAGGAGCATGTTTCAAATCCCTCTCACACATTCCACCAGATGTGGGAGGTGGCGCCCTGACGTCCCATCGTGAACGGCCGAAAGGATTTATAACTGCAGGGATCAGGATTTTATGCCTTTCGACCAAAGGGAGAGTCCAAACCTAGAGGAAATGTCAGAACCGCTGTGGGACCGCCGTTGAATTTTGGAATTAGTGAGACAGGGAGTTTATTAAGCTGCTACTCTCCAATGGGCGACAGGCCCGAGTCACGAAAGAGAGAGAGAGAGAGAGAGAGAGAGAGAGAAAAGGAATCTCGCCCTGTCAGCATTCCATCATCAGACACTTTAGCCTCAATCATTTTGTGTGTGTGTGTGTGTGTGTGTGTGTGTGTGTGTGTGTGTGTGTGTGTGTGTGTGTGTGTGTGTGTGTGTGTGTGTGTGTGTGCGCGTGTGCGTGTGACTCCGCAGTCGTTAACGAGGTGAGGAATGACGGGATAAAAAACAGAGACCCTTCAGCCGACCTAATCCAGCGTGGGAAGGTGTTGTGTTTTACGGCACGTTTTACAATCGCTCCTTCAATCTCTCCCATTCCCTCTTTACGTTTGACACTTTGCAATCACAATTACACCCCACCACCCCCCCATTGTTCTCTTGCAGGGCCTGTCCTTTAGACTTTCTCTCCGTCTTGTGTTTCTGTCCTCTGTGTTCTCCAATTAAGATTTCCGTTTTTTGTTTTTTTTCTTTTGTCTGCACACATCTCACACCTGTCGGCCAGCTGCTCTGTTTTTACCTGCAGAGTGGTGGTGTGTCTCCCAACCCCCGCCCCCTGTGTACCCTTTTCACATTCACTGCATAGCTTAAATAAAGAGCTGCAGCCAAGTCTGAAAACCATGCTGTATTTGCTCACACGGTGGCAATTCAGTGGAGCATATTCTTAAGTCACACACTCTGCCGTGACACTCTGATCAGACCCAGGTCGGTCCACCAGCCTCGACCGCATCCACTATGAGAAAAGTCAGTGGATTGAATCTGCTTTGAGTGTAAATGCTTTTGTCACACTGCGAGTAAGTGAATGTGTGTGTGTGTGTGTGTGTGTGTGTGTGTGTGTGTGTGTGTGTGTGTGTGTGTGTGTGTGTGTGTGTGTGTGCGTGCGTGTGTGTGTATGGTTTATCATATAATGTGTACTTAATAAAGGGGGTGATTTGGAAGCCACTTAACAACACTGACTATATTTTCCAAATATTCCATATATGGCCGTTTTCTTTAGTATATCTTTATTGTATTGCTTTATAATTATTTTATCTATCTATCTATCTCTCTATCTATCTATCTATCTATCTATCTATCTATCTATCTATCTATCTATCTATCTATCTATCTATCTATCTATCTATCTATCTATCTATCTATCTATCTATCTATCTATCTATCTATCTATCTATCTATCTATCTATCTATCTATCTATCTATCTATCTATCAATCAATCAGTCTGTCTGTCTGTCTGTCTGTCTGTCTGTCTGTCTGTCTGTCTGTCTGTCTGTCTGTCTGTCTGTCTGTCTGTCTGTCCGTCTGTCCGCCCGTCCGCCTGTCTATCTATATATCTATCTAATCTGCATTATAATCTCTGCATTATAACACAGTATATACCTCTGATAATGACACAATGCTGTGTACATGATTTTGAATGGAGAAAATGGAAGCCAGGAATTTCACTGTATTGACTACAGTTCTGTGTGTGTGTGTGTGTGTGTGTGTGTGTGTGTGTGTGTGTGTGTGTGTGTGTGTGTGTGTGTGTGGGTGTGTGCGTGCGTGCGTGCGTGTGTATGTGTGTGTTTTTCTATAGTAGACATTTGCGCTTTACCCCTACCTACAAAATACACTGATTGCAGGGGAAAAGAAATGTTGAGGGAGCGGATTGAGAATAAAATGAATTAGGTGGAATAGTGTAATCATGCCCAAGGAATTTGTTATTTATGTTTGTCTACGTACGGGCTAATGGAGCCTCCGCTCACCTTCCTCTCGCCCGTTCCGTCTGTGTGGTTATTAGATTTGGACTGCTGATTGATGGCTGCTCGTGTCCTGTTATGGAGCTCACATGGCGTGAAGCTATAAGAGATGACCTGGCCTACTATCAAGAGAGAGAGACAGAGAGAGAGAGAGACAGAGAGAGAGAGAGAGAGATATAGGGAGAGAGAGAGAGAGAGAGCGAGAGAGAGAGAGATATAGGGAGAGAGAGAGAGAGAGAGAGAGATAGGGAGATAGAGAGGGAGAGAAAGATAAGGAGAGAGAGAGATAGGGAGACGGACAGAGAGAGGGAGGGGTGGCGACATGTTTGCCTGGATATATTTTCCTCTGAATCCCTGAGCCGCACAGTCTGCTAAAGTCATGAAAGCGTAATGTATAAACCTGCGCAACGGTTTATACAGATGTGCACGTGTGCGCTGTCGGAACCATACGCCCAAAAAATGTATGTACACACCAGGGGGACTGAAATGTCTTCAGAACGGATTTCCTCTGCTCTATTTTTCTAGTTCTCAATGGGATTCTGGGTTTGAGATCCCCCTCATCCAATGTCTCAGAACCGTCGTTTAACTTCAAAATACACCTTCAACTGTATCAATAACACCAAAGCTGTTGATTCTTCTGTTGTTTAGATCCGTCTGTTTTTATCGAAAACCGTGTCTTTTTAAGTGGTCTTTCACCAATGCGATGCATCACATAGTGCCAAATACTACCAAAAGTACCAAGCTGACATACTACATCTGGTATAATATCGTGGTATGCAAAAACTCTACAGCACGCGGGCAAGTGTATCCCACACTGCATTGTGAGGGCATTTAAAGTTGATATTCAGTGTCATCATCCATCCTCAGCCGGGCGGCCAAACGACAACTTTGTGTGTCCGAAAAAGCCATCGTTCGGGTTGGATTCCGGGTCAGTGTCTCGCCAGCAGGGGTGGAGGGATCGAGGGATGGGGAGGAATACGGAGACAAACGGTGCGAGCGAGAGGTGGGACGGGGAATGTGAGAGACGTGTGGAGAATTCCGGGTAGAGGAGTGGAGGAAATGCAAGGTGGAAGCAGATAAGAACGGGGGAGGCGGTGGGGCTGGGGTGCTCGGCGGTAATTATGGAGAGCGGCGACAGCGCAGGGAGGACAGAGAGAAAATTTACATCTGGAGGAAAGAGGAGGGAGGATGGATGGGAGGAAAGGGAGGGAAGGGAGGAAGGGAAACGACCCTCACGCCGCAGAGTTAAAAAAAAGGGGTCCGCTTCATTTAGACCCAACCAACAATTCCCGAAAAAGAACACACATCTTCAAACACACACGCACACACACAAACATGCAGGAACGTCCCTGTTATCAATTGTTGTGCGCAGCCTGGCATTTATCAGCTGTGTTTTAGCAAAGCAGAAAGACAGAAAGCAGCGCACATTCTAGACCAGGGCTGGTGACAGGAATGTGTTATGCACTTACATGCACTCACAGACACACACACACACACACACACACACGCGCGCGCGCGCATACATGCAAAGATTCATACGTACCTCGTGTTCAAACCCCCTGAGAATTCTCACATGCGATTCCATCCCCGTTCCTCTAGATCTCCCTGTGTATTTTTTATTCTCAAAATACAAAATGTCACCTTTGACAGGACCATTAGGAAGTTACATTAAAGCAGGCTGACTATTCTGTGTGTGTGTGTGTGTGTGTGTGTGTGTGTGTGTGTGTGTGTGTGTGTGTGTGTGTGTGTGTGTGTGTGTGTGTGTGTGTGTGTGTGTGTGTGTGTGTGTGTGTGTGTGTGTGTGTGTGCGTGTGTGTGTGTATGCGTGTGTGTGCACCCATGCGTGTGTGTTGAAGGGTTCCCCGCACGTCATTGTGCCCCAATAGTTCTGTTACCAGCACAACAATAGCAACAAAATGACTGAAATATGACACATGGAAGCAAAGGAAACAGGTGGCAATTTGGCATTTAAAGCTGGCTTTAAAGATTAGTCCTGTTTGGTATCAGAATTGCGACTGAAAATGTCGCGGAAAATTTATTTCCTTTCGAGATTTACGGAGGGAGTGTTTCTGAGCACTGCCCCTCGCTGCTCCGCCACTGGCAGGAGATTTTTTTTTCGGTGACACGCTTGTTGAGCTGTTTTCAAGATAACGTCGCGCTCTCCACTAAAATGTCGCAGCGGCGTTCCCGACATGCACGTGGGCAACCTCTCAGTTCCTACCAAACGGGCCATGCAGGACATTGCACATTTGCAGTGCCCGGCTCTAGAGAACAGCTGCAGGACTGAAGAGACACAACATACCTGTCCTGCCCCAAGGAAACACCAAAATCTCATATCTCACGCTCTCTCTCTCTCTCTCTCTCTCTCTCTCCTTGATTTGCCACTCAGATAGTTTGGATTGTTGTCCGACAGTGTTTTGGCGGCCTGCGGTTTCGTCAATTCCTCCGGATGACCCGAGGGACCCTCGGCTCTCGCACCTTACGAGCGCCGGGGACAAACATTTCTGTGTTTGTTGGTTCTCACAGTCGCGGTGTCAGGCCCCCAAACCGCAGGGGTCACTGCGGACGACCCCCGCGACTCCCAAGTCTCCCGAACGGGCTTGTTTCCCATGGTCCTCGTGGCCTCACATGTGGCTCGGCTCTCCATTCTTGGATTGACCTCCATCCTTATTCTCCCCACACTCTGGCTCTGCACCAGCTTGTGAGACTGACTTTACATGTGTGAAATACAGTATATTATATGTTTTAGTGCGTGTGTGTGTGTGTGTCTGTGTGTGTGTGTGTGTGTGTGTGTGTGTGTGTGTGTGTGTGTGTGTGTGTGTGTGTGTGTGTGTGTGTGTGTGTGTGTGTGTGTGTGTGTGTGTTTCTAGTGCCTCACACCAATTCCCATCACACGGTTAGGTGTTCCTCATAAAATGTGTTACTGGGGGTTAAAGAACTTGAACCCACGTTGCCCTGACACATGCGCACACACGTATGCACACATGCAGACTCACACGTGCACAACCACATACTCATGTGGGAAGAAAGTGCAATGTTAATAGCACTTTTATGAGCTTGTTTTTTGTTGTGTGTGTGTGTGTGCGTGCATGCCTGTGTGTGTGTGTGTGTGTGTGTGTGTGTGTGTGTGTGTGTGTGTGTGTGTGTGTGTGTGTGTGTGTGTGCGTGTGTGCGTGCGTGCATGTGTGTGTGTGTGTGCGTGTGCGTGCGTACGTGCACAGACATGTGCATGTACAAACAATCTGCGGCCTGGTTCCGGCAGCTAGGAGACACTCTATTCCCCGGAGGACTATGGAATTAACTTCGTCAACAGCTGGAGAGATAGAGGCTAAAATAACAGCGGTGATGCTCAGGCCGACTGTCGGCCACTTCAGCCAGGTTTGTGTTGTACGTGTGTGTGTGTGTGTGTGTGTGTGTGTGTGTGTGTGTGTTGTGTGTGTCTGTGTGTACTCCTCGGATCCTGCTGCAATCTCTGTTAAACCCAGGCGAGGTAAGTGGTGGGCGGAGACTTGATACGCTGCATAGTTCCACCAGTGCCAAAGCCACAGACATCCCCGCTCCTCCTACTCACCGTCTGTTATCCCTCTTTCAACACGCAGAAGAGGCATCATCAAACTGTTACAATATGGGGACTTTTTGGAGCCCCGGACCCCCGGTGACTCCCGCTTTGGTGAACTTTTTATTTACCAAAAATGTAGAGCTAGCGTCCAGTCCCGTTGTCGAGGACACTTCCATTATGAAGGAGGCTTTTGATGATACGTTGTGCCTCCATCCATGTCGCTCATATCTTTTTATGTACCCGGTGTGTGTGTGTGTGTGTGTGTGTGTGTGTGTGTGTGTGTGTGTGTGTGTGTGTGTGTGTGTGTGTGTGTGTGTGTGTGTGTGTTCAAATCCCTCTCACACATTCCACCACATGTGGGAGGTGGCGCCCTGACGTCCCATCGTGAACGACCTCAAGGATTTATAACAGCAGGGGTCAGGATTTTATGCGTTTTGTGCGTTTTGACCAAAGGGGGGCGGGGTCGAAACCTATAGGACATGTCAGCACTGCGATGGGCCCTCTATTGAGTTTTGGCGTTAGTGAGACAGGGAGCTTATTTATCTGCTGCTCTCCAGTGGGTGACAGGCCCGGGTGAAAACACCATGCCAAAGAGAGAGAGAGAGAGAGAGAGAGAGAGAGAGAAAAGGAATCTCGCCCTGTCAGCATTCAATCATCAGACACTTTAGCCTCAAACATTTTCTGTGTGTGTGTGTGCGCGCGTGTGTGTGGGCGGGGGGGGCGGGGGTGATTTCAAGGTTCTCAAAGGTGGGAATGAAATAAGAGCCTTTAACTCTATCCATAATAGGTGGTATTGGACAAAAGGCCTAATTCTAATCTGTTATCAAAACAGAAATTTAACCATGCAGGTATCAATCTATCAACCTATTCTAGGGTTGTTGTTTTTTTTACTAGTATAATCTATCATATCTGCTTTTCTTCCAAAAATGATAAATTGGGGAAAGCAGCGTTACATCTTGGGAATTGATTGCACACATTACAGTCTGTGTGACTCAATATAACTGATGTGCTTGTCTTGTTTTAATTTGTTGAGTCTGTCAGGCACTCTCCGCTGACAGGCATTCTCATTGGTACATGCGCGGTTTTACCACCAGGTGCCAGTAGAGAGCGTGAAGCGACGCGGTTCTTTTTAAGGAAGTTACATCTCGCCCCCTTGTGGAGGTATGTGGGTATTACGTGATTGAAACTTGATTCTGGATTCATGATTCAAGAGGTTTATGTGTCACCTACTGCACATATGCATCCAGTATCCTGCAAACCCGATCATGAACGTGGGAAAAAGGATGGATGGGGGGATGGATAGATGGATGGACAGATGGACAGATGGACGGATGGATGGACAGATGGACAGACAGTCCGCTTGTTGTGATGCTTTAATGTCTTAAATTCCCAGTTTCCCCCACTATGAACTTCCTCTTCTCTAACTCCTCTCTCTTTAACAGGTGAGTTTTACTTTTTATTTCTACAACATGGCCTATTATTATTTACCTGTATAGCTTTTAACGTGTAACTTTAAACGCATAGTTATCCCCTGACCGCGGACCAGCCTCTTCATATTTGATCTGTTGCACGGGGGGACTTCATATTGATTGGCTCCATCTCTGCTTCTCCCTATTTCAGGGCCAGCCAGGACCTCTTGGCCCTCAGGGGCACCAGGGCCCGCCAGGAAGACCAGGTGAACTCGGTGTTGAAGGGCCCAAGGGGGAAAAAGGTGACCGAGGCCGTGGAGGGATTATCGGCCCCAAAGGAGCCCGGGTGAGATGCTGTTCTCCTTTGAATCCATTAAGAAATAATAATAACGTAAAGGATGTTGACGTTCCATTTCTTCGCCGCTAGATGGCGGTGTTTCTGAAGCGCCAAACGTTATGGAAAACCGAAATAACCGTGCACTTATATCCATCTCCAGGGTATGACGGGTATTCCTGGTTTTTCCGGATCGGATGGGATTCCTGTAAGTCTCTCGCTCCAGCACCGACAATACAAAAACAACTGCATGTGTGTCGGTCGTCAGTTCTAAGCCTGGCAATGAAACCTCCCTCCGCAGGGTCACCCCGGTCAGTCCGGGCCCCGGGGGAAGCCTGGAGCCAACGGCTGCAATGGGACGGAGGGGGACGCAGGGAGACCGGGTCAACCGGGATATGAAGGTTCCCCTGGATTTGTGGTATGTGCGACTCCCGTCACGTCCACCACAGAGCACGCCTTCATTCATCTCTTCTCTCTCCTCTTTATTAACCTTTGCTTCGATTTCTGTCTTTGCTGTTGTCATCGCCAGGGGGAACCGGGCAGGAAGGGAGAGAAGGGAGATTCTCTGGAGCTGAGTGTGTTTATGGAACGTTTCAGGGTGAGTTCCTGTTTCCCTCCGTCCCAGTACGGTGGCGTTGATGCGGTCGCTGTCCTCGATTGTTGATCTCTAATCTTTTTTCATTTCCCCAGGGAGATCCAGGTTCACCAGGGTTCCCTGGCATATATGTAAGTTAACTTCAATTCCTCAAAAATGTTAAAGATTTTAAGTTTTTCAAAAAATGTATATTTTATTGCCAATATTTCAGGATTTTGTACCTTCCTTTCAAATCACTAAGCTATGTATGTTCCGTTTTGCAGGGCCCACCAGCTTTCCCAGGAAGGATAGGTGACAGAGGCATTCCAGGACCAAAGGTAAACGTGTGCATGTATTTATGTGTGTGTCTGAGTGGTTGAGTGTAGATTAAATAAAAAAATAAAATAAAATAAAAAAATGAATGAATGAATAAATAAATAGTAAATGCTGACTTAATTATTTTTCTGTTTCCCACAGGGCCCCTCAGGGCCACCTGGTCCACCTGGACCTAAGGTATTGTTATAATGTGCTTTTATATTGAGTAAATATGACAGAGTGAACTGAAAATACTCTTGAGGGTTGAGGGTTATCCTGAGTCATCGCAGTGCAATATGTATGATGTGTGTGATAAATGTATTTTTGAACAGGGAACCATGACTAAAGTGCTAAAAGGCGTCAAAGGAGATCGGGTGAGTGACCACATTTGTCACCACTTTACATGTCATTTTGCATTTATTAATAAGGGACCCATCGATGATAAAAAAAAAAAAGCCATATATGGTCATCCTATTTGCTTTCGAAACTTCTAATACATGTGCAGTGGTACCTCGACTTACGACTGCGTCCACTTACGACTAATCCAAGATACGAGAAGCAATAAACGCAAAAATTTGTATCGACTTGTGACCACCTGCTCCAAGATACGACCGTGAAAATTTGCAGTTGGTGCGTCGGTGGCCAGTCAGCAGTCAGTCATCAGTCAGTCAGCAGTCAGTCAGCAGTCAGTCAGCAGGCGACCTACATCGTGTGTGCACGTAGTTCGTGGCTTATCGATATTTTTTTCATATTTATTGTGTTTGTGCTGTGTATTTTGTTTATTTTCACCCTTCATGATTTCATAATTTATATGGGAAAAATTGCTTCGACATACGACTGTTTTAACATGCGACCGTTCTTACGAATTACAGTCGTAAGTCGAGGTACCACTGTAACACATTTCCTTTCACGTGCATGGCATTCAGGGAGGTCAGTGAACATTGCCCGTCTTCTGTCTGGTTTTAGCTGAATCACACTCTCTCGTTGTGCGCGTTTCTGATTCTCTCTGCACCTCCATCTTTGGCCACAGGGGGATGCTGGAAAGCCTGGACCGCAAGGGAACTCCACCCATCCCCACACCTTGCCTACTTCGGGGCCCCAGGTCAGTATAAATATATCGTCGTTAAACACAAAGTGACTACATTCCACATGTTAATACATGTAAACCCCTAAAGCTGGGTTCAAAATATCCTCACCGAGGGAAGCACTGTCCAAGTCAGTAGTTTGTGACATCGAATTAAATCTTTGCTTATATTGTTTTAGGGGAGAAAAGGTGAGACGGGTCCGAAAGGAGAACAAGGAGATCTAGTAAGTGATCAATACTCGATACACACATCCTCATAACCCTTTTGCTCTTTAACTCACGAGCAAAAAAAGTCAATTATTAATTGATTGATATCTCCGTCTGTCTACATCAGGCTGACAACACAGGAGAATTTGGAGTGATGGGCTTCCCGGGAGGACGGGTGAGCACAAGCACGTCTCGACACAGGCCTACAAGGTGACGTCCGCTAATCGTGTGGTGAGATGATTTCATGTGATGTCTACCCTCTGCTCTAGGGCACGCCGGGTCTGGAAGGTCAGCCCGGACTGAGGGTACGTGCTTCTATGACGTCAGATTTCATCGTCTCAATATAAAAATCGCAATATCTTACCGTCGCAAGGTTACAGGACGTGGCAACATTCCAGATAATCTGTGTTTCCGTTTTTCTCCTTCAGGGAGATCCTGGTGACGTGGGGCCGGGCGGCAGAGACGGGCCCAAGGTGACCAACCAGCCAACCGTTTACAATGCACGGACGATTAATGAATAATTAAAGAACAACCTGGAGGCGGCTGAGTCACTGACGCACCGTCTGTCTTTTAGGGGGAGAGGGGAGACCCCGGAGAGCTGATCACATCGGGACGCCCCTCGTGGCCTCCAACTGGTACACTGACATACAGTATATATATCACCCACGGCCCTCTAATAATTCGATAAACAGATGGAGATTTTCTTTCTGAAATCAATTTTATTCAGTTATTGTTGACATCAAGTCAACTACGGGGGTTTATGGAGATAAGTTTCCCACAGGTTTTTTTTTTGAGCAATCAACCTGGCCGTTGCTCAGTGCCTTAATAGCAGATGTAACCCCTTACAAAAAAAAAAAAATGACATGCTGATGATTTCTCATGGACATGAGAAATACTGTGGTTGTAGTTGTCCAATAAAGATTACATCTCAAGATGTATATATTTCATCAGCGTCATTGTCACAAAACTACTATGATGGTTATTGATAGTTTTGCTTTCCATTGATGATGATGATGATGATGATGATGATGATGATGAGGGGATGTTTAGCAGTTGCCTGGATGTTCTTCTAGTTGCATGTATGCTCGTTTCCTGTGTCTGACGTCATGTTTTTTTGTCCCGTATAGTTGGACACCCTGGCCCACCCGGGGAAGCGGGTCCTCAAGGTGAGACCGGCCCCATTGGAGACCAAGGCTTTCCGGGTCCCCCCGGACGCCCCGCCGGCGATTCACAACAACAAGGTAAAGAAACTGAAGTCACATGGCGCCCAATAACAACAAGACGGGTTATTATCCAGGCGGGTGCTGACCTGCGTATCTAAGCCTACTTCCATGCGGGGTTGATCTGAGTGCGAAGAAAGTTTTTATTCTATGGTCGCACGTCGTACATTGCCAGCGTTTATCTTTACCCGATCATTTAAATAAGAGGGCTTAACAATGGAGATCTGCATTAAGAGCTCCTGTACTATGCTTGTTAGATGAGGAAGACGGGGGACCTTTGGTTGGACCTCAACGTCCACGACCACAGTGATACAATGCATTGTCTTTGGTCCTCCGACAGTGTTGGATTTTGCTGGGCCGTTTGGCATAAAAGGAGAGGCAGGAGAGGAAGGAGAACCAGGAGAAGCAGGATTTCCTGCCACCAATGCCGGACCTCCAGGCACCACTGGTTTACAAGGAGCCACAGGACAACGAGGACCCAAAGGAACATGTAAGTGACTGACTGACTGACTGACTGACTGTGTATATCTTTACTTGTAAGCTATGTGCGATTGGCTGTACACTGTCCATAATTGTTTTATCCCCAAAATAACTGAACTTTGTAACCTTGTTTGTCTACAGGGTCAGAGTTTTTTAAAGGGGCTCCTGGCAACAGAGGAAGGCCCGGTTTCGCAGGATTTGCAGGAGAGAAAGGTAGACTCAGCGTGGCTTTGTTGGATTATTGCGCAACAATATCAAATTGTGGCTATATAAGCTCATCTTTGTGTGTCTGTCTTTGTGTGTCCGTCTGTATGAATGGACGTTAGGAAATCATGGTCTGTGTGAGTGCAACATTTTTCACTCCAATCCGGGGCCCCCCGGCCCTGCTGGTGAACGTGGCGGTTATGGGATGAACGGAGAGTTTGGTCAGCAGGGTGACTCGGGAGAGCAGGGACCCCGAGGTGCCGACGGATTGCCCGTGAGAATTCTTTTTTAAAGACGCGTGGGGATTTCACGTTTGTCTCCTTTTCTCTTAACTTTGCGTTCATACATTTGTCTAGTCATTTCTATGAAGCTTTCATGTTGTTTCACTGAAATCCAATGAATCCTAATTTCCTAATTTCACAATTTCTTTGCGTGTTTCTCTGTGGTGTCTTGTAGGGATTTCCTGGTATCATTGGTACCCAAGGCCAAAAAGGCAGAAAAGGCGACACCACTGTGGCCAAAGATAAAGGTGGGTAGCCCTGTCCTGGTGTGGATCACGGCACCGGTAGATTAAGGGAACAGTATCTCAGACGCCTGACTCCACATCCGTGGAATGTGTATGCTCAAATAGTAGGTGTAGTAAATGTTGTATTCTTTATTTGGATGTGCTCCTAAAGTGAACTCAACTGTTCTCCGCAGGCTCCCCGGGTGACATAGGAAATCCTGGTCTGCATGGTGAGCCAGGGGAGCAGGGTGTCCCGGGTCAAAGAGGGATCCCAGGCTTTCCCGGGAGACCGGGTCCTATGGTGCGTAAAGCTAGCTGGAGTCATATGCAATGGATACATGCTTAGGACATGAGCATTAACAAGTGCTTGACTTTTTGATCTTCACGCCGTGTTTCACCTCTCCTCATTATCCCTCAACGCATATGTATGCATAGGTAATCTTTGAAGCATATGGAAATTGTCTGTTCTGTCGCTGCATCAGAAAAGGCTTGACAATGAATGTCCTCCCTCGCGCCAACAGGGAGAAGGGCCAGTCGGGGAGCCTGGGGAGAAGGGGTTTCCCGGCCGCCCGGGGCTGCCCGGTGTGGCGGGGCTGAGGGGAGAACCAGGCCGCGTTCTCGGGGCCTCCAAAGGCCAACCTGGTATACCTGGCGACGAAGGCTTGCCGGGCTATATGGGGGTCCCTGGAACCCAAGGCACCCCGGGTGAGAGAAGCTACTGCTGTCGTATCAAACATGTGTTTTTCTTCTTCTCCTTTGTCTTCTTGCAGTAATTCAAAAATCTCATTCTAGTTATTATCAATAATAATAATAATAATAATAATAATAATAATAATAACTTTTTGTTGCATTCTGTATATTGTATTTGTGATCGCAGAGCAGAGAGACGAGATGGCATGGCAATGAAAGCTTTGCCTTTGGTTTTTCCTCATCCCTCCACTTGTGCCTATCTCTCTCTATGTCAAAGCCCTTATGCAATAGCGGCATCCCTCAAACCAGCCGCGGCAAAGCGTGTTTGAGACTACGCTCCTGTTTTTAAATAATCTGATCCCGAATGCATCTCTCTCTCTCTCCGTTTCCTTTCTGTCGTGTCTCCATGGCTCTCCTTCTCTCTCCCTCTCTCTCTCTCTCTATTCGCAATCAAAAGGAGGCTGTGGTCCTAACACAAGAGAAGATGGAGGACAGTTCGATGCAACAGGTAGCTGGTATAAGAGCGTCTTCATTAACAGAGCCCTTCGTAACAGCTTGTTTCTGCTTTGGCCCTGTTTTATTCAATATTATTTGATGTGCATGAAATACCATCGTATTGGACAGTCAGTTTCCCATACACCCTTTAGGATCTAGTCTATCTTCTTGGACAGTTTAAAACGAAACATCACAATTATGAACCAGAACTCACGCTGGGCAACAAGCAAGTCGAATCCAATTAACATGGTAAGATGGCAGTCCTCTCTGCCCACTGCTGACCAGGACGCCTGCTGAGGAGTGTGCTTTGTGTTGTTCTCGGTGTAGGGGATTGTGACTTTGTGCCAGGACCTCCAGGCTTGCCTGGACTTCCAGGACACACCGGATTAGAAGGTCTCCAAGGTATCAACAGTTTGAGAGCGGAATGCTTCTTTCTAAATGCATCCGGGCATATTTGAAACCTTGTTAATGCTTTGCCACGCTTTAGGGCCCCCGGGTCAACGTGGACCGGACGGTTTCCGCGGAGCAGCCGGTGAGAAAGGTGAAAGAGGAGACCAGGGCAGAGGTGGCTTCCCTGGACAACCAGGTAAGGAGACTGTAGATTACTTTTTTTCAGGACAAGATGATCAGGAAATTGAGTCTATTGAAGCTTCTTGACAAATGTTTTTGTTATGTGGATAACTAAATACTTGTATCATATTGAGCTCAGTTTAAATGACTATGATTCTCTGCACAGGATTTATTGGCAACCGTGGAGATTCGGGTCAGCCTGGCAAAAAGGGTGAGGGAGGGAAACCCGGTCTCCCTGGCCCGGCTGGCAGGGACGGCGAGGAGGGCGAGAAGGGTCATCATGGAGAAATCCTGGATGCTTCCACTGGGTCTCCAGGTGATCCAGGACTGCCCGGGCAACAAGGGCTCAAGGGGCTCCCTGGGGATCAGGGCAAGCCAGGTTATCCAGGTCAGTCATGATCACTAACGTGACAATTAAAGATCGTTGTGTCGCACTTTGTAAAACTTTTTTTTATGTAATTGACTTGGCTAATGTTATTCTTTGTCCACATCCAGGAATGAGTGGCATGCCCGGCCTGATTGGTCTGAAGGGTCTCCCTGGCCCTGAAGGCCTTCAGGGGGAGGAAGGGAGACCAGGTCCGGCTGGTAAATATGGCTACCCAGGGGTTCCTGGAAGATCCGGGCCAACTGGAACACATGGGGCGATTGGACAGCCAGGTTAGTGGCAGATACATATAGATGCACTTGGCCCAGTTAATGAAGTGAGTTGTTTAGATGTGTATGTGCCTCTGTCCTAGGCATCGCTGGAGAGAGTGGAGTTCAAGGTGACCCAGGCCCTCCAGGCCCAGTCGGACTGAAAGGCACACTGGGTGATTTTGGTGATGATGGTCCCATAGGAGAGCAGGGTTCATCGGGTGATCCTGGTGTCCCTGGTCCAGACGGTCAACCAGGCCTCTCAGGATTCAAGGGTTGGTTCCCTGTTCAATGACAGATACTTAAATATACCAATACTATAACGTTAACTTAAAAATAATATACAATTGAACAAGTCTTTTAACAGATATCTTCAATTATCAAAATATGAATAGATATGACAAAAATGTCCTTTTATTTCCCAGGAAATAAAGGTTCCCCTGGCATGGAAGGTTTTAAAGGCCCCCCTGGAGCTCTAGGAATCAAGGGCTTCAGTGGGATTAGAGGGGAAACTGGTTTGCCTGGAGAAGTGGGTTTTAAAGGCGGCATGGGCAGTAGCGGAGAGAAGGGTGAGGTCCCGAAATTGTTACAGTTTATTATTTTTCGTGTCGTGGCGGCTCGTTGGCCCAATGTGATTATGCTGAAATGACCGGTTAAACCTGACCATGACCTTCTTCCTTCCATGTTGTCTGCCAGGTGATCGCGGTTTGAGAGGACCTCCCGGCGAGAAGCCCCACATCCCCCGCCAGATCATCGCAGACATGAAGGGAGCCAAGGGAGAGCATGGAAATTACGGGGATCAAGGTTTCACCGGACCCAGGGGTGCGTAAGACTAGCTTAACATCAATTGCGCTCTCATTGTGTTGCATGCGTTCCTCAGTTCTCACGCCCTCTCCCTACTCTTTTTTGCGCAGGCTCCAAAGGTTTTCCGGGCGTTCCGGGTTACGAGGGCTCTCACGGCCTTCCAGGAGACCCTAGCCATGAAAAAGGTTACCAAGGAATTTCGGGCGCCCAAGGACTTCCGGGACCGAAAGGCATGCCTGGACGAACAGGCGACCGGGGTATCAGCGGCTTTCCAGGGATGGATGGCAATAAAGTGAGCCTCACAATGATGTGGAATTTTCATGACTGTTAATTGGTGTGCTTGTTTATATACAGTATGTTGTATAATTACAATAACTTTTTGTTTTATTTCTAAAAAATATTGTATCATTTTATAAATAAAACACACATATTTCTATATAATAACATCATGCATGTTACTGTTGTATAAATGTATGACTACATAAATACAAGCAAATAATAATTGTTAATAATAACTGATAAATAATTATTGAAGGTATGTTATTGTTTTGTTGTGGATTTTTTGCTTTTCTCAGGGTACCAAAGGTAGCCCTGGTGCATATGGGGCTCCAGGAGGAGCAGGCCAGATCGGAGTTAAAGGTAGGATCTCAACTATAACATGAAGTTCAGCTACTATCTCTTTTTAGTTCCAACTATGGTGATTATGTTTTTAAATATTGTGTTCCCTCTCAGGTGAAAAAGGTCTACGTGTAGATCTTCCGGGCACACCGGGATTAAGGGGAGAGTTTGGCGTCCCAGGAACTCAAGGTAAGCCACAGTGATAGGTATTTGATTCTTCTCCATTGGGAAGAATTTATCATACATTACAATTGACAAAATAATTTACCTAAAATAAACTTGACTGATATTGATTGACTGACACTCTCGCTATAGGAAATAGGGGATTTCATGGACACACTGGGGACAAGGGCGAGTCTGGTTTCGATGGCATTGACGGGATGAAAGGCCAGCATGGCGATCCTGGTGTTGGAGGCGCCCCAGGTATAAGACGCTTTATTTTTCCCTATCACATAACGATATATCATATCGTCATAAAAAACTCAAGTCTTCCAAAAGTTTCACAACACCTCTTACAGAACATTTCCAATTCCTCATATATGCAATAATCTGGCATCATATACTTGCTGTATAAATAGCTGAGGGATTTTTTTGGGGGGGGAATACTTAAACTGTTTTTTTTTCCCACCAGGCTCTGATGGACAGAGGGGCTCTCCCGGTAACCAGGGTCACAAGGGCTTTCCTGGAATTCCCGGTGATTCAGGCCAACCGGGCTCACCCGGCCACACTGGGCAGCCAGGTATCAGGAGCTTCCCATTAACCAATTACAGATTTTCCCAATTATTTCCTTATTTGGCTTCCTGCTCCATACAAACTATCCATATTTTTTGCTTATGTGTGCAGGTTTCCCAGGCTTAAAGGGTCTTTACGGACTACATGGTCTGAAGGGCCAAAAGGGTATCACTGGCATCCCAGGTAAACCACACAAATCTTATGTAACCTATTTTATGTGTTTATTGAACACAGTCACAGCCAGAAAACGAAGGCACGTAAACCGTAAGGATGTTGCCTCAAATGCCAGAGAACGGGTTATAAAAAGTGAATAAAAATATCAATCTATAGCGATCGTAATTCAGCGGCGATCACCTCAAAGCCTCCTACCGCCGCCATGCTGCATTGGAGCGGCTCAAGGGAAACATGTAATGCAGAAGGGTTTACTTGCGTGCTACTTCTCGTAAGAATTTATCTGACAGAACATACGGCCTCCCATCAGGTGTGGATACCTATGGACCTCCAGGAGAACCGGGAGCTAAAGGAGAGAGGGGAGAAAGCGGGGAACCCAATAACCAGGCCGGTGTCCCGGGCATACTGGGTTCAAAAGGCTTCCAAGGACCTCCGGGTGGGTTACCACTCTGCAGTGGCGATGATTATTGAGAATCAGATCACAGAATACACAAGAAAATAAACAGGACAAATATCGACACATGGCAACAGCATGGCAATGCCTCTCAAACCGTCATTAATTAATGTATGGTCTTCACTCTGTGTTTCCATAGTAGTTGAAATTATTCCTTTTTATATTTGGTAATTTTCATGAGATGAAGAATGCAGCACACGTCTGGGTGCCCAGAGCTTGCCCATGACAATTCCTAAAGATTCAAAAGTAGCTGCGTTTTGCATTTTCTGATGGGGGACAAAGAACGTACTCCATGAATTTAAAGGAATTAGAAAAATGTGGATGTTGCGTTTGTTTAAGGGGATCCCGGCCACCAAGGAACTAAAGGGTTCCAAGGCACCCAGGGACCAGATGGCACCGCAGGCAATCCAGGACACACTGGAGACTTCGGCTTCTCAGGACCTAAAGGATACTCAGGTAGACCGATATCGAAACAATCACTTCTACTTTAGTATTATTGTGTCAAAATTATTTTCTTTGACAAAGCCTAAAATGGCATTCAAAGATTCAAGGACCTGACATCTTGATATCTTGAAAGATGGTAAAAGATGAGCAATCATATCATTATTTATAACAACATATTTATTACCCACTATGTTCACATTTATCAGGTTTTCCTGGACCCAGGGGACATCCTGGGTTGGATTCTGTCCCTGGAGATAAGGGTGTTCAGGGACAGTATGGAGCCCCAGGATTCCCCGGCAGGAGAGGAATCAAAGGCACTCAAGGGGCATTAGGATACAGAGGACCCAGCGGTGTGTCTGGGAAGAAAGGTATGAAAACTGAAAAAACAAAATTTCATACCAAGCCGTTTAATACCAGCTTGTATCTAAAGTCAGAAGCTTTACCTGTTTGTCAGAGTTAATGTTGTGGTTGGCCATATGAGAAATAATCCCCTGACATCTTTGTAGCAAGGGCTTCGTTTTTAATTTAACTACAGGTTTTTATTCCTGTGGCCGGCTGGCGACTTTGCACGCTGGGAAGGAGGAGGCAGACAGCGAAGTGTGGTTACACGCCGCTTGGGGTGCATTTATTGCAGTGAGCCGCGCGGGCTGTCTTTTAAAATTGCAACTGAGGGCAGCGTTGGCCAAACAATAAACAATAATAATTATTGGTTAATCAGGGCGCCAGAGGAATGCCGGCTCCTCAGGCTTCTGCCGCTGCAGCTGGCTCCTGGACGGCTGTCGAGCCGCGTACCGCCAAACCCTCACCGCGAGACAGACAAACATTAAGAAAGCTTCCTGACCCCGAATCGGTCCAACCACAACCACTTGGGCGCTAATGCGGCCGATTCAGACGATTCGGGACGGCTGTGCGGCCCCGGGAAGGAAGCCACGCTGCCGTCTGCAGCCACGGTTGAACACAGGGAACAGAGAACTACAATAGTATCATCAGGCATCATCAGGTTTGAAATTGTTTTGCCGACCAGGTGTGAAAGGAGAGCAGGGACTGATGGGAATTCCTGGTAGATCTGGTATCCAAGGCGCCAGAGGTCCGGTCGGTGTAAAAGGAAACACTGGACCAGCAGGTAAATTATATTATTCCATATGATCTCTGACCCTTATGATAAGTTCTTCCAACTGTGACCGCTGACCCTATGGTGTGTCCTCGCAGGTCTTCCTGGAGCTCCAGGCAACCAGGGTCCAGCTCCACTCCCCCTCAGAATTCCTGGAGAGAGGGGACTTCCAGGACCACGGGGCATCAGGGGACCCGAAGGGATACGAGGGGAACCAGGACCTCAGGGCCCCCCTGGGGATTCCGGTTAGCGGTTCAAATCAAACTTTTTTTCCAAAACACTTCTCTAATATCGCTAACTGAACCGATTACCTTAATGACACTCCCTCGTTGACCAGGTTTCGTCGGGCCATGGGGAGAGAAGGGCATGCCGGGAATCGGCGGTAGACCTGGAACTCCTGGGTACCGTGGGGAGGTTGGACATACGGGTCACCCCGGTCTGCAAGGCATTGAAGGTGTGTGTGCGATGAAATGGAGCGGTTTCATGATTTGACAACCCAAGTTTGCCTTTAAAGCCGAGATGCACAGGCGGGCAGTAGAGGTTTTAAACTTTTGGAAATTTGTTATTTTAGAGATTAAACCAGTTTGGATTGAGAACTATAAAGGATCAACAGATAAAACAGATGAATGTGTGTATGTACGTACGTACGTATGTATAAGGATAATGGGTGTAATTATGAATTGTTAGGTTCGCTAAAAGTTCCCCTTTGTGATTCTATAGGTCGTCGTGGTAACCCCGGTATTTCTGGTTTACCTGGGATGCCGGGCCGGAGTGTCAGCGTGGGCTACCTGCTGGTGAAGCACAGCCAGTCAGAGCAAACCCCCATGTGCCCCGTGGGCATGTCTAAAATCTGGGATGGATACAGCCTCCTGTATTTCGAGGGACAGGAGAAAGCCCATAACCAAGATCTGGGTAAGTGGCATGCTTACTCAACTAATGTTTTTAGTTCAAGTTTTTTTTGTTTTAGAAGATCTAGATCTAGAAGATGAAGAAAATACCCAATATCTCTTTTTTTTTTTAGGATTGGCTGGGTCCTGCCTCCCGCGGTTCAACACCATGCCCTTCCTGTACTGCAACCCTGGGGATGTGTGCTACTACGCCAGCAGAAACGATAAGTCCTACTGGCTGTCAACAACGGCGCCGCTTCCCATGATGCCGGTGGAGGAGGGCGGGATCAAACCGTACATCAGCCGCTGCTCGGTGTGCGAGGCCCCGTCCGTTGCAATAGCAGTGCACAGCCAGGACATCACCATCCCACAGTGCCCACTGGGATGGCGCAGCCTGTGGATCGGCTACTCCTTCCTCATGGTAAGTGGCGTAATTTGCAAGTCATTGTGCCCGTACACCCCGTCCTTTATCCATGTCAATCAATGACCAAATAAATGTATTCTATTCTAAAATGATTCATTTGAATTAAATGTATGCCAGTCGACACCACATTTGATTTTTAATCACTTTGGGCCTTATTCAAGAAACATGCGAAACAGGTCTACTTACGAACATTGCCTCTATTTTCCTCATCTGAATTGAATGCTCTTCAGTATGCTCACAATTTGTGTGTTTAGAAAGACATTATGCTGATGGGGATTGCACTTACAATGCCTTGTTCTTTGGGCAAAATAAATTACAATAGGATCCAACAGGACATTAACAACCAAATATGTCAGTAGACTTCATTTTTTGACTTTATAGGATAATCGTGCCATGGGAAGAGAGCACTTCTCTCCTCTTCTATGGTCTTTTCACTATGGCTTATTTGCACACAACCCGTAAGTCTGCCCTTCAAGGTTTTGATAGCAGATCCACCGATGGAATTCGACACGAAGAGGCACGTGCATAGTGTTGGGGAACAGTCGGCATCATTCATCGTCTCGTTGAATCAATCTTGTTGTTTCATGAATCCCACGTTGGCATTTCTGACACAGCTTCTCATGCATCTTCTTACAAAAGTGACGTTGTGAACGGGGCCCCACTCTTCTGTTCCCACAGCACACGGCCGCAGGGGACGAAGGGGGAGGTCAGTCCCTGTCGTCGCCTGGATCCTGCTTGGAGGACTTCCGCACAACGCCTTTCATCGAGTGCAACGGAGGCAAAGGCACCTGCCACTACTTCGCCAATAAGCACAGCTTCTGGCTCACCTCCATCGACCAGGCCTTCCAGAGTGAACCCGCGTCAGAGACTCTCAAAGCCGGCCAGCTCCTCTCGCGCATTAGCCGCTGCCAGGTTTGCATGAAGAACCTGTGAGCGAGGGCTTTGCAAACACAACTTTGGACTCTCAGAAACACTAGCCGGAAGACATCATTGCAAAGACATTAATCTCGGAGACGAAAGGACAGCGAGAGGCTTTGAGCTGTTAAGTGGCCCGCTGTCGGTAACAAAATAGATGCCCGATCCTGAAGTCAACAGCAATGTCGAAAAACGTGTTTTGTTTAAAATGGTGCTTTTTTTTTTTTTTTAACTTATTACCTCAACCACTATGAAACATTTAACACATCAGAGGATGTTCACTACAGCTGAACCAAAGATGCCCATGTGTGTGCACTGCTTAAGTTAGAACTACTATCTTAGATTCCAGGATACCCCGGCAATACCACTAATACTGCTTTCCACCCCACTGTACATAATGTCTTGTTTGAGGTCTTGACTGTGTTTTGATCGACACGCTTGACAGTATTTTTTTGCTTGACTATCATTACTATAACAAAATCTGACATTTCTAAGAATGAAAAATGTCTCGCTTCAAGTTGTGTTTATGTTGTTTTTGTTTTGTTTATTTTACACGTTTATCTACCATCTCTGAAATGTGTATATCAATAGATTTAAGTTCTTTTATATACCATTTGGTCGGAACCAAAGCACTGATTTTCTTCCCTTTATTTATGTCTGCGGAGATTTACTTAATTTACTTCCTTAAAGAGCATGTTTCATTTCTACGACACAATCACTTTCCTTTTTCGATTCCTACTGGCAGTGTGCCAGCTGCAAGCCGCCCAGTATACTGAATGTGAACAGCTCTGTTCAAAGGTCTAATCCGAGGATTTGAAAGCAGCAAAGCTTTTCACCTACCGCGTTCAGTAACTGGGTCTGATCTTGATACTCCGAACAAAACACATTCTTTTGACAATTTAATTATGTTTATTGAGAACAGCATCCATCTGGCCATTTATTCCAACTCAATTATGTTGATTTTCAGAGTATAAAATCATTGCATTGTAAACATAACAAATTAAAGGGTTTTTTTTCTTATACATCTGTTTCTTGCATTTACTTGATTACATCTATCCATTTTTAACCAATATTCTTTTTTTTTTTTTTATTACTTTCACAGGGTGAAATAAACTGCATCAATGACATTAAAAAATAAAATACTTTATTCTCATAGAATCTAAAAAATGATCAGACATGTACAATGTGTGTTTAAATACATTTAAAGCTACTGAACAGTGCAGAGTGTGTGCAAATTAGAAGTAAAGGATCATTATCTAAACTGATAACAGTATGAGTATAATGTGATTGGTGCAAATCATTCAATCCTTTAAAAAAAAAAAAAAAAAAAAAAAAAAGGGACTATATTCAACTTTTCACTGTGCCGCAAAGACAAATTGTGCCATTAAAAAACCAAACAAAACAAAAACAAAAAACACGGTGACATAATCAGTCAAAAAAATAAGACAAATAGTGGAATTTGTACTGTGAAATTTCAAGGCATTAGTAGTCTAGGTTTATATTAATTGACACTAAGCGCAGTCTCAATCATGTAGAATTGAAATGTATAAAAGAGTAGAATCCAACATCCCAAAAGAAAGTGACCAGTATTGCTAACACACTTATCATGTAAATACCTTTGAGCATTATAAAACAAGCTGTGTTGTCTTTCCTTTTATTGTCTGGCAGTGTTACCAATCAGTTAATAACTAATCTCTGCATAAGGCCACAGGGTCTCTTGGGTGATCAATCACTTGTAGATTTCTTTAAAAAGCACCCAGCTTTCTTCTCACCATCCACTAGCAGCAGGAAGTTTTGGTCCGTTTACCACTGGCCCCCCTGTAATCTCCCAGGTCCACTGTAGGGGATCCCTGGTTCTCATTCTTATTCCTCAGAATGGAAGGCAGCATCAAGTCAAACAGTGTCTCAAACAGAATATCCACATTGAACCCGGTCTTGGCGCTCGTCTCAAAGCACATCTGGTCTGCGGGCAGGCTGCTCTGCTCGTCAAGGCCCTTATAGCGTAATATTCTCCCGTAGAACGCCATCGCTTCCTCGTGGCTGACCTGCTTGTGTACCATCAGGCTGGAGAGGGAGGTGGGGGTGGCGGGGGAGGCAGGGGGCGTAGGACAGGCGGAGGGTACCTGCGGTTCCGTCGGGTCCTCATCGTCACCAGGGTCCTCAGACGCCTCGGCCAGCTGGGCCTTGGGGTCTGTGAGATCGGCCTTGTTTCCCACGATGGCGTAAATGCAGTCGTGGTTGGCGGTGTCGGTCAAGGAGAGGAAGCGCTCCTCCAGTTCGGCCAGGCTCTGCCAGTTAGTGACGTCGTAAGTGAGGATGACGGCGGACGCACCTCGACAGTACATGGAGCCCAAACCATGGAACTGCTCACGGCCTAGGAAACACAAGCAGATATCAATCGCACGGGTCTCTCAGTACCTCAACGCGTCCAATCCCTGAAGCTTCACAATACACAACACCAGGGCACGACACTGTCTCCACACAGGTTCCAGAGGCACAATATGCCATATTCAAAACAAATCCCATAAGACCTCAAGAAACACAATGTCGCTGAACTCTATTCATTTGGAAGGTTCCAAAGTTTACCAAGCCATTACTAAATGTTCTGGGGGTTCACAAAAGCACAGTCAGAGCAACGTTGTGCAACTGGAGAAAGTACTGGAAAGCGGTGAATCTCCCCAGGAGTGGCCTTTATGCAGAAATCATCCAGTGAGTAATAGATAAAACGCCACCCAGGCTTGGATGTTCCATGACCTCTTCTAATTAATAAATTAAATATTGTTTTTTTTTGTCTCACACAGGGTCCCTTATGTCATATTTGACACATATTTGGTTGAAAATCTATAACATCCCGTGAACAATATTGAGAAATGCAGGAAGTCAGACAGGGGACAAATCCTTTTTCACAGCACAGTGTGTGTGACTGTTAGTCATTTGTTTGCCCAGGCACCATTTTGTCTGATACCACAGATTTTTCATTTAACGTCTAATATTCTGTGACAGATAGCCTCCGGCAAATAAGATCTGTTTTGCACGGATTATACGTAACCGCAGTACCGGTTCTAAAATGCATTAGGAAGACACTATAATAAATAACTACGATAGAATGATTAAAAAACGTGCGCGGTTTGAAGTTTAATTTACAATAACCGTAGCCGAAATGAAAAGTCTGTAAAGGAATTTTCCTGGTACAGAGGGAACGCTGCCTCCACACCACCCTTACTGATTAACAGTGTAAAGCAGTTGTCATTTGACAGGAAAAAGAGGAAACTGTGTTTTTAGGGATATGAGAAAGAGCAGCTGACACTAGTGGTACAGTTGTGAAACTTGGCAGAGACCAACGTCAAAGCCAGCGTTTCATTATCATTATAGAAGTATCATTATAACCAAAAAAAAAGGGAACAAAATCCATGCGTTCCCTTGAGAAGAAACTCAAGAGTGAACGAGAGGTTAAATCAGAGTCACGGTCCTCGGACACTGCCGCTCTAGCTTGTTCTTTCTTGGCGCTGTCATGGGGCTGGTATAAGGAACCGGTCGCGCAGCTGAATCGCCTGCAGCTTTCGACGTCGAGTTACCGAAAAACTAAACCGTTGCTTACGTCGCGGCCGACGGAGGCAGATTCACCGCCGGGCAAGCCGCAAAAGACAGAGCCTTCGGCGGCGGCGCCTTTAATCCTCCGCGCTTTCCTCAACAACCGCAACGACATGACTCAGCGCTGACGCGCAGGCATTTTTTGCAACCCCCCCCCCCCCCCCCCCCCCCCCCCAAATTGAAGAAGTCAATCGTACTGTGTCATAACGCTGGAGGTCATGGGGAGAAAGAGCACAGGCAGGAAGTGGTACTCTGGTGATACAATGAGTAGCCTACTTATCTTGATGGTAAATCAACATCCCGGCCTTTTTACCCCAGGGCCCCTGTATAAGCTAATATTTGCAAAACCCTGTAAATAAGGCTGACACCGAAAAATAAATGTGATACAGACAATTGTCAATTGTCAAATTGTCCGGCCCAGTTGACATAATAACTTAAAAGCACTGATTTCCTGACGCTAGATATGTCTGGATCGCAAACACGCAACATATTTTTGGAACGTTAACAGTATTAAATGACACGGCAATCCCCTGCATTCGTCCGTGCCCTGTTTTGAACTATGAAAGGGCATTCCAGGGCCCAAAGAAGAATATCAGGAAAACGTGCGATCACTGCAGATCCCCCGGAACGTCCCCTTTTCCAAAAAGACACTGAAAAACGCAGTCCAAGTTGAACACCCTCGTCTGTATCTCGACAAACAGCGTGCTTTGACAAAAAAAAAAAATTAAAATGAAAATAGTCTGTGACTCTACTCTGTTCTTCTCTTCCGTGAGGGCTGAACCCCGAACCATGGTTTGTTTTCATGTGGAGTTTATTCATTTGTGTGTGACGTCATAATTTAGTTGCGTGTGGCCTTGTGTGAGACAGGTCAACGACCAGCATGTTGTCAGGTCACGGTTAGAATTTTAATCCAAAATAATAATAATAATAATAATAATGACAATAACAATTCACAAAGTCAACACACTTTCCACCCGGCGGAGAATCAGTTTGACGCGTGAAGAAAATAAACAGATATATTTTACAAAGTTACGTCTTTCGTCCATTTCTAGTGAGGTAATAACGGGTTGAACCTGGACTTAGGGCCCGGCTTAAACAGCGCGGACCATAAACAGACAGTCACGTTGGATAATGAGGTCAGAGCTGTTCTGCAGTATTGAAAAACACACCAACAATTATGAAATATGAGGCGACGCTGTTGCTCGACAGTACTTTGTGGGCGGCGAAGGTGAAATAAAACGGTGGCGGCGCGACGTGCCGCCGGGTGAACGGCGCCGCGGGAAGAGAAGGGGTTTTTAAGTGGAATAAGCGGGGGGGGAAACAAAAGCACGTCGTTTTACCTGCCGTGTCCCATATTGAAATGTTGTAGGGCCCCCACTGTTTGAGGAAGAACGCCCCCCCGACCGTGCTGACGGTGTCCGCGAACTTCCGCTCCGTGTACCTGTGGAGCAGGGACGTCTTCCCCACGTGCATGTCCCCCAGGATCACCACCTTCACGTCGGGCTTCCTCATCTTCGAGAGCTCGGGCATGGCGGTGCCGGAGCGCGTCCGCGCGGATCCCCAGCGGCGTCGGAACGCTCGGCTTTAACGCGCGCTCGCTCCGCGGCGGGTGACGCCGCGCTCGGGATGCGCCATCGCGGGGGGGGGCGGGGGGGGGAAAGGTCGGGAAGGCGACGCCGACGCGCCCGGGGCCCCGCAAGTTGAAGCGAGGGGAAGTGGGACGGGAAGTGGGCAGGGGCGGCGCGGGCGTCGCGAGTGAGCCGTCCGCCGCGAGCGCAATCCGGAAGCGGCTCACACGCGGGGGGGGGGGGGAAATCCCGACTTCTGTTGCAAGGTAAGTGGGAGGCCGGTGCCTTCGGGAACGATTCCTGAGGCGTGGGGCTTACGTGGGGTTTACGCGTCCGTGTCCCGTCAACGTTTGAAGTGTTGACGCTGGCAGACGGGTCGTTTCGTTTGTGCGACTCGCAACTTTGCACCCCTCCGCCGGGATAAATCACTTTGGGAGAGCCGCGGTCTAAAATGTCATCTGGGATCCACGGTCGACATTCTTCTCCGTGAATGAACGAATCACGACGCAACGAAACGGTTGTCGTCAAGATTTCCGAGTTCACAACTCCCAACAGTCCGATAAACGAACGACTCTTTTTTTTTTTTTTTTACTGAGTGGGCCTTCAAGAACCGAATCTGAACACTCCACCCTGGGAGAAGCCGGAGCTTTTGTTTAACTGGAAAAGGGGGTACGCTCGATTTGTGTCAGGGCTCGTCCCGGTATGCGGCTGTTGTGTTCACCGCCTAAAAGCATTTTAAGAAGTGGCTGGCGATGTCAGGACCGTGAAATGTCTCCAGAATACTTTTTAACAAAATGTTTTCAATAAGATCAATTAACTCGTTCCATGTGGATGTGACGTCATTTGCGATGCCAGCGCTTCTGACGTCTGTCAATGGAAGTGGTTTGAAAGTTTTACGTGCTCTCCAACATTGATACTAAAGGGTTTGAGTTATAGTTATAGTGTGTGTGTGTGTGTGTGTGTGTGTATGTGTGTGTATATATTAGAGAGAGAGAGAGAGTTATATATAGTTATATATAAAGTATATATAGAGTATATATATATATATAGATCTCTCTCTCTCTCTCTCTCTCTCTAATATATATATATATATATACATATATGTATGTATGAATGTGTGTGTATATATATATATGTGTGTATATATATAGAGTTACATGTAGTTAAATATATATAGTTATATGTATATATATATATATATATATATATATATATATAGAGAGAGAGAGAGAGAGAGAGAGAGAGTTATATATAGTTATATATATATATAAAGTATATATAGAGTATATATATATATACATATATATATAGATATCTCTCTTTCTCTCTCTATATATATATATAACTATATATATATATATATGTATAGAGTTACATGTAGTTAAATATATATAGTTATATGTATATATATATATATATATATATATAGAGAGAGAGAGAGAGAGAGAGAGAGAGAGAGAGAGAGAGAGAGAGAGAGAGAGAGAGAATAGACAAGTGGGCGGTTATACGAAAACGTACCATGTTGTGTCGCTGGAACAAAACCACTCTGTAAATCTGAATGAACAATGAAATCAAATTTTAAAATATATCATTTAGTTTCCATTATATATCATATATATATCATTTTTATTTTGTTTTAAAAGAGTTTTAAACTTTTTTGTGTGAAGCATCTTGCAAGAAAATGTAAGAATGGCCTGTCCCTCAGTATGATTTTTGTACTTTTCCTAGCTATTGAAGCCAAAATAGGCCAAACTATAATATAAAAACTTTAACATATATAAAACCTCAAGTGTTGTTTCATTACTCATGAATGGGTTTTATTCTTAATATCTGTAAAATGTTGAAAAAAACAACAATTTAGTTGGGTCCCCTGGTTGTCGTCAACCCTGTTACCTTTAATGGAAACACCCCTTCAGAGATAATGGACTGTTCCGAAAGTTGCCCAATTTCCAAGAAGTGAAATCCTCTGCCCTTTACAAAGTTGATGGTGAAATGACAAGTGTCCTCTTCTTTAAATTATTTTTTTAAGAGGACATTTACTTGTCTTTAAAAAGAACAGTTGTCTTTCAGAACAATCCATTATCTCTGAAGGGATGTTTTCATTAAAAGTAACAGGGTTGGCTTTTGTGTGTTTTTGTTAGAACATTTTGCAGCCTCACAGCAAGTTGGTCCTGGGTTTCACTCCCACCTGGGGCGCTGTTGGCACCGTGCTCCGGGTGGGTTATCTCCCAATTAGGAGCCTTTCTGTGTGGCGTTTGCATGTTCTCCCCGTGCTCACATGGGGTTTCCTCCACCTAACGTCAGTGAGGACCCCCACCAAAAACATGCACACATCTTCGTCTGACCAGCGATGGATATATGGAACCAGGTCCCCTGGGCGCGTCGTCGAATGCTGCCCACTGCTCCTGGCGGCCCCCCTGGATGAAGGACAAGCCAGGATGGGTCAAATGCAGAGGCCACATTTCACCGGCCCCATGCAAAAAGCATGTGCGTGTGTGCGTGCATGTGTTGTAGTGTGGTGTGCCGTGTGACAGTTAAAGATTATTCATTCAATAGCAAGTAAAAGTAGAAATATTGAGTTGCACAGGTGTGATAAAGTTCTGAAAATCTCATCTCCACCGAGGATTGTTTTTTCCGGTTCTAGAATGCTGTGATTAAGGGGGCATTCAGAGTTTTTGGGTTCCGCTGTGGTTCCTCGCCGAGATTGTTGACCAGTATGGGGAATGTGTGTGTAAACAGGGGTCCCACTGATTGCGTTTGAGGGGCACAGCAGATACAATATTAGGCTTTTGTTTCTTCTGTTAAGGCTGAACATCTTCAATAGATCATTTAATTGTGATGTAATTTCGTCATCCTTCATGATTTGAATAGAACAATTGGTTTACATTTACATCTGCAGTATCATCACCATTTTTTAATAATGCTTCTAAGCTAAAACCTTCCAATAAATCTGTCTCCAAAATATTCTGATTAGTGATGTTGAATTAAAGGTTTATGAATGTCCTATTATAACTTCATTACACCAATAACTGTAACTTAAGCAGTTTAACAAATATGGTAACTGTTAGCTGTTAACTGCCTATAATATTCTAATATCATTGAAAAAATGAAAAGACAAATGTAAAATCCACAAATTTTATATGTTAAGCAAAAGAGACCAGTAATCCACAAAAAAGGGGGGTATTACTATTTTGTTTCGAAAACTTTTTCTTAAAACAGAAGATGCTGTGAAGGTGTCAACTGTAAATGAACATATTCATCAATGTAAAACAGTAAACTATTCAATATTCTCACTTTACAAACACACTTAGTGTAATAAGGGCGCTTTTATCTTTCATAGTAAATCAGATTTGTTTGAAATATGGATTTAAAACCTTATCAACAGTAATTTATATGTCAGTAACAGGGTTGACACATATACATGTTGATTATAAGTGAAATAAATTTGAAATAAGAGATAGCACGGGACATTTCCTGGGGGTAAGAATCTAGTCCATCCAAAAAGGGGCTTAAAGTGTTTCAAAACAGTACTTTGAAAATTAAACATTAAGAATGGGAAAAGGCACGTTTTTGGATAATGACCCAGCTATTTTTGACCTGAATTTTTACATATTTTTTTATCTGCAGAAATATTATTAGAAATATTAATATTTATCCCATATTTATGTAGCTGGCACTTTATAGAGACAAGAATGCACTGATTGTGCACTCAAACTGTCAATATCTTACAATGATTATTATAAAACCAACAAATGTACATATATCAATCTTGCCTCTTCAGTTTTTCCTTCAAGTTGTTTATGTGTCGTTTACAAATCAACATTTCAAAGTGTTTATATGGCCAATACTACTCTGCAAAAGCAGTCATCATGTGCTTTAATAAATAATGGCTTATACCAGGAGTCTCAAACCACAGGCCCTGGGGCCAGACAATTTAATGTGGCCCGCTACATGGTGATAATTTATTGATAAATCTATCATCAAATATTTTTTTCGAATCACAATACTTAATTAATCCACACGCGTACTGAATTTATTCCAATATAAAACAGAATTAAATCGATTATAAGAGAGCAATTTCTAACAGGGTTGTGAGGCGATTCAATGATGCGAAAAAATAAACAGGCCGGTTTTCCCTTGAAGTTCGACACAGGCAAACTGGCCGGTGGCCCCCAGGTCACTGTCCTCATCCTGTTTGCTTCCATTGAAACAAATCATTCAACATGTGCACTCATTAGATAAGGCATTTAAACCTTTCACTGAAGCATATAAATTACAACGCATGCATTCTAACGCAGCGCTGTCATAATCTCGCAATAGCTGAACAAGAAAACGAGAAGATCACGCTGAAAACGCACAAAGCCGCCCCTGCAAACCCCCGCTGAAAACGCACTAAGCCGCAAATGGGACTTCTGTCGACAGGTTGAGCAGCTTCAAATACCTGGGAGTCCACATCACAGAGGACTTAACATGGACTGTACACACAGACACTCTGGTGAGAAAGGCGAGGCAGCGTCTCTACCACCTCAGGCAGCTGAGGAAATTCCGGGTCTCGGTGAGGATCCTCAAGTCCTTCTACTCTGCAGCGGTGAAGAGCATCCTGACAGGCAACATTACTGCCTGGTTTGGGAGCTGTACTGCTCAGGACAGGCGGGCCCTGCAGAGGGTGGTGCGTTCAGCTGAACGTACCACTGGAACTACCCTCCCCCCCTTGCAGGAGTTATACACCAGGAGGTGTAGTAGCAGAGCCCGCAGGATCATGAAGGATCCTCACCACCCCAACAACAGACTGTTTCAGCTGCTGCGGTCAGGCAAGCCTTTTCCTGCAAGCCATTAGAACTGTCAATGCTGACCTCACCAGGGGTCCTCACTGAGCCACACACATAGGCTCCACTACCTACTGTACTGAAGGAAGCATACTGTACCGCATACTGTGTCACTGTTCAGGGTTGTTCGTGATGCTGTATTGCTGCACCGTACTGTTGTATACTGTGCTGTATTATCCCAAACACCACCTCACTTTATTCACATTCACATGCCACTTTAATTCACATGCCACTTTAATGCACATATCTGTATATACATTATTGCCTATTCCATATACATAAGCATATTCCCTCTATCTATTCCATTTTATTTTTATTGTATTTTAGTTTATTCCATATATTTTTATTTTTATTCTATACGTATTCGACTCACTGTACTACGTTTTAGGAGGCAGTTAGTTGTTCTATTAGAAAGAAATTTTTCCTAGGACATATTGTGTGTTATCACCGGGTGCGTTGCATTACATTTCACTGCATATATGTATGAAAGCATGTGTATGTATGTGACGAATAAAAAATCTCGAATCTCGAATCTTGAATCTTGAATCTCGCTGGGCGGCGCGTTTCGTTCGGGGAGACGGGGGCGCGCCGCTCGAGGTGTGGCGGCCCCTTTAAGAGGTTCGGCCAATGGGGGGCGGCGGGGGGTGGCAGCGCCGCGTCCTCGTTTCTTCCGGTGCCGTGTTGTGGTCGTGTCGCCCACATGCTCCGGCGAGCCGCCTCGCTGCTGCTGCCGCTGCCGCCGGCCTCCTCACGCCGTCCGCGCCTGGGTAAGAGGAACCGGGCGGCGTGCGAATCGCGGCGCGTTCGTGGCTCGCATCTTGCGGTGAACGGCCGGGATGCCGCGGGAGATCCGGCTGCTCGTCTTCTGCGGCTCCGCAGTCGCGCTCGCGGTCGTTACGACGCTGGGCTGTTTCGACGGGGGAGGTAAAGTAAAAGGTCGAGGCGCCGCAGCGTTCGTTTCCATCGCCGCCGCCGCCGCCGCCGCTGTTGCTGCTGCTGTTGTTTTCGTGATCACGGCGGCGTCACGTTAGCGCCGCGCCTCGTGTCGTGTCAAACTCGCCCCGGCGGTTTGACAGTCTGCGGGTGATAGACGACCGTACCTCTTCGGCGACTTGGTCCTCGACGAGTCGACCCGGTACGAAAAGAGTCGTTCCGTCTCCCCGCGCCTTTGTTTATCCCCCTCCCGGTTGGCGGGATGAACGAGTCCGGAGAGTCGGTTGTCTTGTCTGGGGTTTTTTTTTGTTTTTTTTTAATTTTATTTTTTTGCCGCAGTGACTCCCGACTCCCCTGAGATTCCCGTTCGCTCCGCACGACTCGCACACGAGTCTCGCGTCGCCGCTGAGGGGACACTAGGACCCCGCGGAGGGCTGAGCGTGGCCGGCGGGGCATGGCGGAGACGGGTTAGGTGGCCCTCTTAACAACTGATCCGAGGTCAGTGTTACGGCGATGGTGCGACGGACCCCTTCGGCGAGCGGGCGTTGAGGCAGGTCCCAAGCCAGTCGGACCGCAGGAGGAACGGGCTGCGTTGGTTATGACGTAGGAGGGGTAGAGCTAGTCGGCGCTGCTTCGGGGTTGGGGTTAGCATCGGGGGAGTTGCTCGAAACAAGCCGTCGAATTGTCCAGAAGTTGGGGAAACTGAGCGCGTAATCGTCCCAAGTTGGCCGCCTTCACGACCGGGAGGCAAGGCAAGCACCGGCCGCCCGTCCGTCATCGCCCGCGGTCTCGTCGTCCGTCCGCCACTCCGCTAGTCTGGGTCCCTGGTAGGGAAGCAGCCGCGCTGCCCTCCACGATGCAGGCGAACAACACCCGGGGGTTTCTGTGGTCGGACGTGGAGACCAGAACGCTGCTGAACATCTGGGGGGAGCAGGACATCCAGGTGGCCCTGGACGGAAACTTCCGAAACAGCTTTGTCTACCGCGACGTGGCCCGGCGGCTGCTGGCCACCGGCTTCGAGAGAACCCCGGAACAATGCCGAGTGCGGATCAAAAGTCTCAAGCGGCAGTTCCTGCTGGCGAAGGAGGGCAACATCAGGAACAACGGCCAGTACCACAAGATATGCAAGTTCTACGACACCATGGAGAGGATCTTGAGCAACCGCCCGACGATCGATCCCCAGGAGTTTATTGACGTCGGGGCGGGTATGGAGGACACGGCGGACGGCCTGGAGGAGGATGGGGAGGATGGTCAGGACACATACTCTGGGAGCATGGGGGAGTTCCCCATGCCGGCTGAGACAGAGGTCAAGTTGGAGTATCCCACTGTTCCCATTCCCATTCCTGTTAAAGTGACAGTGGGGAACAATAGTGAGTACATGCTCCTCGCCGACCCGCATGAACCTCTCTAAACCGGTGTGAACACGTCCTAGCCTGTGTGAATTCCTCTCTAAACCTGCGTGATCCTCTCTAAAAATGCATGAACCCCTCTAAACCTGCAGGGACCCCTCTTAACCCACAGGAACTCACTAAACATGCAGGGACCCCACTTAACCTGCATGAAACTATACATCCGATGCAGTACACATTATCTGCTACAAACTGCAATAAACATAACGCATCGTTTTTAACTCAGGCATCTTGACCCTCCGCTTGCAGGTTCTTCAGCGCGACCAAATAACATCCAATCGGCTACAACTTTGAACTCCAGTAGGCCTAAACGGCCCAGGAAAAGACGGGCCAACTTCCCCATGGAGAAGCTGATGGAGCAGTTCCTGGAGCAGAGCGCCCAAGCCGAGGAGAGCTTCTACCGGATGGAGGAGCAGCGTTTGCAGGCGGAGGAGCGGCGGCGAGAGGCCGAGCACTCGCGGGAGCTTCACATGCTCCACATGCTCGGTCAGATGTTCTCTGGGATCTCCTCTGCCAGCCCCGTGTCTGCAGCCCCGTCTTCCAGGACCGTGCCCCCTGCCCACGGCCCTGTGTACCCCAGTGCCTCGCCCACCTGCACGCGTGGACAGTCCAGTCACCTCAGACACACTTCACCTCAGGCAGGCTGTTTCCACCAAGAGAGTCGGCCGTTGAACTCAGACCCCTCGGCATTAGGTACAGGCTTCAGTGTCCTCCGTGGAGCCTGAAGCTGGATTAGCACAGTGTGAAGAAGGGGAAATGGCGATGCAGCGCCATAGGCGGTGCAGTCTGTTAAAACTGAAATCATGTTTGTGTTAGGTGGATTGTCAACACCAGCTGCACTAACACGATTCCATTTGTGCATCAATTCATGCCGCTTTATTATTATTATACATGAGAAAGGCCTGATAAGGTGACATAGTGTCCCTCTACACTTATAGTCTTCGATCATGTTTTTTTCCCCCCCTGCAGTGTTCGAACGCTTCTCATGCCTTGGGTCTACATCATACAGAGGTATGGATGAAGAAACGCTCTCACTGGTGAAAACCATGGTCCCACCACTGACATCCAAAAAGCACAAGGGACAAGACGGGCGAGTTGGGATCATTGGTGGTTGCAAAGAGTATGTTGCACCGAAGCTCTATATGGTTTATGTGGTATATTCTTTTTAGTTTGGCTTCTCTGTTGAACTTTTTGTTTTTAATCTCTTTGCATTCTTTATGTGAAGGTACACAGGAGCCCCATACTTTGCTGCGATCTCTGCTTTGAAAGTGGTAAATAATAATAATAATAATAATAATAATAATACTTTGTTCTAATTATGCTTTCTGAAATGTTGTGTTGGTTTTTTTTTGTTGTTTTTTTATTAACAAATGTTGACCAGTCTTGTTACTTGTTAATTGCTGTAAATCTTGGGTTTGATCCAGTGACAGTGACTCTCTGTCCTCTGTCCAGGGTGCAGACCTGGCCCATGTATTCTGCACCAGGGATGCTGCAACCGTTATTAAATCATACAGCCCCGAGCTAATCGTTCACCCTGTACTGTAAGTGTTAAATGGAACACTGACTCATATGGTAAATTGCATTTTACAGGCCTGTTCTTTGTTTATTCATGTACTTAAAAACATTTGAATACTGTGTAAATGCCAGTTAACATATTTTCAGATTATTCACTGCACACATTCTAATGTAATCCACACATACAAATGCCAGCCACTTGTTTGAGCTACTAAAACGTTACTTTGGCTTAAAAACAATGCCATAACATCACAGAACGGCCCAAAAATGCCTTGGTTACTTTGTTTTGGTCAGAACAGGTTGTAGGTGTAGAGGAATTGGTCAACCTGCCTTTTTTTTTTTCTTCCTTTTTTTTTTAAGCAAAGTAAAGATTGGAAACGGCTTCGTAATAAATTAGTATGCCTTCTATGTATACACAGCAGTGTTATAGTTGGGTACCAAGGGCATGTGGGTGTATAAAAATATCTTATCTGAATATGATCTGTATCGAGGCATTGCCTTTTATTTGTTATACTATGACAGTATGCATGTTAACGCCTTCTGTTTTTAACATATGGAATGCGTATCAAGCGATGGCCCCAATGCAGTGGAGGAGATCGAGAAGTGGCTTCCCAGACTGCACAGTCTTGTGGTTGGACCGGGACTTGGCCGAGAAGAAGCATTACTGAACACAGCAAAGGCATGTGAAATACAACACATTACTGACAACCATTTTCAGTGATTTGTCATCAGATATGATCTCTAAATAAAACCTTTTTCTCTTTTAGGAGGTGATTGAAAAGTCAAAAGCAAGAGATATTCCGATAGTCATTGACGCAGTGAGTATTACCTGGATTAGATAAATAACAATACATTAGCATATTGCCAGCCAAACCAATTAAATTAAATTTGAAAAGACAGTCAAACTTGCTACGTGTATGTGATGTGTGTGTTTTGTTTTTGTGCAATGTTGTTTGTTTGCAACAGGATGGATTATGGCTGGTTTCTCAGCAGCCATCTGTTATTCAAGGTTACCGGAAGGGCATCCTCACCCCTAACTTCATGGAGTTCACACGGCTATACGAGGCATTGGTCAGTCTTAAACAACATTCAACCGGCTAATAATAAGCATTCTGTAATCTAAAAGTGATACATCATAATAAGTAATAGAATATGTTCTCTGTGTATGTCTGTCTTATCACCTTGCTCTTTCAGCACCATGAGCCGATGGACAGCAGTGATCACCAACACAGTGCCATGCAGCTCAGCGTCGCTATGGGCAACCTAACTGTGGTTCTCAAAGGGGAAAGGGATCTTATCACAGATGGAAGCAAAGGTTAGTATCACACACAAGAACATAATCTCACTCACATAAACACACATTTCAATCACTCACACACTCCCACCCGCCCCTCCTTTCATTCACTCACTCACACACGTTCACACAAATTGTGCAATAATGTGTGCAATACCTCTGGTACTGTACATACTGTAATAAGATTATTAGCACATAGTAATAATTCATATTTAGAATTAATATACCATAAAAATTTATCCTGTGCATAGTATCACATTTTGTATGTCTATATCTGACTATTGCTGTTTTTATTTTTTATAGCTATTTATTTGTGTGTGTGTGTGTGTGTGTGTGTGTGTGTGTGTGTGTGTGTGTGTGTATATTTTTTTTTTTCACTTATTTTTGTATTTTTATTCTCCATTTTTCAGGCTGTTAAGCTTTTTAATGCTAATGGTTTGCAGTGTAACACACCAAACTTGACCAGAACACAGAAGTCCTCGTATATGTAGATGTCCCTGGCGAATAAAAGTGATTCTGATTATAGGGCATGTGTTCAACACCACCTGTGACCCCAGCACTTGTCAGCTGTGAGCCCCCACCCCACCCCTTTGGACTAATGCACACTTTTTTTCTTGGCTTATACTGTTTGCCGCCATAACACCTGAATTTCCCTCTGGAGATTAATGTAGTCTTATCTCAGCTTAGGGTTGCAAACAGACATTTTGTATGCTAGTGCATGTCTTTTATGCTCCTTATTTATTTTCCTTAGATAACATACAAGAAAGACATTTTGCCCACATATCTACCGGTGTCTGCTGTGCATTTCAGTGCTCTCATGCAGTGTTGGAGGCAGTGGTAGAAGGTGTGGTGGGCAAGGCGACCTCCTCTCAGGATCTCTTGGTGTGCTGGCACATTGGGCATATGCTTCTTCTGCAGGAAATTTCAAAAGGTACTGCCATAGACTCATTGAGTTTAAAGAGATAATATAAAATCTGGAAACATATATTTTTTAATATGTACAATGTTTAATTTAATATAGAATAATTTGTATGTGGCGTGTTTACCAATACTTCTGTAACATTTTGTTATTCTTCCACAGTCCGAATCCATCAATGTTGGCAGCATTTGGGGCGTGCTCTCTTACCAGACAGTGCAACAGTCAAGCCTTCAACCAACATGGCAGATCCACCACGACTTCTGATATGATCTTGGAAATCGGTTCTGCTTTTAAAAAACTCTTTGAGAGTTAACAAAATATAATTTATCATTCATATTGTAAAAATATTTATAGCATACACACGCACTATTTTGTTTCCTTTTTTTGAGCACTGACAAACATCATGTGCCTATAGTAGGTCCAATAGAAAAACGCCCTCCTGGGTAAAAATGTCATGTACCGCCCCCCAACCATCCTTAATAACTGCAAACACACTCTTATCCATGATCAAGGCATCAAGTGGGATTTTGCACTCTCCGTGTGAAATGAAAATGAAAGGAGAAATTGGTGATGAAGTAATTTAAAGACCTATTCGATTTCTAAAATAAAAAAAAAATATATATATATATATGTGGATGTTTGTTGCCTCATGTCTGTCTATAGCAGTAGCAATGCACCTTCCCACCGCCGAGTGGCGCTGTAGACTCAGTCATCCCACGCACCACATGCATTTCATTCATAATTCCCACGAACCGCTTAGAAAGCATTTGTGGCGAGATTGGTGTTGTTGTGGCTGCGCATCGTCAAATGGATTCCATATCTGAATCGACTTCAGGAGGGTCTGGGGATGGATCCACCGCTGCGTCGCATGGCGACCCGGAGATGTGGAGCTTCTGGCGGCGTGACGCCGACCGAGCGCTCCGACTTTAATGGCCGCTTCCTCTGCGCTTCCGCGGAGCGGCGGCCGCGCATGCGCACAAGGCCTCGTCCGACGTCCTAGCGGTTAGCATCGGCGCCGGCGCTGTCTGAGCGGGTACGGGGACGGAGCCAGCGGGAGCCAGCGGTGCCACGGAGGATAAAGCGACCGGCGGCGCGCGTCCCTGCGGAGAAAATCGGGGGGGTGGAATACTCACGAAGGTAAAGCCCCGCGACGAACGGTTGAGTTCTACGAACCCGCTGTGGCGTCCCCACATCCCGCGACCCCCCCACCCCCACCCCGCGCGCTAGCCTCGCTGTTGCTAACGGTTAGCTTCTCCCCACCCCACTTCGGTGTTCCTCCTGCGGGTTCGCCCCGCACGACACCCCGCGTCGGCGTTGGATAGAGAGCCGCGACGCGACAACGCGCAGGTGTAAAAACGCTGCTACTACAGCTCCTGGCCCGCGTGTGTGTGTGTGTGTGTGTGTGTGTGTGTGTGTGACGCGTGGACTTGTTTGCGCCGTGTCTTGTCCGCGGCTAGCGGTGACGACAGAGCGCGGCGGTCAAAACGCACTCGGTGTTTTCCACGCGGCTGCAAACACTCAACGACGCCTGGTTGTCTCGTCCTACGTTGGCCTGAGATCTAAACCCGGGTAATATTAAACAACTCGTCAAACCGCGCGGGGGCGATCCGTGGGAAGGACGCGCAAATCAAACGAAACCGTACACAGTAGTTATCGCTCAGCAGATGCGGTTGCACTGAGGGAGCTGCTGCTGCTGCTGCTGCTGTTGTTGTTGTTGAACTGTTGTCGTGTCGCTGCTGCAGGTGCAGCGGGTGGAGTTCCCTCCGACAACGACGTTGACGATGTTGAACCCGACCAACGGGGATCCGGTCCACGTGGTGGCGAACTACGTTGAGGAATATTTGGATCTGGTCGAATCGCTGCCGTTCGACTTGCAGAGGAACGTGTCGCTGATGAAGGAAATTGATGCAAAATACCAAGGTAAACAATAATAAATAAAAAGAGCGAGTTGTACTTTCTACAAGGTGTCCTCTCGTCCTGTGTTTATATCTTTGCCCAATCGGCCTTTCACCCAAATGACGTCACTCTGAATCATCAACGCCACTGCTTGTGTTGAAATGTTGAATCGTTTTTTTGGCAGATGTCCTGAAGGAGCTCGATGACGCCTACGAACGGTACCGACGGGAGTCGGACCCGCTGCAGCGACGTAGACTTCAGCTGTCCATTCAGAGAGCGCTGATCCGCAGCCAGGAACTCGGAGATGAGAAGATCCAGATTGCCAGCCAAATGGTACGTAACCACCGGCGCTTCCATCTCGGGATGGAGTAGGAATCGGCTTTATATCTGTATTTGTTTATTTTGGGCACCAACTTGACTGTCATTAGGTTCTGTGTAAATCTGCAGTGCAGCATTGAAATGGACATATGTGGAACAGTTGTTACAAGGGGAATTGAGGAATGACATTCTGACACTTGATCATTAACTACTCAATCTGCTCGATACGCATCCTCACCGTCGTGCTATCTTAAAATATCAACTGGTGTCCGACTATTATTTCAGGTGGAGTTGGTAGAAAACCGAACACGACAGGTGGAATGGCACTCAGAGCTCCTCCACTCGTCTCAGGAAACCCCAGAGAGTCATGTTCCGACGACGACCTCCACGACGGCCACCGCGGCGTCCATGATGTCGCCGCCGTCGTCGTCCTCGTCGTCCTCGGCCGCGGCCGCTCCGGGCAAAGCCGGGCATCACGACAAGCGGCGCGACGAGGTGACGCCCGGCTCGGGCTCGGGCGGTGGCGGAGGGGGCGACAAGGCCGGAGGGAAGCGCTCGCGGCGGCAGAAGAACGGCGAGAACCGGGACAGCTACGGCGGGGGTCTGGATCCCATCGAAGACGCCGGCCTGGGGGCCTCCCGGGAAAAGAGGGCCAAGACGTCCTCCAAGAAGAAGAAGCGTTCGAAGGGGAAGTCCGAGCGAGAGGTCTCGCCCCCCGACCTGCCCATCGACCCCGACGAGCCCACGTACTGCCTGTGTGAGCAGGTGTCGTACGGGGAGATGATCGGCTGCGATAACGACGAATGTCCCATCGAGTGGTTCCACTTCTCCTGTGTCGGGCTCCATCACAAGCCCAAGGGCAAGTGGTTCTGCCCCAAGTGTCGGGGCGAGAACGAAAAGACCATGGACAAGGCCCTGGAGAGGGCGAAAAGGGAGCGGGCTTACAGGTAGCCGCTCTGCCGTGCCATGTGAATGTTCATTTTGTGTCCCGTTTGTGTTGGGGGACCCTTGTAAAAAGTTATTTTTGTAAGTGCTACATAGCTGTCAGACATGGGACTCACTTCCTGGTCAGAATCACTTGTGTATTATAGCCATTATGTAATGGAACCTGCATGTTTTCAGACTGCCCTGCACTTACAAGCCCATGGTTATAATTTGTTGTACGATAAGTTGTACCATGCATGCAGTATTACCTTCCTTGTCCATCCTCAATTTACAAATAAAAGATTCATAAACAGTATTTAATTCTATGATATAAGCCAATGAGCTCCATCTCAATTGATAATCTGCTGCAGTCTCAAATAAATCTTTTGTATTCATTTTGATTTCTGGTCTGTTCTGAACATTTACAGGTTAAGTCTGTCTAGTTGCAGATAATGATCAGGATAGGTTTGTTATGAAAGCCCTTTACCAAAGTGGCAGCTCTGACCCTGCCTGTGCACTCTCCAAAATAGCAACGCATCCCCTCACGTGTTGCACTTGTCACTGGGGCTCGATGGTATTTTGCAGTATTACTTTAAGACTTATGTAATATTGTTTACTGCGGAGGGCTTTTGAATATAACTCAACTTGGACTGGAATACGGTCACTCTAAATTTGTATCTCTTTGGCATGAGGTTTATGGTAAGATTCATTTCCTTGATATTCAGATAATTGTTGCTCATAAGGATGCAAGAAATTGAAATCACTAGAAACAGACAAAAGTTGAAACTAGAGCGACAATGGAAATGGCTTTGCATTTCTTATCTGAACACTGGAATTCCACTGAAAGGAAGAAGCTCACTTGTCAATTTGCCTTTTTTATTTACAAGTGCTGAAAAAAATCACATGAGGGTAAACCAGTGCAAAACCTGTACATAAACTGAGATGCACATTTCATCTTATATACACAAGTACGTAACAGGAACGTGAATACACTGTTTCTGTCATGCATGTAACGGTTCACAACACAGCAAAGACATGACTAAGATGTGGGGTTTATGCAGACTAGGCCAAGATGTTTAGGCTTAAAGTTCTCCCCAGGTGAGTGATCAGTTTGGAGCCCAGAAAGTGTTTAAGGAAAATAAAAACAGACAAAGGGGGGAAAACAAGGATCGGGGATGCAGACTGAATACAGATACATCCTTAAACATAATGAGGTTTATTACAGCAAGATAGCACACACAGGCATTTTTGGTAGATGGCCCAAAACAGTCCTTAGTGACAAGATTTCAAAAGGCAATTGCAGCACATGATTCCTTCTCAAAGAAAAAAAAGCTCCTTGTTGAAAAAGGGAAAACAAAAAAAAAAAAAAAAAAAAAAAAACCCCAAAAAGGATTTTCAATGGGGAAAGTGGTGGTAAAGTGCATAAAAGCTTAAAATCAAAAAGGTGTGAAGGGTCCAGAAATTAAGAGGTACTCCACTAAAACTTGCGACACACACACTCACACACAGCTCAAAACCAGTGAGAGCAGCCACGCTGGTTGTGTGGTCAACTGTCTCTCCAGCTCTGTTCAACAATGGCCGACACTCGCTTCTCGTACTCGCGCTTGTTCTCCTGGTAGAGCTGCGCTGCCTGGCTGTTTGCTGGACTGTTGGGGTTTGGTTCATCAAGCAGGGACTTGAAGGGAGGAAAGAAACGGAGAGGGTTCGGATATCGTTCTATATATTGGGGGCAATAATATGCACTGGACGTTCCGCTTTGACGTCACCTACCTGGATAGAAGTTAGAATGGAGGATACATCGTAAGTGGGACTCCAACGATTCTGTAGGATATCCAAACATATACTTCCATCTGCATACACTGTGCAAAAAGAAAACAAAGACATCAAGCAAAATCAAACATCTCATTTCCAGTATTTGCCTCAAGGTGGGATGGGACAACATACATACCATTTGGATGGAACATCTTTGAAACAAATCGTACTGTGGGGGGTTTGTTGGGGTATTCTTCTGTGAACTCTACTGTCAGTTTAAATGTACCTGGGGAGGAGGGCCGTCAAAAGCAAGAACAAGATTTAGATGAAATAAAAAAAATAAAAAAATAAAAATCAGATTTACCAACCCATGAGTGAGACGTGATTTATTTTGAGCACTAAGCCTTGTTTCTTTTTTACACACACACACACACACACACACACACACACACACACACACACACACACACACACACACACACACACACACACACACACACACACACACACACACACACACACACACACACTTAACAAGCATGAGGCCACGGGCACATCCTAACACTCACCATCCTCAAAAGGTGTTCCCTCTGGGCTGCGGGGTTGTTTAAAAAACAAAACAAAAAAAACAGAAACCAGGGTTTACTCATTCCAACTTAACCACAGAAACTATTCATAAACACAAATATGAAGATCTGGGGTCCAGGAAGACAACGATATCTCACCCAAATATGACTGCATTCCACACCATGATATTGTTTTCAGATGGGGCGCCGCTGACACCGGCCGGAGGGTCCTCTTGTAGCCTGCGGAGCCGCGGAGAAAAGCCGCTCGTGACATCAACGCCCATTCATCCAGAGTTGAATTCACAAACTTTTGAACTATTCCCTGGAATCGAATCCTCGCTATCTATCTCAATCAATATGTAAACAAGAGTTTACAAGGAAGCAGAGTTTGTGTTTGTGTCAATGTCCCAGACAAATGGGAGAGATTCCAGCCAAATATTATCTGTGTTTATTGAGATTGAAAACAATTGATAGGCAGGCTTTGTAAAGAATGAATGCATGTCAATCTATAATATTTTTTATTGAATATTTAAAATAAAATTAGTCCCATCAGTTAACACTGTTGTACTAATAAAAATATTAGGAATATTTTAAATTATATAATTATAAATTATTTTTGTTCGTTGTCAATAAGTAACAAGTGTAGCCGCTTTAATTAACATTTCACTAAAATACAATTTTGATAAGCAAAACACAAAATAAATATGACAAGTAGGTGTAATTAAATAATAGAAGTTTGTGGTGTTGAACATCTTGTCGACATATTTTCTACAATGGATATTTACGGTCTGCTTCGGGTCAGACCTTAAATATCCCCAAAAAAACAACAAAAAAAAAAAAAAAAAAAAAAAAAAAAACAGCAAAACTACGGATGTATGTGTCTTTGTCACATTACATCGTCTTTCTGTGTTTCCTCCAGGTCCTGGATACTTTTGCTCTGACACTGCTCCGTTTGCGTTTACAAGCTCGAACTTCAACCTGTTCATGAGGGGCCGGGGCTTATTTCTATGTCAACTAACATGATTGGTTAGAGGTGACAGTTCAGCTTAGATTGTCCAAACTCATTGGCTTTCCGTTGCAACTTGCTGAACGCAGAAATGGAACAGATCTGCGGAAAAATTATACTTTTTTTAAATCAATGTGATCGGGTGGAAAAAAAACATTGTGATAAATTATCATTATATCACACTGCACGAATTAAAATTGTGCTTAGAAGGAATTATTTTCACCGTACATTATGACCGGCGAGATTTAAATAAGTCAGACTTGAACAGATTTTCCCGGTCAAAAAACTGTAATACCTGAAACTTTGCACGGAAGTTCTTGTTCTACTGGTCATTGGCCCATTGAAAATGCATGACAGCGAATAAAACTATTTGTAAGTGTATGTCATGAGTGCCTCAGCAAACTAACACCAATAAGCAAATAAAGAAAAGTTAAATCTATGAAAAAAAAAAAAAAAAAGAAAAGGCTTAAAATCTAGACACATGCACTCGTTTAGAAATGTTGCCTGAAAAGCAGTTTCACGAATTGCATGTGTTGACATTTTTGTCTACACATACTACTACTGCTAGAAGTCATTCGCGAGGGATCGGTGAACGAACCTAAAGAACTGGAGGGAATAGGTCAAAACGGTTTCCTACAGTTCTCTTAGTTCCTTCTATTCGTTCACTGATTCCTTCTTAAGTTATTTTAGTGACGATGTTACTTCAGTTTGTGCGCCGCAAACCGTATTGTGCAGACATTATCAGGGCTCGATAGTAATTGTTACCCGGTTGCCCTGGGCAACCAGAATGTGTGTGGGGGCAACCACTTCATGACCGCTGGTTGCCCCCTTCGGCAACCACATCGACGTGAAAAGATACGGACAATAAATCGCAAAATGTACACTCCAAAATAAATCTATTTGTTGCAGAAGTGCTATTTAAATACTGCTACAGTCGGAACGAGTAGAAAGCAGGAGAGCACGTTATTACAGTCAGGGATGCAAACAACTCATTTTCTGGGCGACTTGTGTGAATCATCCAAATCTATCGGAAGAGTCTGTGGGGGGAGAACTACGTCATCCACGATCGATTAACCAGTGGACACTTCTGATATCACGTTCAGCGCCCCAAAGCGATGCTGCGTTCATGGAACTCGGGAAACCATCGGCTACCACCACAAGTATATTTCAGACCTTTTTTCACTGTACATGTGCATCCCTGTAGTTAACAAAAACCAAGTGTGAAAAAGCTTTTGCGCTGAAACTAGACAGAAAAAAAAAAAAAACAACTTCCACTAAATTGTGTACTTCGAAAACAAACTAAAATAAAAATATACAGGAAACATTGTAGGTCTAGTCGTTTTTTAGTCAATTCGTTCAACTTTTCCAACATATATCCGTCACAATTTAATAACCAGTTCTTATCTTTGTAGACAGCAGTGATAATGAGCGTGGCTCAGACCTCATTTGGCAGAGAGCCACTTTTCAATGGAACGGTGCAAAAGTAGTATCTCCATTTATACAAATATAAGGTAACTAAAAATGGCAACCATAATTTCAGTTTGATGCTTTTGGTTGCCGAACCAAAAATATGGTTGCAATTTTTAGCCTGGCAGCCACTTTTAAAAGCTAGTGTTGAGCCCTGCATTATACATGCATGATCCCACCCATACTTGGCAAAATTGATATTTAGATCAAAGTAAAAATCTTTGTCAGGTTAAATTGTTAAAAGTACTTTTATTTCAGATAGTTTAGATTTAAACGCCGTATCGGTTCAAAAAGGGGCTGCAAGATTAACTGTCAAAAACAGAATATTCCGTATTTAACGGGACGGTTGTCACCCACCCGTCCCGTGGCTTGTTTTTGCTTTTGATTGCTTATTAATAAAATATGAATAAAAAGAGTCACTGTTGATAGAAGGTATTTTTTTTTTATCCACTTTGAACTGGGCCATGTTAGGCTACATAGGTCACAACTTTTAGCCTGACTCTGCTGTAGTAGATTGTATAGGCAGGCACAAACTAATCCAATTTAACAGTGGAAAATTGCATTTCTTAAATTATATGTAGCCTATACCCAGAGCATAATTGAAGGGGGTGGGCAAAGTGGAGTGTCAAACCTTTATTAACATCGTTTTAGCCCGCGGACTTCTGGTGGACTTCTGGTGGAGTTTCGATTCCCCCCACCACTTCGACTCAGACATAATCTTTTACAATACTGTGTGTGTGTGTATGTGTGTGTGTGTATATATATATATATATATATATATATATATATATATATATATATATATATATATATATATATATATACACACATATATACATATATATACACACACACACACACACACACACACACACACACACACACCACATTGTTATAAGCACGTTGTTAACCACCCTGGTACACAGCGCATGTGTAAATATATATTTTATGTCAACGTCAACTTGTACATTTCCTCAAAGGGTCATTGGTAACTTCTGGGTATATTGTTTCTAGTTTTAAAATGTATATTATTATACAATTATTAAATTGTAAGTTCATGGTATAGAACGTTTTTTTTGGGGGGGGGGTGGTTAATTAGGTTGTTGCGCAGCATGCTTTATATTTATCTTTAAGTTTATTCCATTTTTGCATTGATGATCATTTATAACTTTAATATTATTACTTATTGTTTATGTGTGAGCTGCTGTAAAGACGGCATTTTTTTTTTACCTCGGGGATCAGGGAATGATCCATGATAAACCGGTGAAGTCGGGTTTTTGTAAATCAGTCGACGGGATGACGGTGGAAATCCGAGCTGTTAGCCAATGGTCGCTAGCTGAGTGTCGGTGGGCAAGCGGCGTTATCGAGGGAACGACTCGCTCCGCCGTCGAGCAGTTCCCAAACAACTCAACGACCGAGGCGCTCAAAAAATTAAAAGGCACAGCGTCAAACGGAACCTTTTCACGGGCGGCGTTGTCACTGCGGACGGCAGGGCGCTAACAAAACAAGCTAACGGCTAAGCTAGTTGTTTTCGACACACCGCTCCACCATCAGCGTTGCCGTGGGAAAAAAAAACCGACTCACCGTTTAAAATCTCTCATCAGTCGTCTTCTCGCCGGGGTGGACATTGTTTCGATAAGCTTTCTGGCCTGGTACTCGGTTCGGAGATTTCAACGCTAACCGACTTCGTCAAATCCTAGTCAAATTGATAGCGGCTTGTACACCATCGCAGTTGCCGTCGACGGGACCGGGCGACGGGGCTTCTGGCGTCGTTTCCTCGGCTCGTCTAAGCCGAGGCCCGACTAGGCAAACCGCGCGATACCACTTCACCAAGGTGGGGGGGGGATAGTCACGTACTATCAAAATAAATACACGCGTTTCGTAATACTGAGTACGCAAACACTACGCACCGAAGCGGTTGTGAATAAATAGTCAGCTGTACAAAACGGCCCGATTCACGTTTCAAATAACTTTCAATAATCGCCGAGCCCTGCGTACACCACCCCCACCCGCTGTGTCGAGATTGGTGTTGACCGGGGGCGTGGTCAGAGTGACGTACTTTGTGTCGTGCGACCGGCGTAGGAAGTACACGTCATCACTTGTGAGTGACAGCTGCGGGGCGGCGGATGGAGCCGCTGTTGACGCGGAATTTGACCAGACTGGCGGGTTGCCAGTGAGCTGTTGCCAAGAAACCTTTCTACTCCAAGTGGAGTAACGACACAACATGTAATTCGAGTCGCAATTGCAATCACATCGTATTAATTTAGCCCTGCGCCCCTCTACAAAAACACAAACACATGCTGTTATTTGCTGATTCAGCTGGGAGCTGAATTATGCACCATGGTAGTGTTTGGTTTTTGTTCTTGTTTTTTTTTTTTTTGGTTTATCGTTGTAATCATTCTCCGCTGAAGGTGCCTGGCGCTCAGAAACGGTGAAACCCACGGACACCCAACTGCGAAAGATCGCTTTCGACGCGCTCCCGGACTGGGAGACGCAACATCTGGTCGGCCAGATGGCGGCGCTATATCGATCGACCGCTTTTAGGTTTCGTCGAACAGTTTCCGAACCGCTGGTCGCAGAGAGCGAAATCATCGCGTCCACGGATTCCTTGGCTCGTGCCGAGGCTGTTACGCAGAAGGCCGTCCATTTGCGTCGTGATGGAATTTCCCGCCATCTTGGAATTTTGTCCAAAACGGTTTTTTCCCCCCTAACTCCCCCTACAGATTAGTGAGGGGCAAAACAGTTATTTTCGGTGTATTGAATCATTAGAATCGCTTCGTTCAAAAGATTCGTTCACTGAACTGAAACACGGCCCACGAGAGTGGTCGTTGGAGGAAGGATAAGCCTCAAGGATATAGATACTGTTTGCAAACTGAAAGCTACGATAACAAAGTCGGACCCTGTTATGTACAGTAGGTATATTTTCACGACGCCTAATTATGAAATCAAATATTTGATACTACTCCTACTTCGAGACTTCGAGACATGAGAGGGAGACGGGTTTGAGTGAGTCAGCGACTGTCGACCGCTCAGGGCTCACCTTCGCTGTGTACGCACCGCTCCCTGGCAGTGGAAGGATCTGAGTCAGTCTCAGCCGCGCCCGTTCCAGTTCAAGTTCAAGAGATTATCTGTCACATCGCAGGTTTCACCACGCACTGTAAACTACGGACGGTGGTGAGAGTGCAGTACTTTAAAAAAACTTTAAATCTCGCATCAAAAAGTGGCTGAAAGAAAACCAGTCTTGCAGTCATTGTACGTAGGCCTTTATTTAGGTATCTGTTTATTTATTTGTGTAATGGTGTGCACTCTATTGTATTTTTCATTATGTGTTGCCTTGTGATGTCATGTAATTTTACTACCTCTTACTGCTCCTTATTGCCTGTCACCTACGACCCCTGCCAAGGAACTGCAGATGGAAATATCTTAAAGAAGCAAATAAAAGGTGTATGCAACTAAATATTGGGTTGTTACATGTTTTTATTATACCGAAATGAAAACAAGAAATAATGAAAAGTAGGATATATTAATTACAGTGCAAATAAAAACAATATTTATCTAAACTGCAGTGCAAAAACAAATATTCAATAAAGAGCATAATTGACAAGATATAATACAAATAGAAACTATTACATTTAAAAAATATCAAGAAAAAAATATTAACTTTAATGTGCAATCAAAAATAAAATAAATAGCTTAACTGCAGTGCAAACCAAATATAAGCATAAAATATAAAAAATAGTGAGTGAGTGCATCCCTGCGATCGCATCACGTTCGCTTGCGACTGACCGAGAGATCAACTGAACTGACTGATGAACGCATCATTTGTTTTGATTTGATTATATTTGATTATATTTGTTCTTTTGAACGAATCAGTCGTGAACGACACAACACTACTAGAGATATGGTCTAATGTTCATCAAACTTGGACCACAGCATGTCTGGACTGCCCCAAATACAGTTTATTCAATGGACATTTGCTACGCCACATAGTTTGGCCACAATTCATTTTATAAGTTTACAAAAAATATCAGGGCGGGGAAATAATTTGACATAATCTGCTATAACTATAACCATTTTATTTCAATTTATTTTTATTGTATTTTATTCTATATATTTTTTATCTTATTCTATAAGTATTCAACTTACTGTATTACGTTTTAGGAGTCAGTTAGTCGGTCTATTAGAAAGGAATTTTCTACTTTTTATTTTATTTTATTTTTTTATTTTTTCCTAGGACATATTGTGTGCTATCACCGGGTGCGTTGCATTACATTTCACTGCATATATGTATGGAAGTATGTATATGTATGTGACAAATAAAAATCTTGAATCTTGAATCTTGAACTTATAACTCACTTTACAGGGACTTTATGGTAATGCCAACATACTTCAGCTACCACGACAGTATTGTAGTTATTATTTCTCCATGATAATGGCTGTTTCCATAAATAAGGGGGGCACTATAAAGAAGGGCGTTCAATATTTTCGGCATTTGCAATTAATTAAGCATTATCCTTTTTTTTTTTTTTTAAGTAAAGCTTAATATCAACCATAAATTATATATGAAATGCATTACTGTGTACAATTCACTTGTTTGAGCGACACCATCTGCTGAGCATAGATGACTTAACCTTCTTCATGTTTAACTGCATCACAAAAACCAAGGACATGTCCTTTGTGATGTTGCCCTTTGTGAGGAATATGCACAAACCGACAATAAATGGATACACGCCCGCACCACCTGCCCAGAAGAACGGTTGGAAACACGAGTCAGGCGAAATGGAAAGTCCGGCCAAGAAATATTGCGACGATGATACTGTTGCAGTCTTCTCGCACAGTATCACTCCCATCAGTTTCAAAGAACTCCCAAAGAACCCTTTTTAATTTTTTCCTGCAAACTTCCTGTGAAGAATTGCCTCATCTTTTCATCTGAGAAGCATGCTATGTTTTTGCAAGCAGCCATCAAGCAGTCACCGGTGAAGCTGCAAAATGATCGTAAGAGTTTGAGTGAGTTAATAGGGGCTTTCCAGTTTACATTGTGCAGTAGTATGTTAGTTATAGTTTATTTCCATTACTTTTGGCTTGTTTTTACATTGGGGAAATTTCTGCGATTAACCTGGACCCTGTGTATTGCTGCCTGGAGCTATATTTATATTATCCTTCGCTGAAGGTGCCTGGCGCTCAGAAACTGTGAAACTCACTGACACTAAACTTAGATGAAAGGCTTAACATGTTCAGAAACTAGGAAACACAAAAATCGGGATTGGTCGGCCAAATGTGGCGGTAGAACAAAAATTGTTGACCACAGCATGTCTGGACTGCACCAATTACAATTAATCCGTTGGATTTTTGCTACGCCCCATAGTTTGGCCACAATTCATTTTCAAAGTTCACAAAAAATATCTGGGCCGGGCCTATTTGAAATAATCTACCATAACTCATCAACACATTGCGCAATCATCCAATTTGGTAGATCTGTGCAGGATATGACTCTTGAGGCTGTAAAAAATATGCTGTACTTTGGTCAATAGGTGGCGCTATGGCAATCATATGACTTTCTGTGGCCATATCTTAATTGCAGTTGCATCATGATTTTTCCGGCATTTTGAATTTAGTCCAAAACGTTTTTTCATAACTCCTCCTACAAATTTTTTCCAAATAAACAAAACGGAAGCCATCAATAAAATTGCACCATAAATTACACAGGGTTAGCAATTACTGATCTGAATTAAATGTGATGGTCACACAGACCAATGTACCCACAATTACTGTCAAATGTGGGAGGAATCATCCATTAGGGGGTGCTATAGTGCCATCTTCTTTGCCATTTGGCGGTGACCTCTACACTGCTTCATGTAAAAATAAATCTTTCCCTGGATTCCTTAAATGGCAATTTTTTTCTGCAGTTGATCCCATTGTTGTCATTGGTGCAATTGCTGCGGTTAACCTCCACCCCATGCATTGCCGCCTGCCGCTCTATTTTTTGCGTTTTGTTTTGGTAACAGTTTGTTTGAGTCAACAAAAATGCACCTGGGGAACTTGAACATGCTTCCTGCCTCTGCTTGCTGTTAAGGAGTGTCTGGCCGAACAACCTTTTCTGGAAGACGTCGCCTACCTGGCAAGCCTCATCAGCGGGGTCCAAACGACATCAGAGCAAGGCTGGAAAAGGCTCAGGGCGGCCTTCCACCTGGAGGCCCAAGCAGCGCAGCCTTAAAACCAGGCTGCGGTTGCATGTGCAATAGTTATATGAAGTCTGTTTTGCTGTCTCATTCAGATGGTGTTCTGTGGTCTGCGCCCGTGGTCCCTCCCGGTACGGGCGGTGGGAGCACTCGGGCGCCGTCGGGTCCAGGGTAGGGTCTGCGTGGCCGCTTGACCGTTGATCTGGTTGCGCTTTGCCTATCTCTCCCAGTGCCAAAACTCATACTCAGTACATCCACCACACAACAGGCCGAGGGTTTGCGGGACGGGTGGGGTGCGAGTGATTCGGGTTCGACTTGGTTAAAGGACTCACACCCCAACGCCCCACAGTTTGAACCGCAATCGCCAACAGCACACATTGAGCACCGGGGCTCGGGGCTTTCCTGCAGTCGTGGGGTGTCTACAGGGCTGCCGGCCTCAGGGGTGGCCTTTCCCGCTGCTTGGAGGCGCTACAGTATCACCCTAACCTCATACACCAGATCTAATTGGGACAAGTCCCGTACATTCACACTCAAGGACATCACACACCGCACACACAGGTGGACTCACACACACACACCCGCAGAACCTGGTTTGAATACACCCTAACGCCCACCCTCCTGGTTACATCCCTCTCGTTTCCTCCCTCATTTACTGCCATAACTATGACAGGTAGTGACCACGTGCTGAATTTTGTGCCAGTTTTCCTGGAGCTGTTTAACTCGGTTTTGTCGATAAATGTTGTCATCTGAAGTTTCTGTTTGTTCTACCATGTACACGTTGCTGTTCGGTTCTATGTGTATTTGTCTGACCTGTGGTGATTCTCCCCCTCTTCAAGAAGTGATTAGTTGTTTAAAGACCAAAATATGGTAAAACGATGCTCCAAAGAGGGAGATCAGTGGTGGTTCTGTGTGTTGGTGGTGGTGGTTCTTGTCCATTCTTGTCACTCCACAGGTCATGCACAGGACAGGGTTGTCGCAAGCAGTTCTTGATGATTAAATAAAAAGTGGTATTGCAGGATGAGAAGTTGAACTCCACTTGCAGACTAACTCTGTCCTAAATCCAATGGCATCCAAATACTCAGGGTTGAATGCCCATCATGCTGACAGCACAGGTTTAAAAAAAAAAAAAAAGCAACATCTTTTGAATAAAAAAACAATTTGCAACCATGAAAGAAAGAAAACAGGTAGCCCAAGCATTCCCAAGAGCCCCACCTGGCCAAAGAAAACCTGGAGGCCCAAACCACTTGGCACAAAACTGTGACCTATCATGGGGAGAGGCACAACATGTTGCTATTGCCAGCCGTTTTAACATGTAATCCATGGGACGAACTAGTCAACTTTGAAAAGTTACTCGTACTATTTTAGTTACTAGTTGCTATTCCAACAGTTACGAGTAACCATTTGAATTTTACAAGTCAAAATGCACTAGGTACTAGTATTTACTAGATACCAGTAACTATTCCAATTGTTACTCGTAAGTATCGGACAGTTACTCGTAACAATTTGGACAATTTTCTCATTGAATCCTATGGGGCTTGTGTTTGTGATATAAAAAATATTTGCCTCGGACTAGTATCTGTTCAAGTTCAAGTGATTGTTTGTCACATACATATACATATGGTCATATATATATATATGCAGTGAATGTGTTTTCCGATTGTTACAAGTATCTATTTAAATTTTACTAGTCACTATTAATTGGGTACTAGTACTTATTCATGAGTGACTAGTGCATTTTCTTGCTGTTACAAGTAACAGTTGTTTGTTTTACCAGTAATGGTACTACAGTACAATGTATTTTTTACCCGTCATGGGAAAATACTCGAAAAAACAGCTTGTTATGATTTAATTTTAAATGTTACAAGTAACAGCAAGGGCACTGGCCAATAATGAATATGTACTAGCACTCAATGAATAGTAACTAGTAAAATTGAAATAGATACTAGTAACACTCACAAATATTTGATATCTGAAACACGGAGCCCCATAGGATTCAATGACAAAATTGTCTGAATTGTTACTATAAACAGCAATAGTTATGAGTGACAATTGGAAGTTACTAGTTTCTAATAAATAAGTACTAGTACCGATAACATTTTGACTGGTAAAACTAAATTAAAAAAATGACTATTTTAACTGTTGAAATAGCAACTGGTAACTAAAATATAAGTACAAGTAACCTTCAAAAAGTGTTACGTTTGTCCTATGGATTAAATGTACAGCTTGCCACAGACTGCTCATTCTATCCCATTCCCATAGGGGATGAAGATCTCTTCATGCAGCACTAGATGCGATAAGGTCGATAGGGTTTGTGTAGAGCTGGGAAAGGGAAAAGGTAAAACAAGTGAAACAACTCCCAGTATCATCAGCTTTTCCACGCATGTAGGGTCGCATAAACCTCAACTGAATGAAACATTACATCATGACGCATAAACCTCAACTGAATGAAACATTACATCATGACCGAGATGCAATAGTATGTTTTACATAACTTAATATGCGACTAATGGTTGTTCATTCTAGTCAGACCAATAAGATAACACTTTTTTAATCCTTGGGTGGTTAAAATCAAGGTAATTACAGCGTTAGATTACAATTATGAACAAGAACTCGGATTATGTAAGTAAGGCAGTTCCTGGCCGTATTCAAGGTGGTTATATTGCATGCAGCATTAGATGCAATGAGACACAAATATTTTGTATAAACTTGAATTTCTGTGCATGTAGGCAAGGGACGTTAGTATTTGTACAGCACATTTCACAGATTGTTCTAAGTTCATTACATAAAGGAAAAGACATTAAGGCAAAGATTTAAGTGCAATTAAAAAAAAAACAGGCTCAAACGCAGATATATTGATATATTCGACCGTCAGAGGGAGCGAACGGGGCGTCGACAGTTTGCCGCAAGCGGCAAAAGCGACTGCAGCCCCGATGTCCCAGTCTCCTAGCAACACCCCTGTCACCCCCCCCCCCCCCCCCCCCCCCCCCCCGAATATAAACACTGAGGTGCGCTGCTCTCATCGGAAAAGCGCTGAAACGTTCAAACCCATCTAACCACTTCCGGCGGCTCGATGACGTCAGAGGCGTCTGACGTCAGAATCACGTCGCAATCGTAATTTGATGCGCGCTCCGACGCGTGCATCGAGTAGATTGAAACCGCGCGCGTGACAAGAGGAAGCGAGCGTCAGTGCGTCGGTATCAGGCGTCCCATGATCCCTAGTATTTGTAGTCACTATGATGAAGTATCTAAAGAAAAATATTTTAGCAGGTTAACAATTTTCTACCTCGAAATATTGGGCCGTATGAACAAAAAAAAAAACAACTTGAAGGAGGAATGAAAGATAGTGCATTCCTTAATCTATGTACATTGATTTTCTTTATAACTAATAACAAGACTGAACAAGGAGTGAATGGCGGGACGCAACCGAGGCGCCCTGTGATTTCTTCAAAAACAACATCTGACTCGACGCTGTGTTGTTCTGTCCCGTTCTCTCAGCTCTAGGTTTTCAGCAGCAAGAATCCGCTCCCGTCCAGTCCAGAGAGCTGAGCCCATCGCAGTCCGAATTCCAGGTATTTCGGGGCGACCTGCTGGTGTCGGACTTCAAGATCTACTCGGTGGAATCCTTCCTGGGCGAGGGGGCCTTTGGGAAGGTCGCCAAGTGCGTCGACACGGCCACGGATGAATCGGTGGCCGTGAAGATAATTAAGGACCAGCCGGATTTGATTCTGCTGGCGAAGGAGGAGGTAAAGCGGATATTGTGTCTCCATGATCAAAAAAAAACCGTTAGAAATGTAAAGTGTAAATGTTATTTTCCAAAACGCGTGCAGTTTTAATGTTACATGCATCTCATCTTGACTTGAGTGCATCCCAGATGGGACCTTGCTGCTGCAGAAGTGCCTTCCTGACCTCCCACGTCTTTCCAGGTGGACATGCTCAGGAGACTCAGGGCTTTGGACCCGGACAGAAGCAACATCGTCCGGTGGCACGGCGCCTTTCAGCACAAACGGTACCTCTGTCTGGAGTTTGAGCTGTTGGACATCAGCCTCTTTGACTTTGTTCAGCAGAGAGGCCGCCTGCCGCTGGACAACATCAGGACCATTCTGGAGCAGGTCTGTTGTCATTTATTTAAAAAAAAAAAAAATTCTACTTATTGTTGAATGAACGTTGACGTGCTGCATAAGCTGCCATTAAAACCCGGTCAAGTGCTCCATCACTGGGTCATAAATGCTGAGAAAAGTCACATTTTCTTTTTTGTATATAATAAAAGTAATGTGCGATTCTGACTTTTCAGATGGCCACAGCTTTAGCCCACCTGCAGCTGATCGGGATCATCCACGCGGACCTAAAGCCTCAGAACATCATGCTGGTGGACAAGGTGGCACAGCCACTCCAGGTCAAGGTCATTGACTTTGGTCTGGCTTTCCATGTCTCCCAGGCAGAGCTGGGCACCTACACTCAGACCCGATGGTACAGGTAAGGGCAGTAATCGGCAGCCACACCGCGCACGTGGCTTTGGTTTGAATGGTTCCTCTTAAGTTTGTCGTCCCCAGGTCTCCGGAGGTCATGCTGGGCTTGCCGTGGACTGAAGCCGTAGACATGTGGTCTCTTGGCTGCGTGGCCGCAGAGCTCTTCCTGGGACATCCGCTGTATCCAGGGAACTCTGAGTATGACATGGTTAGTGCCACAACTATACGCACAATATATATATATCTCTGTCTAATTGTGTGATGTTGGAACTGAGTTTGACGTTCCCTTAATGTAACAAAGGCATTGGATTTGTTTTCCAGATGAGGTTCATCTGCGAAACTCAGGGTCAGCCAGCCGACCATCTGCTCAATGAGGGGTGCAGGACGGAGGAGCTTTTCACCAGGGGTTCCTGCTCCTATGGTGCTCTCTGGAGGCTCAAGGTAGAGATCATGTGTTTTCCGTCAGCCCCGTGGAATAATATCAGAATAGTTCACTAAGGCAGCTGCTTTTTTCAGCCCCCAGAGATGTATAAGCAGGAGACAGGCGTCGCCTCCGCAGAGAGTAGACGTTTGGCTTTCAGATGCCTGGATGATCTCGTGCCTGTAGGTGGCTTTATTGTATTATGTTAGGCCCCAGAGAGTGAAAGTACTCTCGACAGTGCAGTGAGGAGAACCTCCTCTCCCTCCTCTCCCCTCAAGGCACCGGATGATGACAAGATGCACTACCTGGAATTGTTGAAGAGGATGCTTCGTCTGGACGCCAGCCAACGCATCACGCCACCCGAGGTGTTGGAGAATCCCTTCATCACTGGCCGCTGTGTGCACAGCTCCATGTGAGTCTGTAAAAAAGTCTCTTAATGTGTAGCTGTGGCTAGAAAAGGTCACAGTTGTGTTGATTGATTGACATGAAAACATTTTAGCAGCTGCATTTAAGTCAACATGTCAACATATTGTTATTAAGATCTCAAGCTATGGTGAATAGCATTATAACAAATGTTAGTCTACAGCTTTTTGGTGAGGACTTTAAACGTACATTATGAAAAATTATGATCATAGGATTGATCACTTCACAACAAATATTTTTTGAGAGGCCATAGGTATCAATCAAATCACATTCCAAAATATAAAGTTGTTGTATCAGACAAAAATCTTTTTGGGGTCCACCGAGATTCCATACGAAGTAATTGCATGATGTTTTAATTTGCAGCGCTTCATCGAGAACCAAGAGACGCTGTGAAGCACCAGACCATGGCCACAGAGACCAGCCAGGTGAGTCAGTTCCAAGTCTCCTTGTGTTTAAGAGTTTGGACCTCAGGTTGGACATCAACTCATTTTGTTGTGGTTTTCAGACGCTCCTGTAAGGAGGAAGAGAAGGAGGAGGAGGAGGTAGAGGAAGAGCAGCATCTGGAAGACAGACCCTGTGTTGCAGCTGCACCAGTTATATAGTATACTATAGTAATACATAAAGTAGTGTAATATAGTATAAAATGATATAGTATATAAAGTAGGATATTATTATATATTTTATGTATTCGTTTTAAATTATATGAATGTCTACACCGATCAGCCACAACATTAAAACCACGGATGGTTGAAGTGAATAACATTGATCATTTGGTTCCAGTGGCACCTGTCAAGGGGTGGGATGTATGAGGCGGCAAGTGAACAGTCAGTTCTTGAAGTTAATGTGTTGGAAGCAGGAGCAATGGGCAAGCGTAAGGATCTGAGCCACTTTGACAAAGGGCCAAATTTTGATTAATAGTCAACTGGCTCAGAGCTTTTTCCAAAACAGCAGGTTTTCTGGGATGTTCCCCGGTTTGCAGTGGTTAGGATCTACCAAAAGTGGTCCCAAGGGAGGACAACCGGTGAACCGGCGGCAGGGTCATGGGCGCCCATGGGCTCATTGATGCGCGTGGTGAGCGAGGTCTAGCCCGTCCGGTCCGATCCCACAGAAAGAGCTACTGTAGCACAAGTTGATGAAAAGGTTCATGCTGCTATGATAGAAAGGTGTCAGAACACACAGTGCATCACAGCTTGCTGCGTAGGGGGCTGCGTAGCCGCAGAGCGGTCAGAGTGTCCGTGCTGACCCCTGTCCACCGACCAAAGCTCCTACAACGGGCACGTGAGCGTCAGGTCTGGACCATGGAGCGATGGAAGAAGGTGGCCTGGTCTGGTGAATCACGTTTTCTTCTACATCACGTGGGTGGCCGGGGTTGGGGGTCCGATCCGATGGAATATCTGCGGGACGTGCTGGAACGAGCCCAATCCATGGGGGCCCCACCTCTCAACTTAAAAGAGGACATAAAAGATCTGCTGCTAACGTCTTGGGAGCCAGATACCACAGGACACCTTCAGAGGTTCTCGTGGAGTCCATGCCCCGAGAGGTCAGAGTTGTTTTGGAGGCACGAGGCGGGGGGGGGGGGGGGGGGGGGGGGGGGGCTACATAATATTGGTGGTTATTGGTGGTGGTTTTAACGTTATGGCTGATCTGTGTTTATAATGTCCTGAAATGTATCTCATAGTTATATTTTTTTATACGACACAAAATAAATCCCTATACATTTTCTAACTCGTTTTCACAAGTGTCAAGTGGTGTTTTATGTGCACGATCAACACAGTGTCGTTCGACCTCCGTTGAAACTCTGGAGCTCGCCAGCCCCAGGAGGGGAGGGGCTCTCTGGTGAAAGCGCCATCGTGGGCTCCGTCAGTCGGGAGGACTCGTCGGTGGTGGTGGTTGTTTTATCTTTCTCTTTCGCATTTGAGTATTTTAAGATCGGGGGGAACAACATTCCCGAATATATTTCATTCGTAAACTCAGTTCCCGGTTTATTCCCATTCAGCTCGTACAGAAAATACAGCACAGCCACGTATTGCTGGTTGGATCCCAGGCTCCTCCTGCTAGCATGCTGTAGTGTCCTTGAGCAAGACACTTAACCCCTAATTGCTCCTGATGGCTGCGTCCGTCGGTGTTTGAACAATTGTAAGTCGCTTTGGATAAAAGCGTCTGCTAAATGTAATGTATTGTAATGTAATGTAATGCTTACATATATTGAAGACGACAGTACCGCAGCAGCTAGGCTAACCAGCGACCCGTGGCTAATCTGCTAAACAGAGGATAACTCACCGGAGCCTCACACGGACTTTGATGACACCGAAGGTGAGCACCCCGGTGTGCACAAAAGCCCTCAAGAGGATAAAAAAAACATTTAGAATTTTGAAAGCCATTGAGATCAGAGATAAACAGAGGTCGTCAGGCTGTGGAAGTCGGACGTTCGGTTCTACTTTGCTGCCTGAAGGGACGGCGCGAGTGTTTCGGGCGCATGTACAACGCGGCGCCGCCCTCTATCGGGTGAGGGTGGAACTACAGCCAGAGAACTGCTGCGTGTCAGTATGGAAAACTACACTTGGGTTTGTTTGGACAAATGATTCAAAGTTTCGTTCCACAAAACGGTTTTTTTTAATTATTATTGATATTACCATGAATAGCATGTGAATACTTTTCAAAAAAGAAATGCTGAAAAAAAACAAAAAAACCCCACCCCTCATAGCACAGACATAAAAATGATTAATATTGAAGTACAGGCATCGGTTGAATACACAGGGGTGGGATTATGGTTAATAAAGTGTATAAAGTACAAAGCTATTTACAGGTGATCACAAGTGGCATTGTAAACCAATGTGTAAAACACTTTGATTCTCTGATACTTAAAACAGAGAGCGAAACGACGTCATTACAAACTTGAAATGTATGAAGGAAGGGAAAAAAAACAACAACGAACTAAATAAACCAGGGCCTTCCCTTTTAAACACGTTGAAACAATAAGACTCCTCATTTAAAGACTGAACGGACGCGCGGTGTCCGTCTCACATCGAGCCGAGCAAAGGGAACAAGACGGGAGGTGAGAGCCTCTGCGATTTAGGATCCGTGGTACAGAAGCATGGTGCTGAACAGGGCGTGGTCATACAGCTGCTCCGCCTTCACCGACTTCTGGTGCTCCACCTGGCTGCCCGCCGTGCCGTGGGCGAGGCTCTCGGGCAAGTCCCTGGAGACGTGGTGGTGGTGGTAATGGCCGATTTCGGGTGCCGGTTCGCACCCATTGGGACGTTCCGGCTGGTCGTGGCCATGCGAGGGAATATCCCCACACAGCATTCCACCTGCCACTGGAAATGAAGACAAATCATCAAAATATACAGGGCACGTTCACAGCTCAGGAGTGTACACGCTTGAGACCGTTTTTCCTTCATACAAGCCGAGAGGAGCGCGGTGTGAGAGAAGTGGTGTGATTTTGTTTTGCACAACTATTACCCCGCAGAGCCATCGTCTCAGAAGCTGAACACGACTGAAACCATGAAACCATTGACATTTTCAGGGTAATGGAATATCCTCGTCGACCCTCACGACTTACAGGTACAAACAGCAGAAATGTCTGTATTGCAAAACAACTCTACGGAGCACTCGCTTGCATAAGTATTGACCTTTGACCACGACGGCAACGGCTCCGATCCGTTTTCACTCGGTGACACACTATCCGTGTCGTGCGGCACACTGGCCTAATTCCATGGCCGCTCCACATGTTTTGTCAATTGCACCGGGTCAAAGAAAAGCCAAAGTGTTTTCCAGACATTGCCGTGTGTTGCCGGCCAAAGCCAGACATATTGTGTAATTGGTGTTTCGTTGAGTCGAGTGTCAGTCTGCACAACCTAAAGAAACTGCACTCTTCCCCAAGAACCGTTTAGCAACACTAGAAGCTTTGCATATAAAAATACACAAGTCAATTTGAGGTTAACATATCAAATGTGCATCAGCGGGCTGACATTTCTACAATATGTCATTTGAAATTAAATGGGCAACCGGCATAATTGACCTGGCACATGAGATGAGGGGAAATATTTTTGACCGATATTTTGAAATGGCTCTAAACCTGGCTTCAATCAAAGTGAAGTCATTCCTGCAATAATCCTGAGCAGCGTCGTTTTCGAATATCTTGTGAATTTGAAAGTGTGGCAGTTTAACGTCAGCCTTATAGGTTTTACATTTTAGGACATTGCATGCACAATAATCATGACACCTGCCAGCTAGAGAAAAACTGCAGGGTGAAGATCTTTTCTTTTCTTTTTTTTTTTGGTAAAAGGAAAATTAACATTTGGATATGCTTTAGCATGCACTCTTGAAATAAAACTATAGCCTCAGACAGTGCTTGGCAGTGGCTTTCAAGCACTACAGAGGGAGACTTTCTCAGGTTTGGTCAAAATTCTAAATATCCAAAAGCACAAAGGCACTCTGAAAATATCCTCAGCAGTTCCAAAAGAAGAACAATTCAGAACAAGATGTTTTTTATTGAAAATGAAAGAATGACATTTTTCACTTCCTTTTAAGAATCAAATTAAGGCTGTCTGTGGACACAGTGGGCCCTAGCAAGTATTAAACTGGCGGCTGCTTTACACAGTAATGGGGAAAAACGGAAATGTACTCACGCGTCGAAGCTTAACCCTAAATAACCCAGCACACAAACAATAATATGGATACAAAGCTTCTCATGGCCATTAAACATTTCTGCTCCCGCACAAAGTTTACGTACAGACTACAGAAATAAAAATATCAATATCTGTGTGATGAAAAAAAATCAATGGCATACTGTTGTGTTGATGGCGAAAAGGTTATGAACATCAGCTACATGTCAGGACAGCAAATTTTTGTTATTTAATTAATTTTCTGCTTTAGTATTATGCAATTACGCAAGAACACCACCACCACCACCGCCACACTAGTAGCCACCAGACATACAAAACTATCAGTCAGGGAATCTACTGGCCAAATCAGTGTACACACAGTTTAAAAAAAAAAATGACACTTTCGGAACACCTTCAGCTCATCTAATAGTCTGCAAATTGCTCAAATCTCAAAGGGAACAGCCATCCATCCCATCACTACAATCTAAAGCCATCAGCACATCAGACATTTTACACTTTCTCCTAGACATAGAGCGATTTGTTCGCTAAGACAAAGTGACCTAAATCCACACTATTAGAGCTAATATGTGCTGATGGGATGCCTTGTGTAACATAGAACACGTTCCCATATAATTGTGCAAAACCAAATCCCACCATTCAACTACTAAAATAAAAAATACAATTCAAAAATCAAGATGGTACAAACCAATGTCAAAGCTACATACATGTAACAAACAAGGAAACCATAATACTTCAACAAGTTTTATATGATAAAGTAAGTATAACAAATAAAAAGTAATATGATCACAATCCACACACATCATTTCTAGACCAAGTAACCCATATGCTCTTATGTAATACACAGGATAAACCATAGCCAGATGGTACCCAGGCGTTTCCCACAAGACGGCTTATTAAAGTGTGCCAAATTAGGAAATTTAACACAATCACGCGTGCACGAGCTCTCTACAGGTATGCATAGGAGTTGGTGCAGCGGCAGGGGATCTGCATTGACGCCACAGTGATGATCTCCAGCTGTTTGGGCGCAGGGCTGGACCTGTCCGTCCCCCCCTGGTCCTCGCTCTGGTCCATGGGCCCTGGTGCCGGAGCAAACCCCCTCAGCCCCAACGCAAAGGCTCCTGGCCCACCTGAGCTCATGGCTGTGGCCGCTTCCTCATCCATGCTTTCCATCTGGACCTCTCCAGCGCCGCCGGGCGCCCCGTTTCCATTCAGCGTTCCTGCTGCTGCGCCCAGACCTGACGAGTAACGGAAGTAATGAAAGAGCAATGAACAGAATTGAATAGAATGATGCAACAGATACAAATCCATTCATCGACATCATCATATTAAGAGATGAATCAAGATTGCATGCAGCCATTTATTTAATAATCATTGAATTGTACTTATCCTCAGCAGTTTAACCTGTGCTTGGATTTCTAAAGTGGACGTTTTAAATAGAGAGCTACAGTTTTGTACTGCTAAAAGACTGCCTTAAACCTTCAACAGTCAGTTTCTATGATAAATTATTAATTCTAAATCTAATATGAAAATGTTATGGTTGAAATCAAAGAGATAAACAATTAGTTAACCTTTCTAAAACCATTTAAATCTTTATAGTCGTTGTTATCTTACAGCACCCTGTGCTGTGAATGGACCAGTACATTTGCAAATCACTCAACCTGCCGCACATGTAAAAAATGTAGGTAAGAGTCAATTAGAACAGCGACATACCATTAGTCCTGGCCTTCTTTATTTGATTGACTTCCATGCTGTCAAACGACCTCTTTCTGTTGGGTGCCCCGTTTAGGAAGCTCCTCCCCTGGATGGTGGGGGGAGTGTGGTCCCCATTCTGGGCCGCAGCTTTCAGGCCGAACCCAGTGAGCTGGCTTTGCGACAGAGCCAGGTTCCGCTGAAGGTTCTGGGCATTGGAGAGGACCTCAGCACACTCCTGGAAACCCTGGGCATGGGCCAGGTCAGCAGCGGTCAGCCCACTGGCATTCCTCATGCTGTGTAATAGGAAGGGAATGTGTCAGGAAAGCCCCCAAAAAAGCATTTGGTCAACAAAACCCCACACACATTCTCTCACACACACATTCTCTCTCTCTCTCACACACACACACACAAACAAAACAAACTTTCTCTTCCTCTCATGCATACTCTCACTTTCTCATGCATACTTTCCCCAGATACTTTCTTTTACAAACACACACACACACACACACACACACACACACACCCTGTACTACCTATCCTCTCACATTCTCCTTGTCATCTTCATGAGATGACGCTTGATCCTTTTTAGATCACGTTCATCTTCCATAATTCAACTAAAAATTGTGAGTCAAAATATCTCAAATTAGGGAAGAATTGACTGCTGCAAAAGGATATAATTAAGAGGTTTGTGAGTATCCACTTGTTTATTTGGCTGAATGGATGAGATCATGTAACTAGTTTCTTCAGAGGTGCTCACAAGATCTTTGCAAGACATGTCTTTCAGGGCATCAGCTTGTCCGAGGTCAGTCTGGAGAAGGAGAACTCAGCACGATGTGAAATGGCGACCGATCATGACGTACAGCTTCATCAAGAACACATGGGAGAATATTCATGTTCGTTGATAGAAATTCAAGGAAATGCCTTGCGGTACAACTGTTTGTTTCTGATTAGAAGTAAAGTCTGCAAAATCTTCTTAAAAGTTCTGTAACATATTGCATACAAAGGTATGCAAAGAATGAGGCTACAATAAACAAAAAAATAAGGGGCTAAAGCTCCTTCAAGAGGACAGTTGCCTTTCAAAAGAAAAGATGTGGATTTAGTTGATTCCAAGAACGTGGTAGAGTAGTCAGAAAGTCAACATCCCATGGCTCCACTGATGACAGGCATCCCATAACTGTCAAGCAGTCGGATGGAAGGACAGAAAAGGCTTTTTGGAATGAAAAGATAGAATAGGGCCTTCAAGCAACACAAGTCTAGAAGTCTTTTTTTCCCCAACGCCGGAACTCTCAGTATTATTTTAAAGTGATTTATTTCTGTGTTGAAAAAAAGCTCTCTATTAATGAAATGACTAGTTTGAGAAATTAGGAGTTGAATGTCAGCATGCCGCACATTTCTGTTAATCATGTCCAGTTGCAGCAGGAATCTTATGATCTTAGATGTTGGATAATGAATGAGCAAACAATGAACACGATTATTTTGACCTTAAAAAGGGGGTTCAAATTGTTTTGATTGATTATTCTGGTTTTAGGATTGTTAGTCACTATGGAAACAATGTCATTGGTTGACACAACCACAATGAAAACTAGTTGTACGGTGACAAGTAACTTATCTAAACGTTTTACATGACTACGAAGAAGAAGGATAAAGTGGCCTCACGGCAAATCCAACAATGTTTTGCAGTTATAAGGATACATTAAACCGGCCATTCAAGTGGATTTGTATAGGGCAGAAGCATATTAGAGTGCTGACATAAAAACAAGTAGGTGGCTGCCTGCAAAAGCATAGGCTTTTGTAAAAATATATTTAGCAAATGGGAAAGATGATATGTGGAAAAACTAAACGCTTACAGATGCATAGAAAACATCCTGGCATACAATGGAAGCTTTTAGGCACAACTGTTTAGATGCCAGACAGCTTTTTTCCCCCACTGCCAACCTGAGAACACTACGACACTTGTTTGGAGGAACAAGTCCACTGAGGTCTAGAAAACACATCTATGTCTGTGTTCTGTATAAAAAAAAACACTCTAGGAGGAAACTCTAGGAGCCTAGGATTCCACCGCCAAATAGAAGTGATAAAATAAAGAAATGCATGGTTCAGCCGCAGCTTTGCTCATCTCACATAGACAGTAATGTACAAAGTACTGTAAAGTACTGTTCTATGAAAAAATGGAAAATACGCAATTGTTTTTATGGACTCCATACTATAACTTTCATTATAGCCCAATTGATAGTTATAAATAGAAATAGTAGCAGATGGACAAACCAAGTGACATTGTCTTCCATGGACTTTTAGTGTAGAGTTTTTATTTTTAGCTCAAGGTTATTGTTTACTCATTCAAATAGTTTAGAAATTGTTCTTTCCTCTTCTTTTACTTATCTAAAAACTGTGCAAAAACATAACACATTCAGGAAATAGTGCACATGACATACATTTTCTGTAGAATCAAAATGTAAATTAAAAAAATTAAAAGTAAAACACACATCAACTTGCATAGACATCACCTGCCCCTTTCAAATTAACGCTTCCAAGAGACTATTCTTTTAAATATGCTTTAAATTGACAGTTTCCTGGTGAAGTAGATGGTGGGGTCTCACTTCAAGGAGCAGAATTTCTGCTTTTCCACAACGGCACAACTCTTACATCAAAAACGATCTTTTTTGACATTAACACTTAATTACTTGACAGAGTAAAATATTATTAGCCAGTATCCCTATGTTAAACTAAGTGTACATGGGGACATGTTAAACTAATCCCCATGTTAAACCAACTATGGGGCAAGTTTGGGTTACTCTTTAAAAAAAAATACAATTAATGAGGTTCATAAGCTGCCATAAAAAAAAACACACTAAAAATGTATAAAGATTCATGGCATGAGCAGGATAGTGACTAGCACTGGAAATACCATTAGCAGTTGAAAATGATAAGTGACATGATTCAGGCTACTTTATTAAAAGTGAGCAGAAAATTAAAAAACAGATTGGTTATTGTTTTTGTTAGCAAACAAATATATATTGGATATATATATATATATATATATATATATATATATATATATATACACACACACACACAAAAGACTTTCTGTCGACGCCATCTGCACTGCAGCTCTGTCCAATGTATAAGACGCTTTCACGATCAGAAAATACTAAGAGCAACCACGTCAGTAGATGACTGTACTCCGCTGCAGAAGTCCAAAAAAAGAAGGCTACTTTAAATTAATGATAAACAATTAAACATAACCACCCAACTGGAGTGCACAATTGTTTAACGATGAATTACTGAGAGCTAGTCGTTTTTTTTTTTGTCGATTCTGAAGTTTAATTATTTGAGCTCATCGGTTGCTGTTGTTCAAACCCTTTTGAGAGGGAGCGTTTGACAAATTCTGAGAATCTGAGATACATGTTTCCTGAATTAGATTGAACAACCTATTGTCCAGGATAAACCTCCATACTTCAGGCATATCAAGGTTCAATAACATTCATTTAAAGCCTGAATCTCTATATAAACCTAATTTTTACAATAAACATGGGATAGGTAGAATTTCTAGTCAATTTCTACAAATTTGATCAAAAGTCCAATTTGGAATACACTTCAAGTAAAAAGTAAATTACAGTAAGTTATTTTGGGACCATATTACTATACTATACCCCTATATGTCAAAAACAACAAAATCCTTATGAGTGAGACCCACCATCAGCATCAGTTTCACAAAATAGTGAATAAAATCCCTCCAGTAATGCCCAGTACAAAAATTAAAAAGGGAAGCGTTAATTCTTTGTTAATGCCTGGTATGCTTTGCTTTTCCATCCTAAGCAGACAATCTTCTTGCTATTCTCTAAACTCCCAGAGACCCTATTATCATGCTACATGTTGACATGGGACTCACATGATTAAACCTGTCCTCCTAAAGGGATCCTACAGTTAGTTAAAATTAAAACAAAGCAAAAAATAAAATGAAACAAGACTGAATACAGGAACAGTCATGAATAGCAAAGCATGCAGGTCTAAATATTTTACTTTTAAAAATTTAGATTTATATAGTCCTAGCATTTAAAACCAATCACCGCAAGAAATACCTCAACAGTTTGCCAGTGTGTAGATAGGAAGCGATAGTGAGAACACTCAATGCCACAACAGTGCGGCTATCCCAGGGAACGGGGCAGACTCAGCAGTGTCTATTCTCCCCCTTTCTAGGATTACTTGAAAAAACCAAGTCATTTCCAATTCAATGGCTGCAAAACATTAAAACGTATGGTTCTGTTGCTGTTAACAGTACAGAATTTTTTTAACTTGTCACTTTCATGAAGGAAAAGGTGACAGAGGATTAGATGTCAAAACAGACTGTATGATATCATTGTATAGGGTTAATATTGTCAGTGGCATACAAAATAAAACAGTTCTTTGTATAAAGGAAATATTCTGAACAATAGAATAACTGACAGTGAAAAACCATTGCAACAGGATGATTTGTTAGCATTATACAGTTTAGTCATCTAATGTTGCTGAGCTAATCTTACCCACTTCACTGAGCTGCTCTAAGCTTTTCTCTTGGGACTATTCTAACCAATGGCAGCCTATGTTCACTATCCTAGTTGTTCCTAATTTCTTAGTTGACAACCCTGACATGTTTGAGGCTCATGACAAATTTAAAATAAAAGGTTTTATCACTTAAGTTTTCTATGAATTGTGTTTTTCATTTTAGCAATACATTTTTTTCATGAAAAAATAACACAATCAAGGTTTTTATCCATTAAGTTTTAGAAAGGCTTTAATCAGAAATTCCACGATTAAAAACATGGGATCTTTTTTCTGCCAGAATGAAAACGAAAAACATAGAACTTGTGTTCAACAGCGGAAAAAGTTGCAATAATAAAGCACAGGTGCAGGCATCACGGGTGGAGATTTGGTGTGTGCATAGGGACATTCACACGTATCCGATGGTGCAGCTTTAAATTCATTACAAGAAGAAAAAGCATAAAGTCAATGCTGTGGTTAGTTCCCACCTGTCACACTCTATGATTTCAGGTGCGGATTGGCCAGGGGTTGACACTTTCATAAGGGGGGCTCGTGGAGTGCGCTCACGGTCATTAGGGAAATCTGAGTGTTGCGTGGCACGCGGTTATGCTGAGGGGTCGTTAGTGGGTGCTACAGGGTCAGAAGCGGAGGTGTCCCCGCTGGGGTCTTCCCCGGCACCAGTGGTCTCCTCCACCTATCATTTTCCGCTGGAAAAGTCGCGGGACGATACCCTACGCCAGGCCTTCGAGGGGGTAGTGAAAATCTATGGCGTATTGGGGCTCCCAGACGCCGCGCTCACTCACCCGTATTTTTCGGTGATTAGGAACAGGTTAAATTCAGTAAGCCAGTCAGGAGAGGAAATGACCCAGTTGTTGGTTCCAAAAAGTCGCTGGGAAATGCCTTTCCAAATGGCTCACCATAACCCGATAAAACACTGCAGCAGTTAATGGCCGCTTCTATTGGTGGGGCATTTTGACCAATAAGTCAATCCGCTAGCTACACAGATTGCGCCGTTGAGGCCCTAGTCGAGGCGCCGTTTCGAAAGACTTGCTATGGACCTCATCGGGCCATTAGGCAGTGTCCGTGGGTATCCTTTTGTGTCCTGTTTTGGGTCCTAGTGGACTATGCAACCCTGCACCCCAAGGTGGGGCCCCTGCTCAGTATAACTACCAGAAGCGTGGCGCAGGCACTGTTTCAGGTCATCTCCCGAGTTGGGATTCCAAAGGAAATCCTGACCGACCATGGCACTTATTTTATGTCACGTATATTTCGGGAACATTACGAGCTGTTAGGTGTCCACTCAATTCTGACCAGTGTGAACCATCCCCAGACCGACGACCTGGTGAAGCGATCCAATAAAATGCTGAAGAACATGGTTCATAAGTTTGTGCACAACGACAGCCGGAATTTGGATAAATGGTTGGACCCTCTGTTGTTTGCTGTGCAGGTTTTCCCAGGCCTCCACGGGATTTTCAGGGGCTCGGCTCAGGCAATTTGACCGGGAGACAAGGTGTTCATGTTGCTCCCTAGGTCCAGCTATAATTTAATCACTAAGGGGCAAGGGCCCTTCGGTCATACACTGGGTTGGGGAGGTAGAGTATGAGGTTTGGACGATCGGACAGGGGCGGGGCGAGGCGACTCAGATTTATCACCTTATCCTCCTAAAGGAATGGGTGTCTCTCTCTGGCGACCACGGCACTTTCCAGTAACCATCTCTCGCCTAGACAGAGCACAGACGTGGCCGCGTTACAATGGCAGCTTTCTGATGTCTTCTGGCCCCTGCCAGGCCGCACGTCCCCCATTCACCACCACTTGGAGACGACCCCGGGGGTGAAAGTACGCTCCTGGCCGTACGGCCTGCCTGAACATAAACGCAAAGTCGTGCAGGCAGAATTGGAGGCCATGCTGGACGTGGGGGTGATAGGAGTCTACAAGTAACTGATGTAGTCCCATCGTTCTGGTAGGTAAGCCCAAGGGGTCAGTCCGGTTCTATGTAGACTACCGAAAGGTGAACGTGGTGTTGAAATTTAATGTATATCCAATGTCCCAGGTCGGCAAACTCATTGACCGGTTAGGCAGAGCTTTATTTTATTATGACACTGGATTTAACCAAGGTTTCCTGGCAGATTCCCTTGTCACTAGAGTCCAAGGCAAAATCAGCTTTCGCCTCTCGCAGGGGTTGTACCAATTTTGAACGCTTCCGTGGACCGGGTCCTGAGTCCGCACGCGGCATATGCTGCCGCCTACTTAGATAACGTAATTATTCACAGTGACACCTGGGGGCTGTATATGCAGCATGTGCGTGTGGTTAAGCCACGGTCTGCAGGTGACTTCCCATTGCTGCACAGCGGTACCACGTCAGCCCGATCAGCCTTTAGCCCTAATTGGTCGGACCCAGCTGGGAGAGTCTTATATGTTTGTCTTGCAGTGGGGATCGCGTGGTGCTGGACCCTGACAGCCTGCGGACCAGATCGCAAGCAAGCAGAAACACAGACCCTGAGGCCACCGAGGCTTTTTGTTGATCATTATTAATAAACTCTCGCCACACCGGCGCCTCTCTGCCAGAAAAACTCGATGAGGAAAATTACCATCGTCGCAATGGGAAAATTCTGAAAGGCAGATGTTTAAATTCAAAGTGTGGAATTTCAGATTAAAAGCAATAGAATAATAATTTTCTAAACTATCCTGAAAATACTCACTTTAATCTATAAAGGGTGTGAATTGGTGAACAAAATATAAACAGTATTAGTTGCATTACACACTTAAAATTATGCATAATCCCAATTTAACTGATATAGTGATATAGCTAGGCCTGAATATACAGGAATGAAAATCTTATTGTAATTTCAAAAAGAATGCCAAACATTTTTATGACAAATTATTTTTTTTATTATTTTAATTGGAATTTAGACAAACAATCTGCAATGAGAACCTAACTGTATTGTCTTGCATTTTGAGTATGTGATTTATGTATGTTAAATAGCAATGCCTCACCAAAGGTTGACCTGTATATCCCAAAATTATGGTTATGGACTATCACACAAATAACCTTGTTACATTTGCATCATTAGAATTTTTGATGGAATAAGTCTTCTTTCTAGATTGACGTTTCTTCATGCAGACATTTTTTCTTTCATTTTGATAGAAGGACTGAGGTGTAATAACTGTATTTGTGTTCGTACTATTGGCAAGACTTTTTTTCCAAAATTACAGGATAAGATGCAATCATTCCTTCAAGACTTACTTATAAAGACAAAAATATTTAAACTGTCATGAGCCTCTTCCCCACCTAGTTTGGCTTGTTTCCCTCCCCACTTCCCCATCTATATTCCTGGAACATGAGAAAAAAGGAAATAAGGTAACAAAAATACAATTTCTAAGACCTGTAGAAGAAATAACATGTTAACACAGCAGCTGATGACCAAATGCACATTACTTTATCTGAGTCTATTAAAAACCTGTGATCAGACACTGAATTTCATCATGCCAACGGGAGTTTCACGTGCCATGTCAAATTAAGTCTTAGTAATAGTCAATTCCACCTAGATTAAAGCTCATAGCGGTACCTTTAACTTTTGTAAAAGTATGTATCGTTTATTCTGTTAGAAAGACAGGCATAAAATAGTGAACAGACTTACTGCAACTAAATACCATTTAAATTAATGAGCTGTTTGTGGCTAGGATAATAGGCTTATTTTAATAACACTGAGATGTAATATTTACCTGTCAATATGAATCCAGTGATGGGTGTAGTTTTTGTAGATAAGAACTGCCCTTATATTGTTACTAAAACAACGTTGACATATTTTTAGTTTCTGCATTGGTAAAAGCTGTCAACCAAGTAATTGATGATAATAACATGGCACGTGTAAATGTCCTGTAGGTTTCTGATCACTGGATAATGATGGGTGTCAGCATGAAAGGCGTACAGTTTATTGCACAAATAAAACTGGAGCGGACAGGTGGCACAAATAATGGAAAAGCATTAAAATGACCATTTTCACTAATCAATATTGTTTCATAAAATCTACTGTAAAGGAAAGATTGATTTCTCAGCGTGAAACTGAGACCAACTAAAATGTTTTGGGTTTTTTTTTGCTTATATATTAGTAGATTATAGTATACATACCGATCAGCCACAACATTAAAATCACTAACAGTTAAGGTGAATAACATTGATCATCTTGTTCCAGTGGCACCTGTCAAGAGGTGGGATGTATTAGGCAGCAAGTGAACAGTCAGTTGTTGAAGTTGATGTGTTGGAAGCAGGAAAAATTTGCAAAGGTAAGGATCTGAGCCACTTTGACAAGGGCCTAATGGTGATGGCTAGACCACTGGGTCAGAGCATCTCCAAAATGGCAGGTTTTCTGGAATGTTCCCGGTATACAGTGGTTAGTACCTACCAAAAGTGGTCCAAGGAAGGACAACCAATAAACCGGCGACAGGGTCATGGGCGCTCATGGGCCCATTGAGGGGGAGAAAAGTCTAGCCTGTCTGGTCCAATCCCACAGAAGAAATACTATAGCACAAATTGCTGAAAAAGTCAATGCTGCTATGATAGAAAGGTGTCAGAACACACAGTGCATCACAGCTTGCTGCGTATGAGGCTGCGTAGTCGCCCCTGTCCACCGCTGAAAGCACTTACAATGGGCCATTGAGCATCAGAACTGGACCATAGAGCAATGGACGATGGTGGCCCAATCTGATGAATCACGTTTTCTTCTACATCATGAGGATGGGCGGGGTTAGGGTCTGATACAATGGAGCATCTCTGGGATGTGCTGGAACAACAAGCCTGATCCATGGGGGCCCCACCTCGCAACTTAGAAGACATAAAAGAGATGATGACTTGGTGCAAGATACCACAGGACACCTTCAGAGGTCTTGTGGAGCCCATGCCTTGACGGGTCAGAGCTGTTTTGGCGGCACGAGCCTACATAATATTAGTGGTGGTTTTAATGTTGTGGCTGATTGGTGTAGATTATAATAGAGATTCATACAATAAGCTAGTTATGCGTTGACAGTATGACTTACCAAAACAAAGCTTACAATAACTATGATTTATAGATAAGCAGTGCTACCGATGCCAGTTAAACCATTTGAGGTTTAACTGGCAAACCGATGGTATGGGAACTTCCTGTGTGTCAAACAGATCAACGACATCACAGTATAAACACACCCAGACGTTCAGACACCAGGAAACAAAATAGATTTGTTGAGTTCTTACACAATCAGTAATGCGCAACTAACAACATCAAAATATATATTCTCATTCTTAATCTTAAAATAGGAGAAAATACATGCTTAATACAAAATAGTGTCTGAACAGCTCAGGTAAGGTCAAGTATTTAACCAACCTCACCAGACACTCTCTACACCCAAAAAGTCGATCTATTAAAGCCCTTTGAGACTCGCCTGCTATGTTAACATTAAATAGCCGTCCTCTAAAATAAGAGGAACAGAAGTAACCAATATGGTCCGTAATATTTCAAGCTCAGAAACAATGAGCCTTTAATTCCGGAACGAAAACTTCTCAGATCAAGCAAAGAGGTATCAAACAGGTTCAGATGTTTGCCATTTTATTTGATGCAACAGGACTGTAGCTTTCACACAGGCAGTGAAATGTGCTTTGACAAAAAGAACATGTGCATTTGGTCATCAGGTCCAGCTGCACAAAGACACTAATTGAAACAAAGTTGAACAAATTAAAACACACTCTGGATTCAACAAAGATCATGCAATATGGTATACTAAGCTAAAAAACAGTTTGTCAACCTTCACATTAAGTTGCTCTCCTTAGTGTGTAATAAGCCTGATTAGGTTTAAGGTCTTTACCAGAGTTAACATAAACATTTCCAGGTTGTCTTAAGTTGTCAACACTAACTTACATGATAGAAGTACAAGTTAGGGTTAGTCTAGATACCATTAAATAATTTTATCTTCAAATCAAGCTCAGAATCCATCTCCACAAAGCCAAATCAATGTTTTGTTGATAGTGATGTTATTACACACAGTGAGCAACTTCATGTGAATGGGTGCAATGTTAAACAACCTTTTAATGATTTCTGAAGATGTGCCACATTTTCAGAGGAGCACCACCAAAACAATTTTTTTTTTTTTCCCTGAGAGCCGTCTGGAGTAATTACTGCAAATGAATCTATGTGGAATTTTTATAGTAAGAATGTGACACTTATTTAGACATGCAGTATCTGACGCCCTTGCTAATCCGTATTCTAGGTGAATATCCTGATTGCTAGACACGTGGCATAGCTATGATTATCTATTATTTGTTTGAGACTTTTTCTGGATTATTTGTTTGGAGAGGATATGAGATTGTTTTCAGACTGTTTCTACTCTGTCCACCTTAGAAAAATCTTAGTTTCAGGGTGCAGCTGTGTCTAACCAAGGAGAAACTAACTGAGCCACTGAGGAATGTAGAGGCTAGGCATACTGCAAAGATAAAAGCCAACTTACATATTTTAACTGCCTGGGGCTGCCTCCAAACTTCCCTTTTGATAAATGTTCTGACATTTTGCGGCCAATAGATTTGTGGTCAACCCTAAATCTTGAATGCAGCAACAGAGTACTAACTCCTGTGTGTCTGCGTCACTGTAGCAACAACACAAACATAACATGCCTATCCCAAATGTTCGGCACTGTTCTATTTTAGATTTGGTGGTGATCCCCTGCAAAGGTGCATTTGAGATGTTGGGAAGTAAAGAGGAAAAGATAAGAAAGGAACATAGAAGAGCGGTGTCACAGGACTTACTCAGCCTTCGCTCCCTGACCCAACAGAGTGTTGATACACTCCAGACTGCCCGCTCGAGCAGCCTTGTGGATGGGCGCCTCACCCACATAGTCCTGACATGAGAGAAGTTATGCAAGAGGAAAATGTTTATCAAGCGGCTCTCCAACAGAAGCACACGCCAAAACGCTGAGAATAAGAGTGGGATTAGAAATAGATTTTCAACACCGAAGTTATTCTTAACAGACTATTTTTGGGATTCAACTTATCCCAAAGGTCCGAGTTAAATGTCAATGTTAAACCCGGGAAGACGGGAGGGAGTGGTTCTGCTAGGCAGCACCTGAACTTTTCACCCAGACTTAATCGCCGCCCACACAGCCCAGCAGTGACACATTATTATGATTAAGCGGAGAGGAAAAATAAAATGTGCCGGCTGTTAAACCATATTTTCACTAAACCACTCCTCTTCAATCACACAAAGTGGGTCATGCTTGAGAGCTATGCCTGACTATTTAACAAACAAGAAGGTACATTTCTCCAGTATAATCCCAAATATAATATTTCCTCAAGATTGGTTTATTACACATACACCAATTGTTTCAAAAAGCGTCCATAGCAATACAAGTCAGTGCCATCTGCCATGATGAGACAGGATTACATAACCATGACCTACTAATCTGATTTTTTTCAGTGGTGCAGTGGGGCATTAAACAAGCCAGTGCTTACGTCTGTGCTCACAAAAGACGCATCGAAGAGACTCATAATTCCTAAATCAGGGGTGCACTAAAGAATCACACCAATGTTCAAAATCTGAACATAGGTCAAGTGGAACGCTCCTTAGCAACAGCCCCCACAGGGGGCTGTGACCCAGAGTTAGGAAAATCCACTTGATAAGATCAGCGTGAGCTCAACCTTTCACACTGGCTGCTCTGCCTTTTTCACTAGTGTCTGTGCAAATGTCATTGTAAGTAGTTTTTAGCATGAAAACTTAATATCACATCTTTACTTTTATCTATGAATTATGGAGTGACTGTGCCCTGCTCTTTTCTATTATACGGTGGGTGCTCTATTGGGTATATGTAATTCTGCAAGTTGCCACTGATAAAAGTAAATACAATGGTGGATTTTGTCTGTCTGTGTTTGTGTGCGTATGTAGTTGCTTTCAGAGCCATACCTGTCTGTTCATATCTGCACCAGTTTGCAGTAGCCATAACAAGCACTCAGGGTGGCCCCCGAACGCAGAAATGTGAGTGGGCGTCTGTGCAAACCTGGAGGTCACAGCATTCACACCACAGCCCACCTGGACCAGACGCATCACACACTCCAACTTTCAAGAAAATACACAAGAGGGGAAGAATAAAAGAACAGTCAATACAATGCTCGATTTTAGCCGAGTGTCTGATGATAGTACCAATAAAAACTTTGCTTGAAAAGAAAAAACCAATGCGTAAATGGCAGTTGTATGGTTTAGTCAGCGTGCGGCACATCTCTCACTTCAACAGGCATAGCAGTTTCTGGTCGAGGCGTAACACATTCTGACCACATTTACAATACTGTAGAACAGCGATTCTCAATCTTTTACATATTCAAGGGCCCTCATTTCTGTAAGCTGGTCCCCATTTGATATGACTTTTATTGTTAGATATTGTTTATTTATATTATATACACAGTGTGAATTGTTGATACAGACAATGAGGTTTTTTGTTTTTTTTTAATTTATGCATTTCTTTTTTTTTTTTTTATTATTCTTATCTCTTTATTATTATGGCCTATTTTTATGTGAGCTGTTGTAGCAGCGCCGCTCCCCTCCGGGGAACGTATAAACTATCCATCCGTCCTGTCGGGCTGCTGTTCCCGCCAGGAGCCACACCTACGCCGCCTTTGGGAAGCAAGCATGAAAGCCTCACCGCGCACCGCGCACCCACAGCGAAATTAGATTAGCAACAGAGCGACGCAGACAGCCGTCGCATAAACCTACAACCAGGCCGACGTCAGGAGAAAACACCGCCCGAGTAACATACACCGCCGCGACGTGGTCATGACTTTGTTGCTGCCGTTAGCGCATGGCGAGGCGAGGCGAGGCGAGGCGAGCCGAGCCGAGCCGAGCGGAGCCGAGCGCCGGAGAGCTGCGCGCCCCCCATTTTATATTTTCGTTTCCCTCGACGTTGGCCGTCGTTCGCGCCCCTCTGTCTGTCGAGGCGGGAGCCAATTCGACGCGCGGCGGCTACCTTTCCGAAGTGGGCGGCCCAGTGTATGGGCGTCCAGCCGTAGAAGGAGTCTTCCACCGCCAGGTCCGTCGGGTCCGCGGTGCGCCGGAGCAGCGAGCACAGGGCGCCGACGTCCCCGTCCCGGCACGCGCGGTGCAGCGGGAAGCGATGGTTCAGCACCTCCTCGCTGGAGAACCCGGATTCGACGCCCACCGACATTGTGGCGGAGGGGCAACCGAGGGGGAAGGGAACGAGCCGACTCCTGACGACGCGGCGACAAACTGACGGGAAACGCGACCGTTTTACGTTTTCCCTTCTCCCGCCCCCGCCCACCCCGGTGTCGGCGAGCGTCGGTGGGTAAAGGAGACGCGGCGCGGCCACCGTTTGCGCATGCGCGGGTCCTCCAGCCAGACGCGCACAGGCCGCGGGGAGGGGGGGGGCGCGCGCGAGCCGGTGTGAAACTTGAGAGGCGGCGCAGGGAATAGTAAAAGCCCGGGGTGGATTCCGAAAACCCCGGGGTGGATTTCACAACCCCGGGGTGGATTCCAAAACCCCGGAGTGGAGTCCACAACCCCGGGCTGGATTCCACAACCCCGGAGTGGAGTACACAGCCCCGGAGTGGAGTCCACAACCCCGGGGTGGAGTCCACAACCCCGGGGTGGACCCGCTACCTGGAATGGATCGGATGGATCCCGGTCGCGGATCCCGTTCAAACTTCATCGCGGAGGGCGTTGGATTCAAGATTCACGATTCAAGATGTTTTATTCGTCACATACATGTACATACTTTCATGCATTTATGCAGTGAAATGTAATGCAACGCACCCGGTGATAGCGCACAATATGTCCTCGGGGAAAAAAATAAAATACAAGTAGAAAATTCCTTTCTAATAGACCGACTAACTGACTCCTAAAACGCAATACAGTAAGTGGAATACTTATAGAATAAGATAAAAAAATATATATAGAATAAAATACAATAAAAATAAATTGAAATAAAATGGAATAGATAGAAGGAACATGCCTATGTATATACAGATATGTGCAATTAAAGTGGCATGTGAATGTGAATAGAGTGAGGTAGTGTGTGGGATAATACAGCAAATACACGAACGGTCAAACGGCAAATACACGGCAAATACACGGACGGCCTTTCCTTTCAAGCCCGTGGCCTCATTATAGTTATGATCACAATCGATGACTCAACATTCTAACCGACCAAGCATCAAATGTGACCTTGGCTTCTTCTCAAGGGCGCCCAACGTGCGTGAGAAGTGCGCGCTCAGAGAAGACGACGATGGAGGAAGAAAGTCGCGGCCATCTCACGCATAAGCGAGTCCAGCGGTCATGGCCCCAGGGGGCGTGTTTCTTTTGACCACAAGGTGGCGCTAGGGGACCAGATCCGGACATGGTTAGGGGAGTAAAACCGAGGCAATTACGCCAGAGTTCATTCTGAGTTATTCTATGACCAACTGTTTTGTGTTGTCTTTACACCACACTACACGGCCGTGTAGTTACTCAAACATAGATTCGCCATCTAATAGAAAGCAGCTTGACAAGCATGCGAACCATACAACCGCGAGTTCCAAACCCTTGTTTTCTTCCCCCCCTGTGGCCACTGGAGGGAGGAAGACCATAATAGATATGCACCGCCTTGTCGACCTTTTTTCCACGAGTTTCCAGAAGGTCCATCCTTACAGGTTAGTCACACTCGTGTTAAAGAAAAGACCAAACAAATCCCAGAAAACCTCGCGAAAAAAAAAAAAAAAAAAAAAAGTTTCGAAACAACGAGTGAAAAGAACTATGCAGCGTTAAATGTGGAAAATTGTAACTCGTGCTGCGTTTCACAGAACCTGGAAAACGAATATGTGCCTTACATGACTGATCTGGACCCTGTGTATTGCTGCCTCAGCTATATTTATTATTATTATTAGTAGTAGTAGTAGTAGTAGTAGTATTCTTATTATTCTTATTATTAGTAGTAGTAGTAGTAGCAGTAGCAGTAGCATTATTGGTAGTATTACTATTAGTGTCATTATTAATAACATTAAATTCCAAATACAAGGTTTTCATACATAGAATGTATTACTCTGCAGTAATTAGGTTGGAGAACAAGATGTTCAACTACAGCCATTATCAGAGCCCTTTCGGTAGAGAGAGTTGGGGAGTAGGTTGACAGAATACCAATTTAATATACACCCATATAATATCCATTGCAACATATAGTTCATATACATCCATATCAAAACGTATAAACCTCCTCCCCATTAATTCTCTCGACTTCTCAAACGTATGACCACTTTACCAACTAGCACTACCGCCCTGATCAGAGCATAATAATAATAATAATAATAATAATAATAATAATAATAATAATAATGATTATATCCATAATTAGAATTGTGAATGGCATGGATTGCAAAGCGGTGAAGTGTTGACCTATTGCGGTGAGGAATGAAGAGAATGCAAAATACCCCAACCGAAGTGCGTCAGTGTGATCGTATTGTGATGATGTCATGTCTCCCTTGATTGGCCGAGCGTCTTGTATGCTTTGCTGCATTTAATCTCCCAATTTCCTCTCCACCCTGGCTCTCACTTTTCATAAATGGGAAACGGTGGAAAAATGTAGGCCGAGCATTGTGTTCATCCCAGACACCGCTTTCATGAGAGGTTGCGCCGTCTATCTATCCAGCTAATCCCCGGGAGAGAGGTGAGAGCATTAGAGGGTAGTGCCTTCACATTCCTAGGGATTTTTAAGGGATCGTTAGTAATAATATAATTCTCAGGCTGTTGTCCTTGATTGTATCGGTACCTACATGCGTTTGTGACGATTGCACAATCCCCCTTTTTTTTTTTTGTTTCTGGTAAGCACAAGAAACAGGAAAGAAAAAGAAAGCAAGGACACGCAGACAAAGGCGTTTGTTTGCAACGACCTCAGTTCAATACTCTGCGGTCAACACAATACGAATGGAACAAACAGAACAAAAAAAACCTCGGACCCTTTGAGAGCCGTATCGCATAGCAATCGATTAGATAATGGGGAAACACTCCGTGCACAATTTAAGAGAGATTTATTGTCATTCATTACTCACAAATGAATTCATTCACTTGCAAATTCCCTAATAAATAATGCTCGTGTCATTACAGTTCCTGGTGCATTCTTCATTTTGTAGCTGAACGAGAAAACAAAACTGCTCAAAAGAACCAGTATCATAAAGGAAATGGACCACACACTACAGTCATACAGTTCTATATTTAATTATTGAACTGTTTTATAATGCATTTATTTTCTTTGTTTTGACATATTTTTTTATGTCATTACCCCCATTATTTCATTATTCTGTGAGATGTTCCCAATGCTAGTCACTCCAACATCATGCAAAACGACGAAACAATGCTCTGAAATGGGTCCGTCTTGTTACAATCCCGTTGATATACGTTCTCCGTGTGTCCTAGAGAGCTACAATTACACAGACGGTGGTTACGTCGTTTTCCTTCCAAGGGTCAAGCTAAGTAGACCTTGAGGTCGAGCTAATCTCCAAAGGAATCTCCTCCCGAGCGTTAAATCAAACGCAGAACTTGAGCTTCAAGCGGCTGACGTCAAGGATTTAGCGTTTCTACCAACTTCTGAGGAGGCGAGGGGAATCCCATAAGACCCAGGATCATCATCGCCCTTGGAGAGGGGGCATCGTCGGGGGCCGGTTGAACCGTTTTCCACCCTCGTGCAAATACGTCGGGTCCGAGCCTCGAGGGCCGATCGATTTGCGGAGCGGTTATACTGAACCACGTCTTTCATGAGTGGAATCAGTTCCCTTCAGTAATGTCTTTAATGTGATCCAGCACAATTGATTCACACCGTACAAAAGGCACGCGGTGTGATTGGCACGCGCCGTCAACTCACGATGGCTAGCGGAAAAACAGATGTGTCGTGCGAACCATACATTTAAAACAACTCGTTCTTTCTTCCAGCCCGATGGGAATATCACTTGTGACCAAGCATCACTTTATCTCCTTACGACGTGACAGGAGACCCGTGTTTATGGACATGGCCTGCGCTTTATTATCTTGCGTCCGGCGGCTGACCTTTAACGCACAGCTTCGCTGGAACGTCCGCAGATAGCTTATCGGCCAGGGTCAACATCCACCATCCCACCTGTCAGATCCCCCCCCCCCACCCACCCCCCGCTTCGTCCTAAACCCACACCAACCCAGCTGAATAGCTACCCCGTAGTAACCCTGACCCGGTGCCGCGACGAGACGCTTCCTTCGCTCTCCTCCTCAGAGGCTGTGTGCCGTTCTGATGCCGCCTTCCGCCGTCGGTGGAGTAAAATGGATTGTTTGCGGTTATGTGAGAACTCCACCTCTCGGACTCCCTCTGACTCAACCCCTTGATGAAAGTGCAATGACGTTCGGGCGTTAAACAAACACACACACACCCAAACACACACACACACACACATACACACACATGCACACACACACACTTACATGCGCACATCACAGGATTTGGACGGTTGGGGATGGAGGGACGGCGATGAGTTGGAAATGAGTCAGATTGTGTCGTCGGACAGACACACACACGCACACACACGCACACACGCACGCACGCACACACGCGCACACACGCACGCACGCACGCACACACACACACACACGTCCTTGATCCTTTTCAAATGTTCACATGTTTGCCCTTGTGTCCATTCACAGATGTGGTATAGCCTCTCTTTACCAATAACAATGAGGCAGGTTTTGTGATGTCCGGACAGAATTGAGAGGTTTATACCGAATCATCAAAGTCATGGAAATCATAGAAGTAGATTCTATTTTTCTCTTCTTTCTCAAAGTTGTCTTCTGCTTGATTAGCTTCAAAGATGTCAGTATTAACTTTGAATATATATAATATAATATATTGGGCCCTTGGGCCTGTGCCCAGCTTGCCTGTTGGCAATCCATCCATGCTCGCGGGCATAATAAAGAATAGAAGATTGACTCTGAAGCCTCTAAACTTAATCCACACTTAACGACAGCGGTGCCAGAGCCGGATTGAACCGTATGATTCCCATCAGGAGGCACCGTGTCTCTCATCCATACGTCTGCATGAAGAGGACATACTGGTGATGTTCTCTCCGGGGTTCTTCCTTCCAAGGGATCGGACGCAGTCCTGCCCCGGGACAGGTGGGCGCGCCTGCGCTACCGAATGAACCCCGTCGGAGACGACCCCAACCACCGACGGGAGAGAGGCCAAGTCATTTGCGAGCGACTCGAAATCGCTTCGGAGGACTTCGAGGGTCGGGGTTTACAGGGCCGTCATAACTCCAGCTTCGATCAAATCATCTTGCCCAAATTGGATTGTCTTTAGTTTAGGCTGCACAGCTATGGCACCAAAAGATCATGTAGAGTGATTCATACACCGACACACATGGAGAGACATGAATGTGGAAATTACCTTTTGTGTTTTGGTGTAAGCCGCTGTGTGTGTGTGTGTGTGTTTTCCCTATTCAGCGTCTTATCTCATTGTTGCACCTGCTCGGACCTAAATTCCCCCACATTCTTACTGCACTGGAATGATTGTTCCTGGTGTCTGACCCACCCTTCCCCCTCTCCAAACACGCATGCACGCTTGACGCACGCACGCGCACACACACACACACATTCGCGTATACACATATAGACACCTGCACATGTTTATCAGAACATAAAGGGTCTCGAGGCGTTCCTGAGGTAGTGCTTGGAATGGAATGCTTGTGGCACAGATTGTTTCCATAGAAGGACATGCTAATCGTTTCTATATCTACTCTGCACCATGTGCAGGAGCATTTACTCTTGACTGCCTTTAGTGATTCTATGTAAGCACGACTTGTAAATGGAATACGGAAAGAGAAATAAAGAAAGAGAGCAGAGCATATGTTCTGGATCGGTCAACGCTCCGATCTGTCATCGGCAAAATACAAATGTGACGTGGACGTGGGAGGAGGAGTAACATCCCATCCTTCGCTCCATGTGGCCCTGCTTTCTGCATCAATATGCTGGGCGAATGGTGTCGTCAGGCTTTAACGGAGAGGCGGCCACACGCTGCTCTGCCGATGACATCAGCGCTCTCTGACGACAGTGCAGTGTCAGCTCTTGCGCGGGGAGGAGGAGGAGGTGAAGAAGAGAAAATCTTCTTCTTATCTCTCTGTCTGGGTGTATTTCTTTAGGGGTTTCTGCAGCTTCTATCGTTCTCTGGGAATTAAGATTTGCTTTTGATGGACTCTCCTCTCCCCCCTGCTTTATTCCCAGTCTTATCTCTGGCTCGTCTCACACAGCCCTATGGCAACTGGACACACAGCACAAACAGGTGCCAAACAAAACACGGCTTTGCATGTCACTGCACAAACCGCACAACATGTGCACAGAGACAATAGACTGCATCAGCCTTGTCGTGTCCTGGCGTTTCAACATTCAGTCAAAGAGAGTTGGGTTTCAACAGATTACTACTCAAGGCACACCGAGCAAATGTACACGCTTTAGCATACAATAATAGCACAAATAATAGCATGGATAATATCCTAAGGCCTCGGAGAGGGAATAAATTATTAATTCATAAATACATTTATTTATAAATATTATTCGGGCTGCGGGCAGGACCCCTAATAATAATTAGAATAAATATAGCTGCAGGCAGCAATACACAGGGTCCAGTTTAGTCGTGTTGGGTGCGTTTTTACAGTTTCCCGGATTCTCTGAAACGCAGCAGGATTTATATTTATTTATACTATGGTCTACACACACTTTAAAACGACCGTCCATGTTTGCCTGTAAACCACAACTTCTCATTGTTAGAACTCACCGTGTTGTCTGTGGAAATAGCGCTGCCCTCTCAGTGACGGGTGACCGTTTGGTGCCGTGTCTGGCACGGCATTTATTTGTTTAGTCTTATCCCTGGCTTACATTATCAGTCAGTGGTTTCAAGCGGATGCAGTGACAAATTTTTAAGGCCTACTTTTAATTGTATTTTTCATGAATCTGGCAAAGTAATGGGGGCCACAGATTTAAAATATCAATCGAATAGATCTATGACGTCTACCAGGTAAGAAGTTATATAAATATATACGTAAATCGATAGTTTGGTAACGTCTCAAGACTACAGAATGGCCAAGTCCACCCCCCACACTGGACACGGTCCAACTAGACATTCTCAATCGGAATCTGTACATTTATAGTGAATAATATGATGACGTCATGAAAGGTCTTACTGTAAATCTCATCTTGTTCATTTTAGAACGAGACGTGCAACGTGTCAGTTAACCAGATCAACTAAATATTTCCGGTCAAAGTTTTTTGGCTTTTCACGAATATCTGCTCCATATGTGGATCGATTTTGATGAAACTTCCACCACGAGGTGTTTGTGACAGCGCAGTTCAAACAAGATGTAAACCATGTTTGTGTATTATCCCAAAGTTAGTAGTTCCAGACCCCTAATAATAAATATAGCTGCCTGCAGAAATACACAGGGTCCAGTTTAGTCGTGTTAGGTACAATTTTCTGAGTTTCCGTAATGCCATGATCAGCCTTTAAGTGCTTTTTCATTTAATGTTTTTTACTGAAACACATGTTTACTTTAAATGAAGTTTCAACATTTTCATGTTTATTTTCTCATGCTAATTTGTTTGTCCAATCACCATTGACTTATGTCTGGCCAATCACTGTGCGCTTACGTCACTGAATGTTCCTTTCTGTCTTTTATTTTAAAAGTGCCTCAAGAACGTTTTTTTTTTAACAATTATGATCGCTCCTGGATCATGCAGTGCAGACACACAAGAAAGGGACGATTCCTCCAAAGGTTCTTGGAACTTCCTGCGGTACGAAGACGCCTTCTGTGACCAATTATAGTTTTCGGGGTTTTGTGAAATGCAGCACGAGTTACAGTTTTCAGAGTTTCCTTTAAACGCAGCGTCGGCTCAAGTTGTCTGTCTATGTGTTGCAAATGGTTGGATGCAAATGAGTTCTGAGAGACGAAGCTTGGACTTATATAACTTTGGATGATGGTGCCACAAAGTGACCCTGAAACAAAACAAACCGTCTCAACGTTCTTCTACTTCCATTAAAATTATGACAGTTTTTTACTTATTTCTGCTCCAAATGTACATTGATATTGATAAAATTTGACAACACGTCTCGGTTCATACGAGACCTCAACCATGCCTGTGTGTACTGCAGTTTTCCTGTCCGAGATACTTTTACCCCGAAAAATGCAGAGAGTATTAAAAATAAAAATAAATTCCAGCAATAGCAATGCGGGCTGGACCCCCTCTGATAATAATAATAATAATAATATTTTTTATTATTATAATAATTATTATTATTATGTTCTGTGTTATGTGTTCTGCAAATGATCAATAACACAATTCCTTATGAAAGCTTTCCATTACATATTTATTTAAATGGATCCCAAACCTTTGGAAGAGGTGCATGCAGTTATAATGTTTGTGATGTATTATTCAAATAACCTCTGACGATCCATCTCTGATAATTGGGTCACCATATTTGAATGAACATGGAGGCTTCACCAGCACTCTGCACACAAGGGCTTCTTATAAATCAATATCTGCAAACGGGGATCTTTCCAATATCATCATCCCTTCCAAATACTTTAGAGGCTGCGTAGACCTTGCATCTAACCTAGTTTGGTCACAGCCGGAGGAATCTGTTACGTGTAATTTCAGCTTCCCAGGCGTGTCATTGCGGGATGCGCTGCTCTCAAATCTAATGAAGGTTCTGCGTACCGAAAGGCAGACCACAAAGGACAGTCAGATACATTGACAACCGTCAAACACTCTTTTTTTTCCTGTAAGCTTGCATAAGAGGGTCATTGGATTGCCTCTTTTTGACCCTGAGAATGAATGTGTGGCTTATGCTTACAAGGGACATCATTGATAGGCAGCAGAAATATGTTTCCCACAAGCGTCTATTGAGTTATGGACAAATAGCGCTTCCCATCTTGGTATGACTACATGTCCTGTCTGGGCCAGTAGCTTCGTTTGTTTGTTGGCAACCGTGTCAAACACACACCACGCCCAACCCACCCCCCCACCCCCACCCCCCCTCTGGACTTATTTAAATGACCATTTGCATTCAAAGGATTATCTACTAATGCTGCTCGTTTCCTAGAGAATGTTTGACTGACTACAGTTGGTTTGATATTGTGACGAAATGTCACAGTTAGTTCATTGTCAATACGCTTTGAACAAAAGTGTCCAGGCGACAGAGCGACTGACTTACAGCCAGTTAGAAAATCACCTCTGCCTCAAATGTCAATATAAACCTGAAAAAAAATAATATATATATATATATACAGTATATATATATATATATATATATAAGAATAATATTATTTTCAAAAAGCACCATCTTCTTCTTTACATTTCAAGAGATTCAAGAGGTTTATTCATCACATACATATACATACGTTCATACATATATTCAGTGAAATGAGATTATGCACAATAGTTACTAAACCGAACATAATAGCTAACCTAATTTCTACCTATCTAACTGAAACGAACTGATTCCTAAAATGTAATGCAGTTAGTGAATAGAATAATATAAATAAAATAAAATAAAAATAAAAGAAGGCTCAAAAAAATAATACAAAGTGGGGGTACAAAATAGAAGGGAATCGAGTTATGCATTTAGGATAGGCTATTTGTATATACAGATATGTGCAGTAAAGTGCATGTGAATAAAGTGTGAATGGAGATATACAGTACGGTATACAACAGTACAACACAGCAATACAGTAACACCGAACAGAACAGCAATACAGCGCAGTATGCAGTAACCCAGAACAGTGATACACACATAGTGTTTTATGCCCTTTTCCTCTCAAGCTCCTAGTTTCGTAAACTTCCACGACAACTAAAGTGCGGGACTGAAATAAACCACGCATTAAACAGCAGCGCTTCGCAGACTCCCTAATTACACCAATAAACACTCTTTTATAGGACCCGAGGGCCGACATGTTGATTTCACGCCCTTGTGTCCACTTATTTTATGCTGTCATTGGTGGAAACACTTTCTCGTTCCGTAAACACGCACGAGCCCGAAACCAGAATAACCCTGTTACAAACATGACATTACACCTGTCATAATCGCTCTGCCATGTGCACTAAATGTCAGAGGGGATTATAGTAGATGTGGTGTCGTGGATTATGCAGGCTTTATGTATGTACGTATACAGGTCTACTGCTGTCACCTCCGTGGCCTCCCACTCTAATCTCATTTACGTGCGAGCATGTGTGTCTGTGTGTGTGTGTGTGTGTGTGTGTGTGTGTGTGTGTGTGTGTGTGTGTGTGTGTGTGTGTGTGTGTGTGTGTGTGTACATAAACACATGCAAAAAGGAATCCGCGCAAATTCACAAACTGCCCACTCCACCCCACCCACGGTTGCCAGATGGACTTCTTTTGATCACACTGGGCTGTAAAAAATAGCATTGGGTTGGGTACATAAAATTTGTGTTGGTTTTGAAATAACTGGCAGGGGTTTTTTTTCTTTTACAAACGTCATTATCAACAGACATAAGGTTTTCTTGACATTTCAATTGAATCCAATAACGTTAGTAATTAGGGGCAGGCGATGGGCATCTGTAATTAGGGGAGAGGGAGGGTCCCCCTGTTCAATGCGTTTCATTGGCCGACTAGGCCTGTCATCGGGTGCGGTGGTGTGGTTTTAGCCGATCTTGCCTAAATCAGTACGCTGTACACCGTACGCAGAAACTCTGTAAAATCAGGATGGCAACCTACGTTGCTTGTCACACATTCAAAATGCAGGGGACAAAGTGCACAGCTGTCATCAAGTCTGTCCCCGCGCCACATTCTAGAGAAGAATAGCGATAGAGAAGGATATAGTCCCCTTATTCCCTCTTTCTGGACAAGACCACCGACATATGTGACAGCGGAGGAACCTGGCGTCAGCTGGTTTCTCAAGTGATCAGGCCGCCGACCCCATTTTGGCCGGACCCATTGAGGCGTTTGAGGATGCTATCCGATGCTCACGTCGGGAGAGAGTTTTTCTCTGACCTGACACAAGAAATCGAACGGGACTACCGCTCCCGTCCAGCCACAAGGATGTGCCTACTGGCCTGACCAGAAATAGTTGGACATCTGCAGCTGTAAAACGTTTGATTCACCGATTTACCAGCCAGTCGAGCTGGCGTTGACTGTACATAGTTCTCCGCTTGATGTTCTTCGAGCTCATGAAAGATGTTCTCAAGTTGAGACTCTACGTAAAGGTCAGGTCATTTTCTTCGGTACATTGCTATTTAGAGTGTTGTGTGCTGTTCTATGTCAGCTCATGTACCAAACAAACATTTTCCTGTGGCTGTGTCCCTGCACGCCAACCCTGTGATGTGTGAGTGAGTGAGTGAGTGAGTGAGTGAGTGAGTGAGTGAGTGAGTGAGAGAAGTTCCTTGTCTACCACCTAATGTTATCGTTATTAAGGAAGTTGCATTCAAGTGTTTATTGTGCTCACGTATCGGCCTTTTATGCCTATTTTGTGTTTGTAATATTTAATGAGAGACGTTCCCTGTACACCACCTAACGTTATTGTAAATAATTATGTTGCATTTAGGTGTTAATTTGCGTACTGGCCTTATTGTTACCGCTGTTGTTGGCGCTAAGTTTGAAACACACTGCATGTCGCAGTTGTTTCTGAGGGTTCCAAGTTGTCCTACTTTACTTGTGCCCTGGTTGCATAAGTCTATGGTTAATTGGTTTCCTGGCAATATAAGTTTTGGGCTGGTTTTTGGTGGATCGGTTTTTAGACTGCGGTTGGGTTGGAAATTGTCAATCCGATTTGGCAACGCTGCCCCCGCCGTCCCCACTCCATCCAGTGTTTTTCTTTCCCACTTCCACTGCCCTGCCTGGCTCCCTCTCAGAGCGCTGCAGAGAGGAGGGGTGGACCGCAGCTGCTGTCTGACGTAAATGCAGCACAAACGCTGTGTTTGTGCGGTCACAGTCCCGCTGACCGGCTAATGGCTTGCCTCACACTCCCTTTCCTCAGCGCTCCTCTCCCCCCCACCACCCCTCACCAAACTCCACTGATGGATGTGCTCGTCGGGCCGTCGCAGATGTTGAGAGCCCTGTGGCCGTCGCTGTGAAAGATAAAATACGCGCGGTGCGATCTGACACTTATCGTCGTCTTTTGTCCCAGTGAATTCATTCGCGGTACATCTGGAGCACACCTTGGGGATATAGCAAGCTTTTTACAGAACCATCAACCCCCCCCTCCCCCCACACACAACACCACCACCACCAATTGAGTGTTTTGAGGCTTGTCTGTGCGTAAATGCTGCAGTCTGGAGCAAGGCAGACAGCGCCTAACAAGGTTTTTAAATTAATGACGCAGGCCTGTGTTTATCCCACTATATGATGCAGTTGAGGATTAATGCAAACCCCAGTTCCTACTGACTCATTTCCCTCGACAAACCGGCACGCAGACGGAACTCTTAAAAAAATAAAAATAAATCCAATGTTTGGTAAGTCGCAGAACTACAGTGTTCTGTGCTGTGACCCTTGAGGGATCACTTTCCGACTACGATGGACCGGTGAACCTGAGGGGAACTCACATTCCTCCATTGATAACTGAGAAATGTTAAACATTGTACCATTGTGGACTCCTTTCCGTGTCCCTCTCGGCTGCCTCCGCTGTGTCCACATCACAATGCTGTTGCTTACGACTGAGTCTGCTGCTCCGTGAATCAAAGGGTTGAGTGCGAGGGGGAAACTGACGTATATATGCGCAAATACACGCGGTGGGCAGCGCAGATTTGATAAGCGCGCTGCTATCTCGATGGGAGGCTCAGCTAGGCTAAGGGGATTTCAAACGTGCCTGGAGTCTTTGACGCAAGCTGCTGACATCATCGCCTATACCTCCGTTTGCCCAAGCAGTCTGCTTGCTGCTCGCTGCCACGGAGGAGAGGAGCCTGTGCATACAGGGCGTACCGAGGGAGACTGTCACCTTCCTAAATCTATCGAAGAAGGCATTTGAACTGAAATATGCGCACGCACTGAATTTGTGGCACGATATTTTAAAAAGAAAGCCAGTTATTGCCAGGCCTGAATGGGCGGAGATGCATGAACAGGGACAGAAATACATGGAACGTCTATCACAGCTCATTTAAAAAATAAAAAGGACTGATGGCGTTGTGGCAGCCAGCCACCCACCTACCCCCTCGCGTCCAGTATATTTAAACCCCCCTCTCCAGCAGAGAGATAAATCTGACTCCCTCTGCCATACCTACAGTACATCATTAGAACCGCATGAATGTCACCGTGCACCTGACACTAATCATATGCGGTACGCTCTGAGAGCCGGTGTCCTGCTGAAATAATCATATTTGGCTCGCAGTGTGGGCGTCACGGAGAGCGGGAGCAAGAGAGAATGACTCTACCCTCGAGGGCTGCACACGTTACATCTCACCCACCTGCCTTCAAATCCCGTCCAAGGGTGGGGTCCTCTCCACTGCCCAAACAGCAGGTACTGCACAGGCGAAAATCCATATCCAAGATCACAAGGAGCTCTATCAACTATTACCCCCCCCCCCCTCATTTCAACCATTGCTTGATTTTGGGGGAAGGGAAGTTGTGATATTAATTTGATAATACTGTTGTTGTCCATACAGCTGAACGTGGCATAAGGTCCACATGTGGGTCACGCCCAGATCTGCCGTGGTGAGCAGTGGGGAGTAGAGGGTTCTTCTCCAGCCTCCAGGATGTTTATTTATTTTCCTGTTTTTAGGGGCTGACATTTAGAGTACTGGCTCCAAGGAAGGTAGTGAGGGGAGAAGAAAGTGTGTGTGTGCGTGTGTGTGTGTGTGTGGGGGGGGGGGTAAAAAAAATAGTGTAAATCTTAGCCCTGAGGATAATCACCAAAGTGAAATATATGCGGCCCAGTGCTCAATGAAAAAAGGAGAGGGAGCAGGGCGAAGGCACAGAGATATGGCAAGCAAGCGCGTCAAGTTGGACGGGGGAACGTGGTCCAAAAATATCACATGTCTCTCTCTTATCTGAATGCTGTTCTAGCAACCAAAATAAAAACAACTGAAAACACTTTCAGGCTCACAGTAGTAGATAAGGCAGCAGTCACCACTGATTAAGATTTGAATTCTCTTTAAAGACGTTTACTTACATGTAATAAACTGTATGGTGTAAACATTCAAGATTCAGATTCAAGATTCAAGAGGTTTATTCGTCACATACATATACATACTTTCATACATATATGCAGTGAAATGTAATGCAACGCACCCGGTGATTACACACAATATGTCCTAGACGGAACACAAGTAGCTACCTAAGAAAATGTCTTTCTACGAGACCAACTAACTGATTCCTAAAACGTAACACAGTAAGTCGAATACTTATAGAATAAAGTAAAAATATATAGAATAAAATAAAATAAAATGGAATAGATAAAGGGAATAGGCTTACGTATATGGGATAGACTTATGTATATGGCATGTATGGCATGTATGTGGCACGATCAGGCCCAACATACAGTATATAGATATGTATGTACAGGTATATATATATATATATATATATATATATATATACTGTATATCGACAAACAGACAGACAGACAGACAGACAGTCAGAGAGATAGATAGACAGACAGACTGACAGACAGACAGACAGACAGACAGACAGACAGACAGATAGATAGATAGATAGATAGACAGAGAGACAGACAGACAGACAGACAGATAGATAGATAGATAGATAGATAGATAGATAGATAGATAGACAGACAGACAGACAGACAGACAGACAGACAGAGAGACAGACAGACAGACAGACGGACAGACAGACAGATAGATAGATGAAAAGCTTTGTGTATGGACATGCAAGCAAGCGTGTTTTCAGCACGTCAGGTCTTGCTTACCGTAGACATGTTATTGGTTCCCTTAGAACGTGCCATTTTGCAGATTGTTGTGGGAAAAAAAGCTCGCACTAAAGAGTTAAATCTAGAAGGTTGCTGCTTTTTCTTGTCAACAAACGGCATCAGATGCTCTGCATGTGGCGCCATCAAACAACAACGACAATGGTACATTTGTTGTGTTTCGCTCTGCAAGTGACCCACCAGTCCCATGCAGCTGGAGAACATTTTCCCAGTGTTATTGTTCTGGCACAGGGAAACCAGTGACCACCGCAAGATAAACAGGTTCAGCTTTAAGATTTTTTTTTTTTTTTTTTGGCGTCCAAGAAAATGTGAGATTTTTGTAGATTGTATTGGTGAGAATCATGAACATGCAATGTAATATAGACGCATTATTAGTATTAGAATATAGTATCTCATTAATTATCTGTTTTCATTTTTTACTATGGTTGGGATGTTTCCTAGACATAAGAAACGTCTTCATTTGGGAAGTTTGCAGCAGTGCTATGCCCTCAGCGGTACAGATCATCCCTCTGTTACAACCATCCTGCCACCCACCGCGGCTGACCTCTCCACGCCAGCTCGTGCTTTCCTTCTCAGGCTGCTCATTCGTCGCAGGTAGAGGAGGATCCCCCGGGCCCCGCCCGCGTCGTCTGGAAGTCTCCCAGCTCACATGGCGAGAGCAGGCAAGCAGATGTCCTGAACATCATGCTGCTCCTGGGACACCCTCTGCTCACCCGGTTTAAATCTTTTAATCTGCGCTGAGCTGCTCTTTTCTCTGCAGATGTCTTGCAGACTCTCCGCGGATGAATCAAAAACACATTCTGTTTCCCTGCAACCTGTTGCTAATCTGTCTTAAAGAAAATACTCAGAAAAAAATAAAGCTAGGGGGAAGACAGTGTAGATAGAGTTTAAGATTGTTTGGGAAAGAAAAAAAATGTAATGATGCACGGTTATTAACGAACAAGTCAGGAGTTTGTACTGTGAGTGATGAATCAACTTACTAGAGGATAAACAGCACGTGCAAGGCTGGCTGTTTCAACAAGGAGCGAATTATCCTTTCCTGTTCTCCTCATCTTGTTGACTGTACCCAGTATTATGCTTGAGGGATGTGCAGATACACAGTCGCCAGTTTTGTTTTTCTGTGAAAACATAGTGTGCGCACCAATAAGAAACATAACTAATAATATAGCGACTGTCATATGGTTCCAGATAATCCCACCGCCTCAACATGGCATCACTGATGTATAGCGGGTTTATGGTCGACAGCACTCAAAGTTTTTCCTCAATCTCTGTCTCACTGTCTCTTACTCATTCTCTCACACACATCACACACACACACACACACACACACACACACACACACACACACACACACACACACACACACACACACACACACACACACACACACACACACACACCTAATTCCTCCCGGTGTGCCAGGGAGTGTGCAGCCAACAGGCCATATGGATGCTCAGCATCGAGACCATGAGGACAAACACATAACAACACCTGGGGCGACGACTTGCAACTTTCTTTCCATCTGCTTTCTTGCAATGTCACCTCCTTGGTCCGGTTTAAACCACGTGTAGTATTTCTCTGATCTGCATAAAATTCCTCCTAACCCCTTTAAACTAATCTCTGGTTTGGCTCCTTATCCCTGCATCAAGTCAGCAAGTCAGTCTGGTACAGCTTTGATGACTGTTTGTTTTTGGTTTGGGTTTTAATCACATCTTACCCTTCTGCTGATCCTCCACTGTCCCATAAATCAAATTGGTGTCATGATGAGAGGCTCAGTTCTGTAAATCAGTTTTTACTTTATAATTAGGGTTTGACCGGTGCCCTTGAATCAATTGCAAAACATTAACTCTAACGTAACCATCTCTGTTAACTGTGTGTGTGTGTGTGTGTGTGTGTGTGTGTGTGTGTGTGTGTGTGTGTGTGTGTGTGTGTGTGTGTGTGTGTGTGTGTGTGTGTGTGTGTGCACAAGATCAGAGTGACCCTATCATCCGGACCTATTTTCATTTACTCTTGTAGTTTTTAGAAGCAGTAGAATAAAGAATTAGATCATTTCAGCACAAGGTGAGTTGTAATCGTCATACCTCACACACACTTCAACCGACCCCCCTCTCCTTTTGTACACCTTTCCTTTAGGGCCTCTTTCTCTAATCTCCTCAGTCCATCCCTTCTTTCCTGTATTTGCTGATCTCTCCTTCCTTGCTTTGAATGTTATTTTGACTTTTTTGTTCTCGGCCTCTTCCCAGTCACTATATATTCTGTTTTTTCATTCATCTCTTCCATCACATCTTTTGAGTCTGTGTGTGTGTGTGTGTGTGTGTGTGTGTGCATGTGCATGCGTGCGTGCGTGCATGCGTGTGCACGTGTAAGTGTGTGCGCTTGTGTGTGTGTGTGTGTGTGTGTGTGTGTGTGTGTGTGTGCGTGTGTGTGTGTATGTGTGTGAAAGAGAGTAAGAGACAGAGGCTTCATCTCTATTATTGTTTCTTTGAGGAAGCTGGCTGCCCAAGTCTGAAATTACAGCTTGACGCACAAGCCCATGAGAAGAGTAGCTGTCTGCCAAAGTCAACACGGAGAGATAGATGAGCGTTGATCACAAAAACAGAATAGAACTGCTGTCCTTAAATGGGATGACACAATGCCTTCAAGGGAATGAAACAAAGGGGGGCTTTTGAGGGACTGTGGCACAATGCAAAAAACAAGAGGTTAGATGGTTAATGAGCAGACGGACGACGCCGGACTTCTGTGTACATACAATAATACAAAGGATCTGATGCATACTTAAGGAGAGTGCACCCCAGTGCATCACAAATCTCCATAAATCCAGCTCCAAATGGCTTAGTTAGCTCGTGGCAACGTGAGTATTTCACAGAGGTAATCAAGTGGGCGCCCGCTCTCACGGACGAGTCGTGAAATTAGATCCCCTTCACCTCCAGGAGGCTCAGCAGTGAGTCTGGTCTGGCATCCAAAGGACCATCCCCCTCCACGTCCATGCCTGGCCCCCTCAGCCCCCCACTATTCTATGTATACATGCACAGTGATAATCCTTAACCACCGCCGCTGGCACTGCATAGACATGCCTGATGGCTCTCCTCGATCCCTAATTACCACCATCAATACTATACGAGTCCGCCCCTTGGATAACCCATTGGCACCGTTAATGCATGCTCTGTGCCACTGATTGTGTATGGGTTTCCTCAGTGATGACCATCCATCCCAAACTACCACCACCAATGCTATACTGGCCTACCCAGTGGATAATTCCACTGGCGCCGTTAATGCATGTGAGGATGGCATCTCTGCTTTTTCCTCAACGCGTCATCAGATTGCGATCTCCAGCTGGAATGTTTGCATTTGACACCGTGGGGGGCGGGGGTGAAAGTCAGCAACTTTGGACTCTGAGGCCGTGGGTCCCGTGCTGTACGGCCTCGGGGACAGCAAAGGAGACGCCATCCCATCAGAGAAACAGGTGTAACTCATCAAATGATGTCCCTCACGGCGTGAAGGAAAAATCAGTTGGTATTTGTTATCACTGCGTTGTGCAACGGACCGTTTCTGGCTGACTGGGAGTCATTTCGTGGACTTTCTGGTGCTGAACTTTTACTGATTGAATTTTTCCCAACAGTGGATTGACCTCTTAATCCGTTCGCCTGACCATTTGAAGCCACTGAGCGGTTGAGCAGACTGTACACTTAGTATTCTCTACACAAAGCTGTTGCGTTTGAACCTTTTTGCCCCAGGTGACTGCCAGCATTGGAAATTAGCCATTTTAACTGAGTAAATATGAAATCCTTTGTGTGCATACCAGTACGTCTGATTTGAATTTAAATTAGGTTTTCCTCTATGCATAACCTGGTGCCTACTCTTCTTCAGAATCACTGTTTGCCTTTGCATGTGTGTGTGTGTGTGTGTGTGTGTGTGTGTGTGTGTGTGTGTGTGTGTGTGTGTGTGTGTGTGTGTGTGTGTGTGTGTGTGTGTGTGTGTGTGTGTGTGTGTGCGTGTGTGTGCGTGTGTCCTCACTCCTCAGCAACTTTCAATCAAATTTTAAAAAAGTGTAAGAAACCATGCACCCGTTGCAATGCTTTGGAATATTTCTGAAGAATGCCTGTGTGTGGCACCATTGCAGATTCAGGAATATTTAAGGCATATAAAGCATAATATTTAACATTTAAATAGCTAGGGCTCCCAAAAAATGAATTTTCTTGCCATTTTGACCATCTTCAGGTAACCAAATCAATTACAGTCTATTATAAGTAGCAGAAGAGAGGAGTGACGTTGAACATTAAACAAGAAATTAACGTGGTTAAACCCAACGCTCCGATGTCCAGGATGAGCTGCAGGATACCGCAGAGAGGTGCTTAAATAGACCTTTGCAAAGTTCCTTCACGAGCAAAGCAAAAGTTACAAACTCGAAAAAATGAGAGAAATGCCATTGTCTGGGATGGGCGTCACCTCATCTCTCTGCGATTTGAGTATTGCATGCATGATGTGATGTGCAGGTTGTTTGTGCAGACACCTGAATATCAGTCCAATTTTATCAACATGTAGACAAAAATAAAAATGTAAAATATGAATAAAGTGTTAGTGAGAAATCAAGTGAGAAATATCAACTTTGATTCTGTGGTAATTTGGCTGCTGTGCAATAAAAAAATGGAGCAGAAAAAATATTTGCATTGTCTCTGCGTGGTCTCCAGGTGCTCTGTACACACCTTCATACACAGTTCAGAGCAATAATCAAAGGATTTCTGCGCTTTATGGTTTACGGCTTTGTGCTCATGACCTTTTACCTACAACAATGTGAAATACATATAGTTCAAATTGGATTGTTCGAATTGAATTATGGCTAAATGACATTACTCAAATTGAACTTAACTGTGTTTTTCTCTACTTCAAAAGGTTTTCCCCTACGAACATGAGTTCTTGAAATGATTCCCATTCTCCTGACGCTGATCTCAAGGGGAGAGTGCGAGGGAGAGCCGAGGGAGGGGTGACTGAGCGCGCTCGCCCGGGCGGAGGAAATAGGGAGTCAAAAACGCCGTGCATTGCGATGCGTCTGGGTTCATGCTTCTCTCAAGAGTTATCTCTTTTTGGTCCTCTTAATTCTGTCTTCTGTCTTGCCGTGCGTCATCCGCTTGTTCGCCGTGTATTCTGTTTATTCTCTTCTGTCAGAGTCTGAGTTGGAACACTTCTGTCGGCCCGAGAAACGGTGGGATGCGGAGTCGACTGCTCGGACCGTTTGTCCGTCGGCCTAAGAGTAAAAAAAGAAGGGATCGCGTCCCCGCATCCTTTTGTTTGATTGCACGACACCGACGGCTGTGTGCAAACCAAACACGGCCGACGCGGCTTTTCCCCGCTTTACGTGATTTTGAGATACAAAAAAACACATCAAAACACTCGCGACGCGCCTGTTATCGCACCCGGGCACTCGGTGAACACCAATAGAACCTCAAGACAAAACAAGGCCCCTGCCTCGTGTTTTTTATTTCTTGGTCGAGATATTCGGAACTGTGTCCAAAACAGATCCCCATGAATCCCAAGTTGTTGACTGTTTTTTTTCGTTCCCGTTCCACAGACATCCAGAGCTCTCCGTAGCGATACAACCTTAAATGCATTAACAACGTAGTCAGTTACAATCAATTATAGCCGGGATGTGTGGGTAAAATGTCTCTCTATCCCCTTCTTCTTCTCTCTCTCTCTCTCTTTCTTCCACATGATGACAAATGCAACATACATAGACATACATAGATATTTGAAATGATTATTTGAATTGACCCTATGTAACATTGTTGTGATTCACTCTGTTTTCATTTCCGACAAAGGGTATGAAAGAGATGTTGTTAAGATCATCATGGGATGAGAGTGAGGTGTGTGTGTGTGTGTGTGTGTGTGTGTGTGTGTGTGTGTGTGTGTGTGTGTGTCTGTGTGTGTGTGTGTGCGTGCGTGCGTGCGTGTGTGTTGAGAACTCAAAATGTGGTTTGGCAGAGACTAAAAAGGAAAAAAAAAGAAGAAAAAGGAATTTCTTCAGCGGCACATCGACACGTGAGCTTTTTCGTGAATCCACAGATGTGGTTAGAAAGAAGACTTGCGCTCCCATGTCACCCCCCCCCCCCCCATTCATTCAAAAGTCATGTGAAGGGAGAGGTTAATCCGACTCAGGTGTAGATATAACATTATACATAACGTTAACACAAAAAAAAATTTCTTTCTACTCTACTTGATCCCGGCAGACTGCTGTCAACAGCATCTAACGACATTAACTTCCGCGATATCAGCATATTCTTTTTTGACAGAAGATTCTTGGTCGACCTCATGGATCACTGATGTCTCCCGTTGTGTTCTTGTCGTTGTATGCCACTTGGCTGTGTGACGAAGGCATTTCTATGTAATCCCTCATTCATTTGTTTTTATTGTTTCGGGTAAAGGAAACATTTAGGAGAAAACCTCACGCGTCAGCCGCTGGGTTTTCGGCCGTTTTTACCCACCAGAGGGTGTAAGGTTAGGGGGTTACCGCCAGATGTTGTGTTGGAAACTACAATATTTGGTTTGGCGGAAACTGAAAGAACCAATTCAATACGTTGACCTTTTTATGAGCCCACAGATCTGGTTAAACCTTTAAACCCTTGTAAAAACCCCCTTGATAAAAAAAAAGGTAATATTTAGAATAAACTCAACTAGAAACATGTGGATATCACCTGTGTCCTCAGCCCTTGCTCTTATGACATTTCATAATCGTGTGGGCTGTCATGTTGCTGAGTTCAACACCTCTGGAGCGATATCCCCAATTTGTGTCAAGCTTCTGTTCTGAGTGCTCCGTGCGAGGGGAGAAAATGAGCGCTGGCCTGCCTCCAGCAGCACACAAGTCCATCCTTCACAAAGCGAGCGGCAGGTATTAACAGGTCTCACCGAATAAATCAGCGGATCAGACAGCGACAACAAAAATGAATCGCTGCGATAAATCCTCTGGACAAACTTCCGCACTCGGAACAGCAGGCCGTGTTTGCTCCGCGCTTTGATTTCAGGGCCATTATTCATCGGGGTAACCGGCGTGCCGTGGAGGTGACGCAACAAGCGCAAAGAGGTCAAAAATGTTCCCAGCTTAAGCTCTGACACACAGACCTCAGGTCCACTGAAAGGTGTGAATTCCACTGCCGAGTAATTGTGGGGCGGAGAACAATGGCTGCCTGGTCCACACCCAGGAGTGCATTCCACTCACAAATGGCAGATTGATGAAAACTTGTCTGTACTTTTAATTTGATGAGTAATTACATGTTAGTGTGTGTGTGTGTGTGTGTGTGTGTGTGTGTGTGTGTGTGTGTGTGACCTTTCCACACGCCGTTTTTCCTGTTCTCTCATTACCCCTGACACCTGCTCTCACCTCTCTTTCTATTATGATCGCCGCTCCCTCTCCTCTAATGTAAGGATAATGTAGTAGGCTTGGTATACTGAACGTCTGACTCCTGACTTCCCAACGGGGATTAATAAAGTGTTATCTTATCTGCAAATCAGCTTCAGATTTGCCCCCAAAACATGCAAAGTATTTTATTGCATACTGTACATTATTCCGATCAAGTTCTTTCAATAGTTATTTGTGTTTTGCTCTGATCTGCAATGTGTGAAATTTGGGTTAATTTATGCCGTCGTCTTTTTCCATCTGTGTCCTCTGTTTTCTACTGAGATACAGGTGTTTAATGTATGTATGTTTAGGTTATTGAATATATTTATTCTACTTTTTCATTCATATTACTTTTATTATTAGTATTACGATTGCCTATTGTTTCGATGTGTGCTGCTGTAAACCCTGGAATCTATTGATCTACTAATATATATACTGTATATTTACTGTATATATATATATATATGTGTGTGTGTGTGTGTGTGTGTGTGTGTGTGTTAGTAGATCAAAAAATAAATTTGTTCGATTTTATTTTGTTTTTCCATCATTGAAAACAAGCAATACAGAATAAGAAAAAAAAAAAAATATATATATATATATATATATTCTTTTTTTTGTACATTATATATTATATACATTTTGTATTTATACAGTATATACAGAATAAGAAAAAAAAAGTATAAAATATATATATTTTTAAATATATTTATTTATTTTTTTCTTATGTGCCTTTTATATATTTTTTTTTCTTATTCTGTATTGCTTGTTTTCAATGATGGAAAGACCAAAAAAAATCGAACAAAGTTATTTTTTGAAAATAATACAATTGCATATTTCAGTGAATTACTGAAGCTCTTATTCAATTGTTTCCATATAGTGTTATTTTGTGTTATCTTCTGTAGGCTCATTGTTTTCTCCAAGCCCCCCAAGCAGATTCAATTCCCTTGTTTCATCGTTTTTGTCACAAGTCGATGTGTCACAAGCGAGCGAAACTCCGCGTTGTTTCCCGGACCTCAGCCGCCGGTTTCTGTTTCGTTTCCAACGGGATGAGCAACAGCGAAAAGAGGGGAAGAAAAAACCGAAGAAGGAGGGAAGGTAAAAAAAAAAACAAAGAGCTTGGAAAAAGGAGGAAACAAGGAGGAAACAAGGAGGAGAGGAGCCGCGCCGCCTCGGGCTCCACAGCTCGGGGAGCGGAGCCTCGGCTCGGCGAAGGGAGGCGTCACGTGGCGTGAGCCTCCCGGGGACCGACGTCACCGTCGCCATCTCCCGGGCAACCCCTCCATCAGCACTGGCGTCACCGTGAGCCCGGCCGCGCGGTTGCCCGGCAACCCGAGCCTCGCGCCGGGGCCCGGCCTTGCGCCCCGCGCGAGGCTCTGACGCGGGTGTGACGTAAATAAGGTGGGTATCAATTTGTTGTGGCAGCGGAGGGAGGCGGAGTTCCCCATCCGCTGCATTCCAGAGGAGCGCTCCGAGCAGACGCGCGGTGCGACCCGGCAGAGTCACCGAACCCGCCGAGCTGCTCTGGTGTCGCTCTGAACGCAGCTCGAAAGATTAAATTTAAAAAAAAAATAATAATAATAATAACTTTTTTTTTTTTTTTTTTTTTTTTAAATACAAAATTGTATTTATTTTCTTTCCTTCGGCGCGTCTATGATCTATGGAATGACTGGCATTGCCTGGGAGAACCGTGTGAACTGTGCGAGGCGGCGGTGGACGTACGTTTTATAAGGTGAGAATAACATTCTAGATTATGGATGATCTCATTTTTAAGAGGTTGCTGTGCTTTCATACTGATGCATATACTTCAAGATATATATTTTTTTTATTCCCATATGTTTTAGAGAATCCGTTTCAAGCGTTATTACTTTCGATTATAACCCATAGGTCCTGTTCTCGCCCATAGCGGTCCTCGGTTCTTTTCTTTTAGTTCAACAGCTCTGGCATCTCTGTAGCTTAATAATGGTTCAATTAATGCTGAAGACAAAAGCAAAAATAATATTTAATACATTTTTGAATCGAATTCACTTTTCAAAAATGGTTAAAGCCTCTCTTTGTTCAATATATCTATTTTACTCTACTCTTGTAATCAATTCATATTTTGTTTATAAGCAGATATAATGAGTATCAAACTATTTATTTTACTAATTATTTATTACAATAATAATACGATAATGATAATGATAAATAATAAAAATATTTGACATGCTATTTCACTGCTTTTGGACATAAGAGAACACCTATGGACAGCACATATTCCTGCCAATACAGGATAAATGATAGATCAAGTATTTTTTGATCTATACTGTATTTCTAAATGTATGTATCCTTATTTCTGCAGGTACTACACTTGAATTATCCCGAGGTGTATTATTCCACATTATTATTAGTACACCATGGTGATCATGACGGACAGCAGTCCTGGGGCTCAGCCCAGCCCTTCCCAGGGAAGGCCCCTTCAGGTCGGCTTCTATGAGATCATCCGCACGCTGGGGAAAGGAAACTTTGCAGTGGTTAAACTGGCCCGGCATAAAGTCACCAAAACACAGGTCAGCACTGAAAATGCTTTTAGCTCGTGTCATGAGCTATAATCATTTAACCGCTCAAGTAATTGGCGTAGATGCTTTTAAGATTTACGTTGGAAAATGGTTGTTCCGCAGGTGGCCATAAAGATTATCGACAAGACTCGGCTGAACCCCTTGAACCTGGAGAAGATTTACAGAGAGGTTCAAATCATGAAGCTGCTCAACCACCCGCACATCATCAAACTGTACCAGGTGTGTGACACCGCATTTCTACCATGAGAGATTTTGAGTTGGCTTCGAATGCATATGGAAGTGTGTGTGTGCGGTATGTACATGTATGTACTCGTGTGTGTGTGTGTGTGTGAGTGTGTGTGTGTGTGTGGGTCTGTTTGTGTGTGTATGTGTGTGTGTGTGTGTGTGTGTGTGTGTGTGTGTGTCAGAGCATATCCCCGCAAATGTTGAATAATATGTGTGTGCGTGGCCCTGTATGAGGTGTTGAGTGACATCAACGCAGTGTTCTCTGGTTTGCCTCTGCTGAGCAGCAGAGACGTATGTTCAACTATTTTTAACATTGTAATGGTGCAGTGCAGTGTCCTGTTGTTATGTCGATGACAGCGATGGAATGACAAAAGATAAAAAAAACAAAATTGAAGAATTTGTTATGCTAATGGATTTGCCTCTGGAGCTCATGGATTTTAAGACAAATTGAATTATAAGCAGAGCAGCATTTGTGCAACCCATTTGACCTCCCTCTGCAATGCAAAATATCTGTGTGCTTGTGTGTGTATTTGCGTGCAAGACAGCGAGAGAGAGAATAAGGGAGAGAATGGCCACGGGAAAGAGCGGTAGCCATCAGGGCAGAGAAAGGCATCACTCCACGCCATGTTGTTGTCGTGATTTGGGAACAGCAGTGTTTACAGTGTGATGGGGTGAGAGTGAAGGGGGGCAGCAGATGTTTCCCAGGATGAGTGCGTGTCTATAGGTCTGAGCGTCACGGCTAATTAGCGTCAGTGGAAGCCAAGTGCAATGTGTCAGCGTATCACGTGAAGGCCAAGCCGCCAAGTGCTTTACTCCTAATCAAATTGAAGACTTAGCACAAAAATCCGCTTTTTCCTCAAGGTAGTCCTGGCAGTGATGCATATCCCTCCGCCTGGCACGCATTAAGCAACACACACACACACACACATGCAAAAAACAATGAGCATTGTTCGCACAGACGTATTCTGCACTTTAATCAGCGCTGTGCCATTTTGCTGATGTGGGGGATTATTTCACCTCCAGACTTAAGCAGCTGAGTGGGGGCTGAGAGTGTGTCACGGTGCCTCAGCAGCAGAAAAACCCTGGGATATGAAGCACTCAACCTCTAATTCTCAAAAACCTTATTGTGTTTCCCATCAGACACACTCACACGTATGGACAAACGCAGGTGCGCACACTCACACAAACAAGAGTACCCGGTTTACAGGTTGTTTTTCGGTTTCCGAGGCATGGCGTGTCTTGTGTGTCTGCAGCGCTCGGCTATGAGAAAAGGGAGTAAGTTAGCGGCTAGTGGGACTTCCCCCTTTGATCGAGACAGCACAATGGAATCCAGTTCGTTATTTAACACTTTCAATCAGCCGTTACGCTCTTACTGGAACTGAGATCCTTTCCTTTCGATGCTAGGCGGGGCAACAGACGCATGTGAGCGAAATGTCAATCCCCCCCCCCCACCTCGTTCATCATCACTGCCGAACTCTGCTTTCTCTCCCCCGATGATCTCTGTCTCAGCATCTTCCTCTGACCTTCTGTCTGTGACACCCTACCCCCCCCACACACACACACACCCTTAGGGAGGGATGAGAGGGCCCTCAATGTGCCGGTTCGGATCTTTAGAGCTCTGACGTCAGCTACACCTCAAGGTGACAGAGCTCCAGAGTGGCGTCCTATCTGCCGTGATAAAGGCCACTCCCACTCCGGGCATCTCTGAATGAAAGCGTTCTAGTCCCCTGAAAGCTACGTCAATCCCTTAAAGGCTGTCTGGAAAGAATTAGGCTCTGCGATTCCGTGGAATCTTGTGACATTTAATGCAATGTTGCTGAATAGCATTACCTAAACGGGGCTTTGTCCTCGTGCAACGTGTCTCCTGAATGGCTGCGTCCCAGGGTCCTCCCGGGAGAATTGGAAGGTTTCTTGGAGCTCCAGGAAGGGAAAGGGAATTGCGTCTTTCCGTTCCACATACAGCGCTGGTGTTGAGTGATTCCACTTATGGTGGCCTCAATACACCAGAAGGGAACTAGTGTGAATGCGCTCCTGTTTCCCAGAAACTGAGATATAGGGTTGTGTGAAATTTAACACTGGTCTCGGTCGCCGAATTGAAAATCTTTGTCCCAGAAGGATATCATATTGCGTATGTGTGTGTGTGTGTGTGTGTGTGTGTGTGTGTGTGGGCGTGTGTGTGTGTGTGTGTGTGTGTGTGTGTGTGGGGCGGGGGGGGGTTCTGACAAAAGCTATGGAACGTAGTTGTGTTCAATCTGGAGTGGGAAAGCCCAGGAAATGTTCCTAAAGCCCAGCGTTGGGTCTGCTGAAGCACTTAGAGCAGGTTTCCTTCTGGAAACTCATTATCTGGAATCACAAGCTGCTCACAACCCAGTTTTCGCTAAACCATGTTTATTTTTTTCCTCTTAGGTCATGGAGACCAAAGACATGCTGTATATTGTGACGGAGTACGCAAAAAACGGAGAGATGTTTGGTGAGTTCTACTTTTACTACGTTGTGCGACGCAGCTTCATTTCTCACATTAGTCTGATCCGTTCCCAGAAAGAGTTGCCGCAAATTGTTTAACCCAAGCAACCCTTCTCGCTTTCAGACCACCTCACCTCCAACGGCCGTATGAGCGAGGACGAGGCCCGCAAGAAATTCTGGCAGATTCTGACGGCGGTGGACTACTGCCACAGACATCACATTGTTCACCGTGACCTCAAAACCGAGAACCTGTTGCTGGACGCCAACATGAACATCAAACTCGCTGGTGAGTGCACCCTGTGAACCGCTGCCGCCTCATGGCTTCTGCAGGGGAACAATAAATCTGTTCTCAGAATGTATTAATTTAGTGTGGAAATAATTCGTAATTTAATGTTGTTTTCCGGCTGCTGCCCGAGCTGGTATTTACTTACTTTAAAAGAGATTTTCAGCTTTAGGATCCTTGAGTCATAGATCAGTCTAATTCGATTAACAAAGCGCTGCTTGCATAGCAATTAAGTTGCAATAATTCATCCATTTTGTTGAGACTAATGTTCACATGGGGAAATTACGTAACAGCACATACTAATTATTTTCCGTCACACAAACAAACAAACATACATCCACAACCACACCTACACACACACCCACACGCTCCATGAAGGCATGACAATTAGCCCTGTGTGCACTAAATGACATGGCACTAATAGTTTGATCATATCTGTCTTCCTAGACTTATTTAGCTCTTAGCACTTATTATACAGTACAACCAAGTCTTAAAGTTTTGAGAAACCGATTTAGGATTGCAAAACTCTTAAGTAAAAACTATAAACCACATTCACAAACAAATCTCTTTCTCCAACTTCTCCTTTTCCCGTCTAGACTTTGGATTCGGGAACTTCTATAACGCTGGCGAGCCTCTGTCCACGTGGTGCGGCAGCCCTCCCTACGCCGCTCCTGAAGTGTTCGAGGGGAAGGAGTATGAAGGACCTCAGCTTGACATCTGGGTAAGAGTAATGAAACACGCCCAAAAATTAAGTCTTTGTGCTTTGATTTTCTTTTCTCAAAACAATTGACTGACGGCCCCTGCTGCTTTCCCCCTCTATAGAGCCTCGGTGTGGTGCTGTACGTTCTCGTGTGCGGGTCCCTTCCATTTGACGGGCCCAGCCTCCCTGCGCTCCGACAGAGGGTGACTGAAGGGCGCTTCAGAATCCCTTTCTTCATGTCCCAAGGTGTGCATTTCCACAGGAGCGCAGTAGAAAATTACCGCCAAGGAATTACTTCTCATTACCAGGTTGTGTTTGAATCCGAACATAATCAGAGGATCATCCCTTGTCTTCCTGTCCTCCAGACTGCGAGAACCTCATTCGTAAGATGCTGGTGGTGGACCCCGCCAAGAGGATCAGCGTGGCCCAGATCAAGCAGCACCGCTGGATGCTGGCTGACCCAGCAGCACCCCTTCAAACCCTCAGCCATTCCTTGACAGAATACAACTCCAACCTGGGCGACTACAGTGAGCCGGTTCTGGGCATCATGAACACCCTGGGCATTGACCGCCAGAGGACCATTGAGGTAACTGGCAAGCATTTAAGAGTGCTGATGTCTGTGTTATCTTTGCCTGGCAGCAGTTCAACAGTAGAAATATGTAAAAGCACCGGGGTCAGACTATTAAGGGGAGGGGGGCAGGACACAGTTAGTCATGTTTGGAATTGAATTAAAAGGCATGTAAGCCACCTGACGCCACCGTGGATCACTCACATGCCTTGGGGTTGGTAGAATTTAGCAGCATGTGCTTTTAAAGTGACATCAGTTATTTAAAGCTGCCACAGTAAGCACGGTAGACATAATTTATTGCACCACAGATTCTGAAGGCATTATGCCAAATAGAAGCTGAGGGTTGTCTTTTAAAGCAATAGGCAGAGGTGCAGAGATAAATCAAGCTATAAAAATACAGCCAAAATAACATAAGCTGACTTGAAAGCCATGGAAATATGAGCAAATCCACTAAGAAGCATCTGTTTCCTCCCTTAGTCCCTACAGAGCAGCAGCTACAATCATTTCTCAGCCATCTATTACTTGCTCCTTGAGAGAGTCCGGGAGCACCGGGCCCAGCAGCTCAGCCGCCAGTGTGGAACCTGGACACAGCGACCGAGAAGCACCTCCGACTCCACGGCACCTCAGGTGAGTCTTGCCTAATTCAAATTCCTAGACCTGAACTTAGCTTAGTCCTTGTCTCTTTAAGTCTCCATTTACTATATGCTCAGCCTGCTATGTTCTGCTTACTTCTAGGTGATCATGGAGTCCTGCGACAGCTTCAGAAACACTACCTTCCCCATTCCACCAAAGAGCGCCCCTCCCATGTACCCTGAAATGGAATGCGACCAAAGTGGACTGTTCCAGGTAAGATCTCAATACAGAAAAGTACAGGGTTTTTTGGAAGCAAATTGTTCGATCTGAGGTTAGCGTGAGCCCTGCTCCAACGGTCAATCATCAGTAGACTAGACGGCTAACAGTCTGCACTTCTCATCTGTTTTCTGTCTATTAGCGGCTAACGGTTAGCGCTCCTCCCCCTGTCCCCAGCGCGTGGTGTTTCCGGTGGAGGCCAGTCTGAACCGGCTGCTGTGGAACCGCTCCATCTCACCTAACAGCCTGCTGGAGACCAGTATCAGCGAAGAGGTGCGACCCCAGGACCTGGAAGAGGAGGAAGGGACCCAGGCTGCGGGGCCCCTGCTCCTTCCCACCACCACGTCCCGTAGACACACTCTAGCTGAAGTGTCTGCCCGCTTCCACCAATGCAACCCCCCATGTGAGTATGCCAAAGCAGACTTCCTTTGTTATAACAAACTCTCACTGACACACACCTCCCTGACTTCGTGCTAACTTCCTTCTATTCCTGCCCACGTAGGCATTGTGGTCAGCCCGTCAGACGGTGCCTCTTCTGACAGCTGTCTGAAGTCCTCGTCCTGTCCCAACCCGGCCGTGCAGGCCGCTGTCGGTGGCATGTCCACACTTCTGGCTTCTGGGGCCGAAACCGGAGCCCTCGTTCCTCCAGGAACCTTCCTGGCCCTCACCTCCCACCTTCTGCCACAGACCCAGGGCAGCCTGCACGCCGCCAACTTCCAGGAGGGTCGCAGAGCCTCAGACACATCGCTCACACAAGGTAGAGGAGTATGACCTAGTATATCCTCTGTGTTATCGCTACATTGCTAACTCTTGAGTCCAGTTTCTTCTAGTCTGTGTGGTCGTTACTATCAAAAAACAATTGTGTAACAGTTTCCTGTGCCTCTCCGCAGGACTCAAAGCTTTCCGTCAGCAGTTGAGGAAGAACACGCGCACCAAAGGGCTTCTGGGATTAAACAAGATCAAGGGTTTAACAAGGCAGGCAGTCACCCCACCCTCCTGCAACCGTGGCAGTCGCGGGTCACTGGGCCCGACCCTTTCCGAGCACCGCAGCATGCTGGAGGAAGTGCTGCACCAGCAGAGGTGAGCGTCACTCTGGTCATATACACACACTGAACACACATGTTTTTACAGGAAGTAGGCACATGCAAGCACGCACCACGTATTTTACATTTAAATCTTCTTTCTCCATTATCCAGGATGCTTCAGATTCAGCACCAGCCTCAGGCCACTAAGGCCGGACCTTCCCAGAATCCCCTGCTCTTCCTGAGTCACCAGAAACCTTCATCTCCTCCTCCTACCAACCTGTTCGCCCCCTCGTCTCTGTTCGACACCCCAGCCACCTCCCTCCGCCAGAACGACCCCCAGCCTGCCTTGCCTCCTCAAAAAGCCCCGGTGGGTCTCCAGAATGGCCCCTGGCAGCCGCCTCTGGAAGCACCTTCCCCCCACTCCTCCTCCACGACCTCCTCATCATCATCGTCCTTCTGCTACTCCACCTCCCTGTCCCCCGTGGCCTCTGCTGCTTACCTCCTTGAGGCCCGTCTCCACATCAGCCAGCAACCCCATGTCCGTCCGCACACCAACCTCCCGCAGCGGCACCAGCCCCTGGCGCTCAGCCACAGGCCCTTCACCCTGTCATCCCGGCCGGGGGCCTGGGGCCTGGCGTACGACATGCAGTGCGCGAGTCCGACATGCAGGAGCTGAGCCTGGCCGGGCAGCGGCAGCTGAGCAGCTGCGTGATGGTCAAGCAAACATCAACAAAACCCTTAAAAGCAGAATGAATGTTCTCGACATGCAGAGGAAAACCTTGAACAGAGGAGGACAGACGAAAAGATGCGAGCGATACATTTAGACTAACGTAGGGTGCACAAGTAAGTGTGTCCTTACACGTGTATAGTGTGTGCGTGTGTGCTTTTTGGTATAATATAAGCTGAAGACTAAGCAATAACCAAACTCTGAAGAAGGCTTTGAATCCTTAGCAGACGACCAGAGAAGAAGCAATAATGTACTGGGCCCTTTAAAGAACCCGATTCAACTTCCCAAAAGAACACACCACGGGCTCCTCGCACTCCCAGGAAGGTCTCACATGATTTATAACAAACAGATATGAGTGCAGACCGCTGAAATCATGCCTCAAACTCTCCAGTTATTTAATATTAGTTATGATGTTTTTTTTCACGTTTATTTGATAATAGAAACACAACTTTCATCGAACATTGGTTAGTTTCGATTTTTTTTGAGTTAACGCTAGTTCGGCAGTGTTTGAAAGCTACTACACCCATTGTTTTACACTTAATTGGAGAGAAGACCAAAGTTTGTTTGTGGGTTTTTTTGTTTCCAACTTTGTTCACCATGCATCGCTGTGCATCCGTCCTATGAACATGGTGTGTCAGAATACTCTACGCTTCCAAATCTTTCGTCAAGGGGGTGATTTTTATTTTTTTAACATTCAAAATGTGACCCTGTGCTGCGTGGCTACAGCACAGGTTTTTTTTTTTGTTTTTTTTGTTTTGTTTTTGTTTTTACCTCAAGCTCAAAAGTCAACACTGAGGATAAAGTAAAGACAAAAAATGCCATCTAGCTGATGGTACAAGAGGTACTTTGTCAACTTGGTGGCACCTCATTTTGTGCTTTTCCAAACTTCTGTTGTACTACTACCTCCTCAGGTAACAATGTTTGGAACCTGTTTCAATTTGGAAACCTTTTTTTCCATTCCATCGCATTAAAAAAAAAACAACAAACAAAAAAAAAAAAAACTGAATATCAAAGGAAAGAATTTTGCCCGCTCGCTTTTAGTTGTGGAGACTGTGGGGCATCGTGGAATATTTCACATTGAAATAAGAAAGAAAGAGGAAACAAACAAACAATCTTCATAGGACAGCCCATAGGCATAATGGGCACTTGCCTGAGTTTTATTACTTGCATTTCCTTTGATTTTCTGACCGTCATAGCTAAGTAGCTCACTGAAGCAGGTACTAGTTCTTTGAGATTATAAAATGATACTGTAGGAATGGATGAAAGCAAAGACTTGACAGTATTTCAACATTTCTTTTCTTTCTTTCTGTTTATTTGGGGGGTTTTTTTGTTTGGACGCCAGAATTTGGCTGAAACCAAAGTTTGAAAGAGCTCAAACTGGGGAAAGAGGGGAATGATCTGCCACGGGCACACTACTGATTTTTCACTTTGAACGCTGAGTCTCGTCATGTAGCACGCCGGTTAGCTCGCACTTTAGCATTCATCCCTTTGACTTTTTGCTGATTTCAAAGCTTTCATTGCCTCGAATGCTCAAACTGATCGCGTCGCTGTGACGTCCCCCCACCCCGAGTCGTTGGCTTCAGGACCACAGTGGTATTTTGTACTTTTTTAAAGAAAAACAAAACAAAACAAAACAAAAAAAGTGTAGCAATACAATTTTCTTTGCTGGAAACTGATTATCTTGAAGTGTCCGTACGTGGATAGGGTAACTAGAACTTGACGTTAGCTGAGACAGAAGCAGCTTAATTCGGAAGTATTAGGAGCTGAGCTGCTTTGTTTTCCTGTATCTGTGAAATCGCTCGTGGTGACGAAGAACTTTTAAAGCGACAGACAGTGGTAAAGGTTTTGTTGGTGATTTTTTTTTTTTTTGCTGTTATTGTTGTTGTTGTGGTTGTTCCTCTTCAAAAGCAAACAGTGTTGACATTTCTCTACATTTTCGGTTTATTGCACTCACCACCAACGCTTGTGCCTTTCTGTGAACAAACTCCCTGTTTGCGATCAACACACGAGGAAGGCATGGAGGAAATACAAACCCCACGGCTCCATTACTTGCCATAAGCTCTGAAGCCCCTTTTGATACGTTCTTTTACCTCTTACTTGTAGTGTACAGACAAGCAAGCATCGCACTTTATAAGTATTTCTTATTTCAGAAAAGGTTTCGTTTGGTTGTTTCTCTGAGTCAACTTCACAAAAGCTATTGAAACACTAACGTCTTGATGCAAATCTGTAGGTCGACCCTTTTGATAAACCTTGGACAATAAGAAGTCATGTTTTTTTCCCTGTTTCGTTACTTGACTGCGTGTGCGTGTGCGTGTGTGTGTGTGTGTGTGTGTGTGTGTGAGAGACAGAGAGCCTATGTACGTATGACTGAAAGAGCGAACATTTCAAAAGAATGTTGAAAGATGGTTTATTTATGTGGTTTTAGAATTGTGTATTTATTTGAATAAAGTTCACTTCCTAAACTTTTTGTGTTTCGCACTTATTGTTTGCTTCATTATGAGTAGAAATCAGTTATTATTATCACTATTATTATATTAGTATATTATAATAATAATCATCAGAATCATAATAATAATAATAAGCACACTAAGAATAATATCAAGATAGATAGATCAACTAAAAATGAACAATTAATGTAGCTATGCATTTATTATTCTTATACAAAACCAAATGCCAGCTATTTTGTTAGTACCCATCTATCTAAAAACATGTCGAAATGATACACTCATTTTAAAATTGTGGTCAATAATGAAAATTGATGTAACCCAATCACAGATTTACCAGATATTCATATAAAAGGTCTGAGATGCTACTTTACGTGAGACTGTGCTGGTTAAAATAATATCTCCACATGTCTATGACGCTCTGACCTGTTACTCATAAGGCAGGAGAATGCAGCCGTGAAAAGATCTTTTCCATGATAATTCTTGTGCCACTGCCCTCCTGCTGTGCAGCACATGTCCAAATATTATCCAATGGCTGGAATACTTTCAAAAGACTCTCTATCCTAATATTGCACACATTATAGGATTTAGTAAGGACGGTTTAACACACATCTGGGGATTGCTGCACTTAAGATCTTGAAGACTTGCCTCAGGGACATTCTTTGCAATCCTATGTGATGCCTAAAAAGATAGATAACCTATCGTCAAATCAATTTTGAAAATGTAGCCAGTGTGAAGTTTTAAAAAACGATTTGCGTCTCCAAGCTTTGTTGAGCCGCCCAAATCGAGGCACAGACACAATGGAGGCTTTTTTAACTCGTCGCATAAACACACAACTGTACCAACGCTGCGACCGCGTTTCTTGCACAACTTCCCTTTGGGGAGGGCTTTACCCTGCGCTCCTCAGATATTTGGTGGTCAGTGGGTGTTAAATAATGGATAATGTGATGGAATGCTCGGCACTTAAGCTGCAGCCGCCACAAACATGTCAATCGGCACTTCCTGTTGTGGACTTGACCTTGTGCTATAAATTAAATAACCGTGTGTGTGTGTGTGTGTGTGTGTGTGTGTGTGTGTGTGTGTGTGTATAGTACTATACACACATTGTCTATAATCCTAAAACTTCCGCCTGTGTGCCCGTGTTTGCGCGCGCAGTGTTGGTGTGCTTTTGGATTCCTGCATGGAGAGAAACTGTGTTTCTATGCATTTAAACTGAGCTGGGGGTCAGCGGTCATTATGTCTGGATGAGAGAAAGGGGAAGAAGAAAACGAAGAAGAAGAAAAATAAGAAGAAAAACAAGTCCTTCCTCTTAACGGAGGCATCCATAAGCCTTCCATGACCCCTGCATGCATATATTGATGCAATTTGATCTACCTGACTTCCTCTGACCTAGAGGGAGAGAGAGAGAGAGAGAGAGAGAGAGAGAGAGAGGGAGAGAGAGAGAGAGAGAGAGAGAGAGCGATCAGGGGGCAGAGCCGGCCCTGCGGGGCTATTTTAGATCGGGGGCTACTCATAAAACATTCAGGGCTGAAGCCCCAGACGCCCACCCCTAACGACGCCACTGTTCTATTACTGTAATACCTGAAAGTGGGCGGGAAAAAAAAAACCCCGGTGTCCTCCCCGATACTAGCGTGAAGCTCTCTCTCTCTCTCTCTCTCTCTCTCTCTCTCGCTCTCGCTCTGCGAAATCAAGGAACTTGAAACAGGAAGAGAAAAAATATGATAAACTACTTCCCACCTGGGTGAGAGCTCAGAGAGGGGACATCAACCCAGGGTGAAATGTTCTGTCCAGTGGGGGGGGGGGGACTAAAATTGATAATCCCAGGTGGTCAAAAGCAGAGCCGGGTATTATGGGACGTGTAAATCCTCATTGTTACTCTCCACACAATGGGCCAACCATGATGTAATGCAAATATGGAAAACAACAGCGAGGAACAATCACGCACAGACATGCAGGTTCTGCGTGGCTGCGGAGGAAGCGACAGGCCTCCGAAAAAGCCCTTGTTGTGCGTACGTGAGGGGAAAGCGCTGCAGGGTTCGGTGGAAACTCCTGGGAGTTCAAAGTAAGTTCAAGAGCATTTTGACACTTCTCTGACTAGTGAGACAAAGCACTGCCCTCTCTCTCTCTCTCTCTCTCTCTCTCGCTCAATGCATTCTCCTTTTTCTTGAAATATAATGTTTATTGAGATTTTTAGTTGTTGTTGTCTGGTTGTGAGGATTTAGATGAGGCAGGAAATGCCGCAACATAAACATAAACCACAAATAATGGTTTTGTCGGTGCTATAACACAGCATTTCTAAAATAGGAAATAATTTAAAATATAAATGAATAATAAATGCATAGATAAATAGGTGTATTTAAATTAAATTAACCACATTTTAAACTCCAAAACATCTGACACATCACAACATTAATGTCCTCGTGGTCCACAGACAAATACCCAGAGCTTCTATTTCAACATTACAGAGAAACAAGAGGAAGTATCGGAATTGTCACTGTGGGACGGAGAGAAAGCACGTATGAACACACATTCTGCCTCTCTCTCTCCCTCTCTCTCACCCGCTCTTCCTTCCTTTTATCTCACACTCACACACACACACACACACACACACACACAAACACACACAAACACACGTTGTGTCAGCTGTGAGAGCTATGACGCACGTCGGGCTCTGTTAATATTGTACAACAGACTCTGCCGTTTGTGTGAGCATTCCATCACTAGACTCACACAGAGTTCACCGCGTGTGTGCTGAATTAGCCCGTCTTTCACACAACACACACACACACACACACACACACACACACACACACACACACACACACACACACACACACACACACATTTCACTCTAATTGTCAGTTTTCCTCATGTCACAGTTCAGCTGCTCTTAAATCATTGCCTCCTCACCTCTAGACGCCTCTAAACTATCGGTGAACTCTTTCGGCTACAACAACCGAAGTGATTACATCCTAATACCAGGAAGCTGATATTACCCAAGTCCCGTTTACCCAACAGGTCAAACTCCCTGGCCGATGCAGAGAGCTCAGTTTGGTTCCTCACCTTCCACCTTTTGTGTTTGTGTACTTTCACTTATCGACATGTATCGACTCGCCTGCGAGACAAACGGGAGTGTGAGCGAAATAAGGAAACGTGCGGAGTGGACTCCCCGCCGCCTCTCCGAACCCATCTTTACCATCCCCTCCGTTTCTCTGCGGAGCCTCGGGTGCGTCACCGGGACGTTCTTCCGAGTCGCCAGCCGGTCGCTCAGCTCCGATTACCACTGAGTTGTGTGACAGCCGGGGCGACAGTTTGTTTTTCGAAGCGGATCTGGATCCAAAGTCGAGAGCCTCCCCCCCCCCCCCCCATCCCCTTTCCCCTCCTCTCCCCCGCGAAGGCTGGATCCTGTTTCTCTGTCTGCACGTACGCGACCATGCGTGGGTGTCGCCCGGAGATGTTTGCGTGGCTGCTTGCCTTTATTCTTGTACGACTTTGGGTATAAACGTTAGGTGTCCACTGGGGGGCGGTTCAGTTGAGTTTGGTTCAGGCATTGCACAGAAAAACAGAGATGCCGGACGAGTCAGCTTATCAGGCCGTTTGACGCACGGGACCGGGAGGTGTGACCTTCACTTACCCATGACCCCCTTCACTGCGTAGCTCGGCGGAGACGTTTACATGTATCTACAGTACAGCATAAAACCACATGACCTGGCTCATGACCTCAATCATTATTCTGTCCATGGTTCTACGTGTGTGTGTGTGTGTGTGTGTGTGTGTGTGTGTGTGTGTGTGTGTGTGTGTGTGTGTGTGTGTGTGTGTGTGTGTGTGTGTGTGTGTGTGTGGAGAAGCTAAGCGGGTGGGGCCAGATAAGGCAGTAAGCAGCAGCAGGTAATCTGTAGGTGATCAAGTGGGTCTGCTCGAATGGAGGTGACGCAAAATGTGGATTACATTTACTGTCTCTATCCCTCATTTAGATTAGGAGTGACACAGATGGATTTGGGGTTCAGCTCAATCTGACCCCCACCTCCCCACCCAAAAACATCCACGAACACATTTCATTGAATTTCATATCTTCCAGTGTGTTTGTTCCCTTGTCACCCATGTGTGTGTCTGTCACATCACATGTCGCTCCAGCGGACATGTGATGACAAAAGCCTGCGTTGCCGTGACGTCATTAGCGCAACCAGCTCGGCAACTAATCACCCAAATGCATTCAAATCTAGATTTCACTAATTTGTATGTTTGCATACAGACCTGCATGTTTGCAGAAATATTCTTGTGTGTGTGTGTGTGTGTGTGTGTGTGTGCGTTAGTGTGCGTAAATAGCGCAAAAATGTGTCATTCGTGTTTGCCGAACTCTGCCGAAGTCGATCAAATAAAGCATGTGCTGATAACACCATTTTATTCCTATCACAGTTTGATTTGAAGTGTAGTTGCTGAGTGTTAAGGGCTGAATGCATTATTCGGCAGAACTGATTTAGGCTGCCAAGTAAAGCATCCCCTGTTATTTTTGCTTGGCTCATTATTTACCTGCTATTCACACCATCGAGCCAAATGGCACAAAAACCTATGCAAAAAACCATATGTTTCATAGAGAAATAAAGTTGCAGTGTAGATGCATTATTCGGCAGATGCGTATTTTATTACCTGCCGAAAACTGCATCCTCTTCCTTTCTCAGACCAGGTGAATGTTAGATACATGAAATTCACAATGTCAATTCAAAACAGCGTCGTTCTGGAGCTAGGCACCTCAGAAGTTCACTCTAGGTTATACTGTGTATGATTGTGTATGTGCCAATAAAACTTGATATGATTTTTTTTAGAGCGTTTTCAGAGTTCTCCCACCAGTTTCAGAAATTTCTGTGGGAAACTTTTATTTTAGTATAAATATTTTGCTTGCTTATCAATGCATTCAAATAGAGTGTTGGTCTTCCAAAAAGCACAGCAAAAGGCATGGGTGTTTGGGAAACGTAGCAAGTAGATACTATACAACAATATGATTCTACATACAAAAGAAAAATATTTGCAACGTAAAGCAGAACAGTTAGAGGGTGTTTTAGTATGTGCTTATGGTGGAGTGGCAGACCAATCCTATTCATCTCTCCACCAGCCGGCCCATCGCTCCACCAGCCTGGTCATCGCTCCACCAGCCTGGTCATCGCTCCACCAGGTGAAAATCTAATTTGGTGCCAGACCAGTGAAAGCTCCGTAAACCGTCATAGATATTATTAGTGGAATGAGTGGAAAGGAATAGTGTAATTGTTTGTGACTCTTTTCAAGAATTTTACTGCGAGATGGAAGGTTATTATAGGGTCATTATGGTCAATCTTTCACACCACTGGACAAAAAAAAAAGTGCATCCATCTAGGACAGCACAAGGAATGATTGGATCATTTGCTAGCTGTTTTTTAAGATTACCATCCAAATCCTGGAGGTCCAAGGACAAACCCGGTACCAAGCAGAGGTCACCATGGCCAGAGGGAGAGAGTTTTAACGCGAGAAGAAAATAATACAGTTATTGCACTGCGAGTAATTTGTTTGATAAATGAATAAATAAATGGATAGCAATGAGCTGTAGTGGTGTGTGAGGATTCTCATGTCAGAGTCCTCTCTTGTAAGGTATACAGACTTTTAAAGACGTGTGCATCCTGCATCAATGCAGGTGACTGAGGGGATCATTTCTCCCTGACAAGGGTCACTGATAATCTTTTTCCCTCCCTTCTTCCTGACCTGGGAGCAGGGGCGCCGCCAGGAATTTTGGGCCCCATGAAAAGATAATACATTGGGCCCCACCACCTCAGGCCACCTCAACCCTGCACGAATGATGCAACCACACCTCTCCAGAACCAAATAAACCCACTCGAAGCATTAAATAACCTTGGTCGGCTTGCAGATCTCCCGTAGTCCAATATTTACTCTTCAATATTTACAATCTCAGAGTGAGCTAGCGATAAGAATATGTATAATAGCTTGCGGACATGCTTGCAACATTGAGCATGTAGTGTAACCGCTGGGCCACACCACAAGTGACATCGTAAGCAACACGAAAGCGTCATCTGGCGATCAACTTCTTCCGGCTCCATCTTCCCACCTGGGGTGCTGTTGGCACTGTGCTCCGGCGGGTTATCTCCCAAATAGGAGCCTTTCTGTGTGGAGTTTGCATGTTCTCCCCGTGCTCACATGGGGTTTCCTCCACCTAACGTCAGTAAGGACCCCCCCCAAAAACATGCACACATCATCGTCTGACCAGCAATGGACACTCGTCACCAGGTCCCCGGGCGCGTCCACGAATGCTGCCCACTGCTCCTGGCTGTGGCCCCGGAGGAAGGACAAGCCAGGATGGGTTAAACACAGAGGCCTCATTTCACCGGCCGCCGTCCAAAAGCATGTGCATGTGTGTGCGTGCATGTGTTGTCGTGCTGTGTGACCTATCAAAGATTCTTCTTCTTCTTCTTCTTCTTCATGACGTCGTCAATGCGCTCGCGCACACAGCCTTCTGAAGACTTTAATCTTCAAATTGTGAAAATTTCTCAACTTTCAATGGGTAAGCGAATCCAGTCAATTATTTTGTTTTCAACCTTTTACTTTTCATTTTATCACATCCGGAATCTGTTTGTTTATTAACATAGTTGGATTTGTTTGTGAGTTTAGCGTTTATTGTTTATATTTCACACACATCACATTTCTGGCATAAATACAACGTGTTTTATCGCTCGAATGAGTAATAATCTTTAAATACATTGTGGGAGGCAGGCGGTGCCTGTTCTTCTCCGTGGGTCTGAGGGAGAAGCCAGGGACGGCAGTGGTGGCGGGTTCGTCCCGTGAAACCAGAGGTGGATGCAGGAGATTTCCACAATCTATATACAGTATGTGTATTTATTGAGCTGTTTCTGTAATAAAGTTTTTCCTGATTCTTTTTTGTTGTCAGTTATTTGTGGTTTGATTATTAAACGAAAAAAACATGCAATGGATATATTCTTGTACATTTGAGTAAAAAAAAAAACATATTAATAGCTTAATAATACCTTCAAATAAATTGACAGATTTCTCTACTATAAAAATCCGCCTACCAACAGGCAGGGACAGCTCATTTAGTATGAATACCATGCTAAAAGTTTGCCTGTTTTGATAAAATTTTAGCTAAAATAGCACAAAAATTAAATATAGGGGTGAAAATATGATATAAAAAAACATTACTCACTTTGTTTTTTCTTCCTCCTCCTCATTTCCATGTCGCATATAATTTGGAGTTGTTGACATTGGTGTGAAGTTTGTTTTGTTTGTTTTAAAATATTCTATTGATGACAATTTCAGTGACTAAAATAAAGTATTTTTGAGGACCCCCTGTCCATCAGGCCTGTTGAGTCTGGCCTTGCACTGGACGTTGGCATGTTGGCCCATACCATTGATTCTTTTATATACTTTTTATTGGCGCTCTTTCCATTATTGACTAACTGCTGTGTGTTCCTTGCTTATGTTCTGAACTGTAAACCTGGGTAATACTTTCAATGACAGTCAGTTTTTGAAGGTTTAAATTGCTGGTGTCAATTTGACCAAAAACATAAAAGATGTGTGTTTATTTTAACATAACAGCTGGTAAATTTTTACTTTGACAACAGAGGATGCAATAAAAGTGCTGAGGGCCACTGTGTTTCATCGGTGTCTCACAGGGCCTTCCAGTGCCTGTTCACATCGTTTGATTAATTGTTATAAGAAATGATTTACTAAATACATTTGATTAAACCATCATGTAAGACTTAAAAGTGAATAGAATTGGCGACTTTTTAAAGGCTTATTGAAACATCTTCATGTTGGCCCAATTT
>NC_137210.1:13769473-13824473 GCF_960531495.2 Zeus faber | reverse complement strand
TAACATCACAGAACATTGCCTGTGGAACGCGGCAGTGTTAAAAGGTGTGTACTTCATACGGAACAATGCAAGGTCAAAAGCAAATAAACAGAATCCAAATCAAGCAAAACCGGGTTGTGAATTGTTTGTGTGGAGGTGACAGTAGTTGAAATGATATGAACCTGTGTGGGCAGCAAAACCAATGAGCTGAGGGAGCGTGAATTGGGAAAATATTACCATATGTGGCTGGGCCATCGCAAACACTAATTGTTAGTATATAGCCTCATGCATTGATCTGTTCATTAAGAGTATAGGTATGTTTTGCAGCACAGTGCACATACACATAGCGAAAGTATATACACAGTATATATGGCTTAAAGACCTGACTATTTAAACATGTGAGTGGGTTCTATTTGAAGAGCAGCAGCCTTGCATGGCCTTGCATGGCCCCGCCGGGGCGACATGTAACCATAATCCATAAGATTTTCAGTGTTGGGAGGACAACACTGCAAGTCCCAAAATTACATCTGAAACGGCAATCTCGAAATATTCATCTATATCAACAGTTCACTGACCGCAACTAGCTACGCTGCCACAAAATAATTTTATGGATTAACACTTTAAAATCAGTCCAAGTCAGGCATAGCATAGATTTTGGTACATTTTGCTTTTCTGCATCATTATCGTGCCTTGAAGCCTAGCAAAAGTAAAACAGAGCCTGGTCTTGAAATATTACCCATTCAACGAGTTAAGTCCCTTTGAATTTAAATTTCAGAGCAGAGCAATTTGACACGATTTCACTCACTCTCTATCAGGGAAAAAAAACTAGAACATGCTGGAGATGGAGATGAAGCACGCGCGTGTGTGTGCGTGTGCGTGTGCGTGTGTGTGTGTGTGTGTGTGTGTGTACGTATTGATCCAACTGGAATCCAACCAGGGCCTGAATTAAGGAAGATCAGTGTCATCCTGAGGACAATAAGAACAATAAGAGCTGCTCCCTGATGGGACCATGGATAGAGGCTTCACTTGAGTAAACCTAGTTCATAATGCGATCGCCGGTTTCTGTTTTCCAGAACATCTAACGTGACCGGCAAATATTTGTGTGTCTCTCTGTGTTATTATTAATTTGAGACGGCCTGTCTGCTCCACAAACATGTCCTAAAGGTTGTTGGGTTCACTTTGGTGCTGTGTTGAAAACAAAAAAAGAAAAAACACGACAAAGTCACTTCAAGACTGTCACAAGGTATATGTTAGAAACCGTTTGAGTAGTAGAGTAATAAATGATTATTATCAAAAACATTTTGAAACTGGATTGAAATATAATAATAATAATAATAATAATAATAATAATAATAATAATAATAATAATAATAATAATAATAATAATAATAATTATAATTATAATAATTATGGGCCACTGTGCGTGGGCCACTGTGCAGCCGAGAAAAAGAAGTGTTGAATTATGTGACTATTACATTACATTGGATGCTCAAGGACACTTCAACATGCGACCAGGGGGGAGCCAGGGATGGAACCGGCAATCCCCCCCATTACTGGATGACCTGTCTACCTTTTTCTTGCTGCAATTGTCATCACACTTGATTTTTATCTCATGGATTTGCATCCTATGAACAAAGTGTAAGATAATCAAATTATTTCTAAATGTACTTAATAATAATCAATAACTTAATTTAGACCATTAAAAGATGCTCAATTGTGCTCATTAAAAAATAATAACCAATAACCTCAATCCGTATAATAATCGTCAATCTTTTTTACATTAAAGCTATTACAAGTTCTCGGGGTTCTGTAAAACATATTGTATTATTTTTAACAGCAGTGGTTTATTTGTGTTGTATTAAACAACATATTTTATGTGTCTAATGTTCATTATTGGAATTATATCTTTTGAATTCTCTTTCTATTCTTTTTATTTTCTTATTTCTTTCATTTCTTAGCTATTCTTTGTATTTCATCTATGTGGTATTTTTTATACTCATAAAGTCTATCTTTTCGGTCCATTTCTTTTCCTTGTTTTCTTTGGCGGAGGTTCAGGAATAGATATTACACAATGGGCTTTGTGCTTTTCAGATTTATAAGATGTATTATGCATATAGTATGAGCACAATGTTCCTTATTTCGAAATTGAACACGTCTAACAGATTAATAATGACATTCACTGACGTGTTTTAAGTAAATTCCTGTCTCCATTTGAAATTGTGGCTTTGATGTACAATATTTGAACCACTTTGTATGACTGTGTGAATATATATACATCTGCCGCCGCCTGTATTTCTACTACAGTAGCTCAATTTGGCACAACATATTTCATTCTTGATGATTGTAAATAATTTACGACACATAAGAATTAACGTCTTAAATAATGACTGTATACATTGGAGTTTTCTTTCATGCGTTCGACCACCTTAAGGCGTATTTTTCTGTGATTTTCTTCATTTTCACTTATTGCAAATGATAGTGCCCGAATGAAGCAGTTATCATCGGCCACAAAAGATTTTGTTTCACCAGGGTCCCTCATTACCATCGCTTTATCTATTCTAAAAGGATCATTTGGATGACAGATCTGACATTCCTTTATTTTGTTGATATATTGTCAAAGGAAGGAATTGAAAATGTCTCGATGAAATGTCTAGTTCTATCAGCAATATTTAAAGTATGTACAAATCCATATTGTTGTTTTTTAGCCATGTGTGCTAATTATGAAAAATATTAAATATTTGCTTTGTCTTCACTTGCTTCTGGTTTTTCATTACGCGCACTGTGGTTATTCTCTTTTTCTTCAATGTACAAAGTACTGTCAGTATGGCCAGTAATGACACTAAATGAGTGACTCCTTATATTGTCACACGCCTTTGGTACAGTTGTTGGCACCGAATTTGACTTTTCATGTTTACTTTTACCGTTTGGGGCAACAATGATCAAGTGCGGTGATGACATGGTGACGCCTTCTGTGGGTTCAGTTTTCAGATGGGTTACGGTTCCATGAAATCCGAAAAGCGTTGATGTTTTTCTGTGATTAATTACAACTTTCCAGGTACTAGTTTTCTGACGCGTTCCGAGTACATGAAATATATCATGAACTGGCACATTTGGGGTGGACTCGACTCGACACGGTGAAGAATTTCTGTGAATTAATGTCTTTTCGTGTAAAAGTTTTCCGATGCGTCACAGTTCCATGAAATCCAAAAAGCGCTGACGTCTTTCTGTGATTATTTACAATTTTCAGGGTACTATTTTTCCGATTCCTTCTGAGAACATTAAACGCATCGTGGACTCCCACAATTTGTATGTTATGACTTCCTCAACTCCCGCAAAGTAAGACAAATGTTCGGATCACGGATAAAACCGTGTTGGATCCAAACAGAAGGCCTTGATTTACAAAAAAGACCAAGGAGACAAAATATAAACGACGTGAATGGACGGTAAGGTATTGGATGATGATGTCATAAAGCGTCTTTACGCCACAAAGTCATCTTGCTCCACCACCCGACCAGAAGTTTTAAACCTCTGCGTGTCGATGATGCACAAAAGTTTGGCTACCTCCGGTCAGATTTAGTCGGTTTTCCACTAATTCCTTTTCCATATGTGGATCGATTTGGATGAAACTTGAACCGGGATGGCTGCAATGACCCGTTTCAAAGGAGACCGTGTCCGTAGCTGCAGCAGCTGTCCTGATCCAGACACCTTTAAGCCGAAAATTGCCAAGGAGAATAGTTATATAAAAAATCTGAACGATAACAATAGGGACACAATAAGGGATGGACCCCTAATAATAACAATAAAGAAAATGCAAATTGGTATACGAATTATGCTATTTACAACAAATTGAAGTGATCATTGATAAACTGTGAAAACATTAATCGATACCGGAACTCAGAGGTGAAAAAACGGATTTGTAATGGCACATTGTTTCAGGGAAATGGTGACTCTCCTCCTGAGACCAGAGAAGACAGCAGCATGAAGTGAAGCAGGAGGGGCTCACGTATCAACACTGCTCCCTGACGGTGGAAGGTAACACTACACATATCAACAGATCTGAAACTGACTAAAATAAATACCCACAATAGGCGCATGTCCAACCACCCAGAAAAAGGAAATTGGGATTTTATCTTTAATACGTTATTATTAATTGTTTTTTTACTACTCTATTGCCACAACACATAAGAAAATATACCAGCAACACGTTCGAAAATTGTGTTTTGGCACCACATGGTGCAGGCTAATTTTCAGTAAATCAGAAAAGGAAAATCGCATATTGTCCCAAATGACAATATCTCTGGTAACATTGGGTGTAAGGTGTGCATTTGATATTTGCAACCTCAGCCTCTTGGCACAGAGACCAGAGAATGTCCCCGCTTAATCTGTCAGTTTAAATGTGTTGCCATGATTTGAGACTCATTATACTGTATATTTTAAAAACACAGGCATTTGTATAATTTAAGGCAATACAAAAAAAAAAAGAATATGAACAAGTAGAGCAACAAAAAACAGGCAAAAAAAGTCATTTTTAGTAAGTGATGAATAATTTAATTTTATCACACCAATCAACCAAGACACAGAAAACAATAAAAGATGTGTAAATTGGACCCGAAGCAAAGACAAATAATCAGACAGAACACTTCTCGAAGAGAAGAAATGACATTTAGCACCCGCTACAATTCTAATACCCACTCTGTTTGCACACTGACTAACTCTCTCACACGGACTAAACTTATTTACAACATAGCACAGACAAAAGCAGAACGAATCCAAGTGCTGAGCAACCCAGCCCCCCGTTTCTCAAGCAGACAACTTAACATTCCATTGACCTTCTTCTTAATCCAATAACTAGAAACCCCAACACCCGCGTTATTGCCTCAGTTACAGTTTGCACCTGTGCCACACTCAGTAACAATCCTGTTATGATCCATGATGCCCTTCAGTATTACATTGCTTTGTGTACTTTAATGAACCACTAGGTTGCGCCAGTTACTTCTATTTAAGAATAAACGTTGCGCTTCCCATGAAAACTATTGATTGTAGAAATGTGATCGTTTGATATGAATAAGCTTCCTTATGTCAAGCATATGAGCTGTATATACATGATGTATAATGTCATTATACCATGACAACTCTAAAGTAAAAAGATGAAAACACAGCAGCAGAGGACTGACATCCGTTACAGTTCTACAAGAGACGCAGCCTAGAAAGGTACGGGAAAATAAATCAATGATTAAAGACAATAAACCAAAAAGTAAACACCCTCCTCCATGTACCGCTTTATAAACGTGTTTTTGTCGGTGGGCGGGAGGACCCAGCCACAGCAGATCGCCAAATGGGTGACGGTCACAGAGACATGTCGTCGGAGAGCGAGCACTCGGACAGCGTGCGCTCCCGCCGCTCGCGCATGGTGATGTGGTTCAGGAGGTCGATGGCCGTCACCACTCCAAACACCATCTGCCTGGGACACGCCGACCCATCAGCCATATCTACGGACACAGAGAGGCAGTTTTAGGAGTTCCAAAAGCTTGACTTGAGAGCAAACAGATGAGAGGCCTGTCACGATAACTACTTTGGTTGGACGATATATCGCCCCAGAAATAATTGCGATAAACAATATCATTGTCATTTTAAGACCATTTCTTGCCACTGATATAATGATTATATAATAGCATATTATTGCAAGTACACCCTTTCAAATAGCAATGAACTTTTAATTCTTAAGAATATTCATACATTGTAATGTGGAAAACAATATTTAAAATCCTAAAAAAACTCGACTATGATTGTGGTCACTGTGAAAACTCCAAAAGATTAGAGATCGCGATAGATACTTGGAGCAGCGGTGTCGCTCGCCGGCTCCTGTGAAAAGAAAGCGCTGAGGCGCCCGAGTCTTATGCTGGTAAGAAAAACCCCACTGTTTATTCTGGCATCATGTTGGTGACATTCTTATGTAAACACACACTCAGGTAAACACAACGGGCAATTTTTGAGGTCAGAAGGACGATCGACGAAGGACGTCTATATATCGTATGATAAGTCGATGTAGTAATTATCGCGACAGGCCGAGGGAGGGGAGATAAAATAAGTTAAAAGTTGATTGCCACGCGCGTTACATTATAGCATGTGTCACGACATGTCAACAATGTAAGAAGGAGCGAGAGGTGAGAAGTACTAGGTAATAAAATAGCAGTCATTAAAAAAAAAATACTAAATGTCCAGTGCTATACGCTGTATAGAATATTCAGCCGACATTGTAAAATACGATAAAGAAAAAGTAGGAGAAAAATGAAATAAAAACGTCCTCCAACACAAAGAACGTGGTCATGCCTGACCACTTTCACCTTTCAATCTGTCAATAGTTAATTAAAGAGTTTGCTGACCTCAGTTGAACTGTCAGCCATTTAAAAATGCCCGTGTTTACTCAAACCACACCTGTAAATAGTGCAAAACTTCCTCATGCTTTTCTACTCACAGCTCAAGGGATACAAGAGAGTGAAATGTGGCAAACAACATTATTTACAACCGGGTGATGAGGAAGCAGTAGCACGCCATCGAAAGAGCTCAGGGGGAGAATCAAATCATCATGCCGCGAAGGGCGAGGGGACTTACACTGGATCTGCTCGTGGACCACCAGGGCAAAGTGGTCCGTCTCCAGGATACGGGACAGCTTTCCCAGGTTGTCAGTCAGATGCACCTAACAGTGTGGTGGTTTGGAGAGGTGGTTAAAAGCCTTTTTCCAGCTCTTAAAAAATGCGTTGGATAAAATCGCTGTGCGTATCTATATGCACAGAGCCTTTGGTCCTACCTGTTTGAACTGCTTGTACAGCACCTTGCTGACGGGGTCAGATGGCTTGACCCTGCCAGCGAGCACGGAGGACAGCATGTTCCCCAGCGTCACCATTCCCAAAATCATGCTGTGTGGAGAGACATGGACAGATTACAAACCCAGCAACGCACCGGTGGGGGAACTTTCGCGACCGTCGCTCCTCCTCTCGTCGTGACGTCACGGAAGCAGGACGGAGGCCACGCACCCGGACTCGTCCACCACCGGAGCCTGGTCGAAGGCCTTCTCCTTGAAGATCTTGATGGTCTTCTGGCAGGACACCGACGGCAGGACGGTCAGGGGGGCGGACAGGTTGAGGCCCTGGAGGGTCAGGTTCCACCACCTGGCGAGAAAGGGCGGGGTCCAAGCCAAAGAGTGAACTTGTTTGTCTATTCTAAGCCCCGTCGGATAGTTTGAGAAAGTTGACACGCCGCTTCTCGGACAGTTCCTCACCAGGGTTTGGAGATGATCAGGTCGTCGGGGCTGAGGAAACCCTTCTCGTACATCCACTTGTCGCTCAGGAACTTTGACCTGAGGACGAGAGGGGCGTCAGAGCAGCTTTGTTTCAGGGCGTCGGGGCAAACCTTGGTCCCCTTTCACAAGCGGGATCTGGAAATACTGCCTTCCATTCATTCTACGTGAGAATTTGCGGAATCGCACACAGATGCACAACCTTATCATGTTGTATAATAAAAAATAAAATAACAAATGCTATTTCACCATAATTGGCAGAGAAATGAAGGCAACGTTCACCGCAGCGGGTGGTGGGTTGATATGATATTAATGAGCCACGGCATTGGCTTTTATTGCACTTTTTTTTGTGCGGATTTTGATGCAGGGTCAGAATTAATATCCGATACGAGGTACAAAATAAAAGGGAAGGCAGTAATCTTGGTGAAGGCGATAGCATTTTTTTTACTGTCTACGGCAGCCAGCCGAGCCACCGGAGGGGCAAAAAATAATAATAATAAATAAAAATAAAAAATCCAATCATCTCCGAAAGTAATAGATCAAAAAAACTTTTGACCAAGATCGAGCAATACGAGGGCAAGCCTGGAAGATATGGCCTGCAGCTGCTCCGGTCACATATGGGAGCTAAGTTTGGAAACACAACGAGTTTGAGGGTGGGGCTATAGCCTTACAGAGGCTGAACACCGTGATACATTCACTCATTGCTGGCCAACTTTTTAATCCACTATGCAATGTGCACAGTTAGAAGAACACGGCGTTGGAACTATTGCAGTGGGTGTAACCAGCTTAAATGAAGGTGCTGCTCTGATGAACTTGTTTTAAATTGGCTCTGTTTGAACTTAAAATCATATTTAAGTTACACTGGTCCATGGTCTTCGTAAAAGTTATACAGCTTTAAACTTTGTTCGTGGACGGACTAACCAACAACACAACAGAATGTTCTTCTTCTTCTTATAACAGTCTTGCTCATAATTCTGTTGCTGGGGCGACCTTCCACATGAAGACCATTTTCAGCCTGAAGATCAGCTGGTGAATTTCTCAGGCTGCCGGTGACAAAAAAAATCTCTCCTTCTCTCTCTACCTCTCCCTCTCCCTCTCTCTCTACCTCTCTCTCTACCTCTCTCTACCTACATGTAGTTGCGGATGGAGTCTGGCAGAACGACCACGCAGCGCTGGCCCTCCTTCAGATCCCGGGCCATCCTGACTGCCGCAGCCATGGCGGTGCCAGAGCTGCCGCCTGCAGACGCAAACATTAATACAATAAATTACTTAACATGTACACAGCAGTGTAGGAGAACTGACAGAACGGAGGAAAAAAACCCACCGCACAGAAGCCCCTCATCTCTGATCAGCCTGCGGGACATGGCGAAGGACTCGTCGTCGTTAGTCTTGCACCACTTGTCGATCACCTGCCAGAGGAGGAGGGAGGGAAGCTCATCATACAGCAGCTCAGCTCAGCTCAGCTTAGCAGCTTGGTTTATGCCTCAAGGCGTGTATTCCGTGCGCACACACGAGCGCCCGATGACTTTCAAACACTCCAATGCACTCACGGATCGGTCCAACACCGTGGGAACAAAGTCGTATCCGATGCCCTCCACTTCATACTGGGTCTTGTCGGTGATGTTCAAATCCTTCGGTTCAGCCAAGATGGAGCCCTCGGGGTCCACTCCCACAATCTAGAGAAAAAATCAGCAAGTGGGCAGATAAGACATCACACCAAGATAAATACAACTTTCTTCCAAATTCTTTCACACACATTTTCCAATTGTATTAATTTCACAGTCCGCTTTTACAATGTGTATTCAATCACATTCTGCATTGATAAAGACCTGTAACCTGTGTTTAAAATTAAACAACAAGATGACTGACATTACCCTGCCAATGCTATTATGATGCCCAAAGGATATTTCTCACTTGTATCATTATTTGAGAGGAAAATAATGAATTTCAGGATGTCCTTAACAGTCTTATCAGCTTAGATACAAGTCTAAAGGATGGGAAAGTGTCCAGATCGCTGATGAACTGCTGACTGGTTTTTACTGCAGCGGCGCATAAAATGCCAACGATCACACCTTGCCCACTGAGTTACAACCAAATTGAATTTGACTAAAGGCTCCCGACGAGGTCAGAGTCGGCGTCTTACCGTGACATCGGGACACTTTTCCTTCAGCTTGCGGGCGATTCCAGAGATGGTGCCGCCGGTACCAGCCCCAGCAACCAACATGTCCAGTTTACCTGGAGGAGGATTCATTCCATTTTGTAATCCCTATACAATATTAATTATTCCACGACAAATACGGACCCGAAAACAATGCGGTAACACACCGTCGCACTGCTCTAATATCTCCTCGGCGGTGGTGTCATAGTGAGCCAGGGGGTTGCTGGGGTTGCGGTACTGGTCGAGGATGTGCGAGTTGGGGACCTCGTTCTTAAGACGCCAGGCGACGCCCACGTGGGACTCTGGGGAGTCGAAGCTGGCGGAGGTCGGGGTGCGCACGATCTCTGCCCCCAGTGCCCTCAGCACATCCACCTGAGGAGGATAGTTGCTAGTTTCAATTAAATCATGAAAAAAAAAATAATAATAAAAAAAAATAAAGGCGTTTTAACTCTTTGCAATCTCCCAGGAACTTATTTAATCCCTTAGGCAGGCCGGCTCCAGCTGGTTTCACAACCCTTAGGCTGGTTCAAGCCTCAGGTCTCCAGGCGGCGCCCAAACAACTTGTGTTCTTAGGATAAACCACCTGTCTTTATCAGTTTATTGTTTGTACAGACTTTGCCTTTTAGTTTTTTGGAGTTTTTTTTTTTTTTTTTTCCTTTCTTTCTTGTTTTCGTGTGGAATCCGCTTGCTCACCTTTTCCATGCTCATCTTCTCAGGCATGACGATGATACAGCGATAGCCTTTCACTGCGGCTGCAAGAGCAAGGCCGATGCCTGCGAGAGTGAAAGAAAGTGAGCGAGCGAGAGAGAGACAGAGAGCGAGAGAGAGAGCGAGAGAGAGAGAGAGAGAGAGAGAGAGGGAGAGAGAGACGCAACGTTTTATTTTGCTAGGAAAAGCAAAGTTCAGCAAGAATCGGGAGAATTTAAATACTATGCATTTTAAATAGGGGTAAAACAAGAAGTAATTAATACATTTAATGCCTTAAACACTTTGTCATAAGTTCCTGTTCCAAAATTCACTGAACATATCTGTGTATTGCAAATTGCATGTGCTGTGACAAAATACACATTTCAAAAAATTATTAATGTGTAATGGTTATTGATATACTTTATATTTAAATGGCACGTTTTTGTCATTTGTATTTAGATCCATTTTTATATATTTTTGCCCATCTACCATGGTAGCCTCATGTGACATTGTGTTTTTTGATACAATGAGCCTCTCCCTGCTGCCAGAATTACAGGGTGGTTGCTTAAGGCGCAGGCGTTTGAACGTGTTTAATTGAGTGACTCTGCGTCCACATCCTGTACCCGTGTTGCCAGAGGTGGGTTCAATGATGGTGTCTCCTGGTTTTAGGATCCCCTCTCTCTCGGCATCCTCCACCATCCGCAAGGCGATCCTGTCCTTCACGCTGCCGCCCGCATTGAAGTACTCACACTTGACCACTGCGCACACACGCACACGCACACGCACACACACACACACACACACAGAGAGAGAGGGAGAGAGAGAGAATCGTCATTGCTAGGTACTTTGACAACAACCTTTGAAGATGATCCACATTTTTTCACCGAAATAACTTGATGGCTTAAGCAGCTCATTTTTGCTTTTTTAACGACACAAGTCAATGTAGTGAAAGTTGACATAAGCCAAAGAGGAGTTATTGGAAATTAGATGAACTAAAGCCGATTTTGGAACATTCTAGAGAAGAAGCATTCTAAAGGTAACAGAAGTTCTCATGCAGTTCCTCGCCATCACAGCCGCACTCCCACAAGGAACCTGTGGCAGAAGGAGCCATTCCTTACACACTAAGCAACACCACGGCCAGCTGGCGCACGGCCCCCTACAGCCACAAATCCACCGTGAACGAGACAGAGCAAAGTGTAATCCCAATCACGTGAAAATAACGGTAGTATTGAAACAAGGCCCTTTGTCTTATTAAGCCGTGGGAACAAACTAGAAATTGACTTTCACCGATTAAGGGAGCGTAAAAAAAAAAGGGGCATTCATTCCAACGGGGCTTAGCTCCGCCAGGTTCATCGCGGCGAACCCAACAACCTCACTGGGGCTGCCAGTACTGAGCACTGCATGCGAGCAAATACTGTACCCGAAATCTCTCTACCAGCGACGAAAACAACTTTGTACGTTCGCGGCCAGGTTTCAGGCTGTTACACTGTACCGATCGCCCTTCCCTCCCCTCCCCTCTCTCTTCAACTGTAACCAGTCCAATGAAAAGAAGGGTTCTTTCGTTTTTTGTTTTTTTTTAAACCCGTCCACCTGCTGCCCCGGACAGAACGGCGAGTCAGACGGCTGAGGCGAGAAAGACAATGTTATGTGAGGATAATGTTCCCCCCGTTGACAAGAAAGCAGATAGCGGTGGGCAAAGGCGGGACACGGGGTGGAAATCCGGAGCTTTGGGGAAGTTAAGTGAGCGACCCCCACACACGTCCCACACCTCCTCCCTGCCTCACTCCAGCCGTTAAGTCCGTTCGCAAAGCCTCGACATTTACCCCGGACTCTGAACGTCGCTCTAAAACGGGCCTTTTCTTTGTCCGTCTGCTGTGGAGTCAGGATTCAGTAAGTCTGGGAATTGTTGTTTTCACATGTCTCACCGACTGTGTGAAGACCATGCTCATGGTGATGTCAAAGTAGGAGTTGAAAAAGTTAAAAGTCGGGTCCCGTCAATCCCGTCTTTAAATTATCATTTTACGACTTCGGGTCATATGGTGCCTGTGGGCTCAGTGACACAAATAAAGTGCTTTGCAGCCAGCTGATTCTCTGTCATGTACAAATCATTCACACTAACAAACCCAATAGACACATTGTGGTAATAGCAGCTCCATCGCAGTCCAGCCCCGTGTACTAATTTGCCTCAAAGACAATGACTATTGATTATTTGGAGTGTGCATCTTGGATGTGCTGTAAATGCGATTGCTGCAGTTACTCACAAATCTCACACTTGAGTCCAAAGGCTTTGGGGATCTTGTTCAGACGGACCATAGGTGTGTCTCCGATCCTGGTGAGGATGTTGGGGAGGATGCCGGGAGCCCCGGTGCTGAGGGGGCAGATGTCAAGAGAGGACTTTAAAAAATAACTTATAATAACAACAATGGTGTGAGAGGTGTTCCATAAGTAAAAGTTATTATTGCTCCGCAAAACTTTATTTTGATTTAAAATATTAAGGGAAAAAATAAGACAGGGGATGAATACAGAAATACATTGATTTTACTAAATGTAGAAATGTTTATTTCTGGCAGCCTGCCGCAAAATCAACATTGACCGCCACATATTGATTTTCTGTTTTATTTTTTTACTATTTAAAATGAGTAAAATCTTATTTGATTGTAGAGCTGCAGCACGAATCGGCATGCATGTGAACCGCGGATTAGCTGCAAAATTTAACATTTTGCGGCTAGGGAGGCTATGAGTCGTCGCGTCCGCCATATTGGAGCGATCAAGATCCGCTAGCAAACCAATACAATGTCTATTGAGAGATGCAGACTTCTCTTCAAAATCAGCTGTAACTCGCTTAATTCTAAAGCGATTTTCAAGAAATATGGTTTGCTATTAACAGAATTTGAACATATGATAGTGGTTACTTATTGGAATTAAATTCAGTGACTGGAGGCGGATCGAATCATATTTTTTCATTTACTACCATGTTTAAAGGAAGACGGTATCATGCGTGTTTCATATTGCACTTTAATTTAACAATTGAGTATAAAATATTGTATATATTTTAAGATTTTATTTAAACATTGGGCATCTTGAATTAAGGCCAATGGGCAAAGTTCCTTGCTTTAAGTGTTTTACAGGATAAATGGAAAGCAAAATAATATTTCTCTCCCCTTTCTTTTTTGTTTGCGGATCCGAAAAAATGATACGATCTGTGACTCAAAATAGTGATACGATCCGAACTGTGAGCTTCATTGCACCCCTGTGCGCAGGATGTTTTATGAGCAGCCCTGGGTTAGGGTTAACCCAAAACCCCCAGCCCCTGTCAGCTACCACCATAAATAGAATCTAACTCTGTTGGAAACACTGGACAGTGTAACAAGTGTGGAACAGGTTGTGTACATAATGAATCATCATAATACATTTCCATATTGCTCCTGCCTCACCCATGTCAGGAGTTGAGCCAATGGATCATAATTAACTCCAATGATAATGCGTTCCTTCCACTTGACATGCACATTGACATTGTTTTTCCTTATCCAGACGAGCGATTCGGATACAGATACAGATACTCACATGTTAATAATCTAAAGCGTAATTCGGGCTTTTTGGGGAGAGGGGTGAGTTGAACGTTACATGTTTCACTCTGGCTTTACTTTCAAATGTCAAATGAGTAAGTCCCTCAACAAATAACAATGTATGAAACTGTTTTATTTGTGTGTGTGTGTGTGTGTGTGTGTGTGTGTGTGTCTCTCACCGTGCCGGGTGGCTGTGAGGTGACTCTGAGATGGACATGCCCAGCTTCCAGGTGCATTTACTGGGCAAGTCAGGTCGGATCCAGTTCCTCTCCACGATGTCTCCGTTCTCCAGTGGGCTCTCCTCTCCGTCCGCCTCCTCTTGTGTTGCTCCATTCGGCGCCTCGGGGCCATCCTTGTCGCCATGCACCTTGTGAGCACCATTCTTAGCTTTACCATCTCTATTCCCGTTGCAATTTTGAAGTGACTTTTGACCCACGAGGGAATCAGCACTTATTATTGACACGGTGTTGGAGTTAGCGTCTGCACTGTGATGATTCGGAGCATTTCGGAGTTTAGCCGCGTGGGGGCAAATGGAAGGAGCAGGCGCCAAATCTGCACTAGCAGGAACAGAGGGCATGACTGATCTGAAAGGAAACAGACATGATACAACAAGTAATTGCTGTAACACTGTAAGAGGCTGTAATCATTGTAATAACTGTAAACCAACAGGATTTGTCAGCTATTCTCGGGTTAAAATGTTTGCTTCATCAGTAATAACACAATGTACCCGGAGCTACAGCCTGTTAACAAAGACGATTATTCTGCTAATCTTGGTTTGAAATATTTGCGTTATCAATAATAACACAACGTGCCTGTGCCACACTGTTCATATTTGTCCAGATAGCAACGTTGGCTTTATAGAGTGTACAGTAGAGAAACAGAACCAACTGAGTAAAATCCCCCCACCACCACAATCTGTAGTAAGAAACATATGCCCATATACTGTACACACACACATATACATACATACATACATACATACATACATACATACATACATACATACATACATACATACATACATACATACATACATACAGTTTGAGCAGCCACACCTGTCCTGGATCTAGGGAATTAGGGACCCAGGATCAGAGCAGCTGCATACCTGTTGCTCGTTGGTTGGTCGAACAAAAAACAGGTAAAACCAATCCACACACACACACACACACACACTCAAGAGAGAGGAGCCCTGTGTCCATCTGCTCCGGGGCTTGTTCTACCAAGTCCCCTCTCCACAATAAACATTTGTGTTTTCTACAACCCCGTCTTCTGTCTCTGTGCCGGAGGGCCCTGAACCACTTCTGCCACTTGGGTGGTGCGTGGTAGGTGAAACTGCCACAACTATACTGTATTGTACTATAGTGTACTACACTATACTATACTGTACTATATATATATATATATATATATATATATATATATATATATATATATATATATATAGTGTCTTGTTGACACATTGTCTTGTCTTGTCTTGTTCTTTCCCCCTACTTTTCAGCACCATGGCCATTTTCTTTCATTTAATTTCACTAGTATACCTGCGGTGATGTGTGAAGGTTAAGTGTTTCGCTTTCAAATTGATATACACATCAACATGAATGATGAATAAATGGTTACTTTTTATTTTGTAAGCTAATTCAAAATACACCGAAGCCATTCCCTGAACAGGGAAGAATAATATGACCAACATACGAGGATATAACCATTCTAATTGTTCCAAGAAGTGGAGTGAAGACTTCTCCTACATCATAAACCCCCTATGATATGATGATTTTTTTTATATGATTTTCATAACTACCAAATTAAAAAAAAAAAACTTTGGAGGCCAAGGTGTTTAACAGTGCTGTCCTTCCAGATGATAGAAGATGGGCCATGGAAAAAACATCTACAACTTCAGATGTGCTCCAGAGCACTCCGCAGCTCCTTAGAGAAGCTTGCACAGTAATATGAACCCAACCCCCAACAACACACACACACACACACAGACAGACCCCGGTACCAGCTGAGGACTCACAGCAGGCAGTCTGCCATTAATGCTGCGTATCAGAAAGTGACACGCTTTGACCGCTGCATTCCACAAAGCCCACATAATGACTCGGTGACATGAGTTTCCCCAAGTCCCTGTGACACGCAGAATTACTGATAGAAGCGAATACACTTGTTGCGTGATATGACTTGACCTCAAAAATGGAAAGGCGGCAGTCTACTGCGTTGTCGTCCGCAGAGTCCCGCCTCACAGTGCGGCTCTGTGGAAGGAAATCACTCCGCGTGGAAGTTCCCAACACCACGGTTCCATCATCCAAACGGACTAAACCCCGCATGTCCCTCAGAGACAATTCATCCACTTTTTTTTTTTTTTAACTTTCGCGACTAAAATAAAACGGACACGATTAGGAGCCGCTGCTCCGGAGCTGCGAGCCAACTCCACTGTGTGAGGACACAAACACGGAATGTGTTTTGGACTCTTTTGAACACGTGTTAGGACTGGCTTGAACGCCGCGGGGCGGGGGGGGGGTTGGGGTACACGGCACCGGGTTAGATGGAACAGAATGCGTTTATATATACACAAAAATAGCAAAAGAATAAAATATCAAATGAAACGCCGGCCAACGTGAGGCAGGTAAGGCCACGCACGCACACCCCGTTTGTAACCACTCCAGAGCGATGGAGACCACACCGCGCGGCTCGCAGGGCGTGAAAGTGCGGCGACGCAAACGTTCGGCTACTTCCTGTCAAATTTTGTCGGAACTTCACCAATTCCTTTTTCCATATGTGGATCGATTGGGATGAAACTTGAACCACGTGCTGTCTGTAATGTCCCGGTTCTAACGGCACCTCAACGGTGTCCATGGCTCCAGTGATTGTCCTGCTCCCGACACTTTTAGCCCGAAAAGCGCCATGGAGAATAATTCAAATAAAAATCTGAACAGTAACAGTTGGGTTCCATTCCTACGGGATGGACCACTACGTAAAAATATAACAAACAGTATAATATTTTATATGAATCTTTCGTTTGGTCAAATTTGTTTCAGAGCGTCTTAAATGACACGAACCCCTGCAAAACCCGTTTAAGGTTAAATAGGTTTTGCAGGGTGTTGACTCTCTCCTAACAGGCCTAACATACAACATATATGTATGTGACAAATAATCTCTTGTACTTTAAATATCTAGCGTGCTGTTTTCGAAAATCGGTATTTGACATGTTTTGTTGTTTTTAAAGCTTAAACGTTGGACTGATTCCGGTTGTTTGACTTCCAACTCAGAAGTGATTTGGCAGCCAGCTACAAACCGGTCTGAAAAGTCATTTAAACGCGTGTGCTGAGGCGGGTGCGACGGCGCGTCCATCGCCTTGAAGATGATGCAATAACAGCAGAGTTGTACTGAGAGCCGCAGAGGATGCTGCGGTCCCCCGCCCCCCCCCCCGCCCGGCCGGTGTGCGGGATACCTCCCCGTGCCTAGATGCGATCCGCCTCAGAGGGGGAGGGGGGGGGGGGGGGGAGACGGTTCGATTTACAGTTTGACATGTTAGAGATTTGGACTCACCGTTCGGTAAATCCACAGTGCGGCACCTGGGTTCAACGGAGCTGGCCGCACTGCTTGGTCCGAGCGAGCGCGAATGCAACTCGGCGCCGCAGTTCACCCGCTTTAAAGAGGGACCAAAAAAAAAAAACAAAAAAAAAACCCCGACGACGATTTTTTTAATTGGGCGGTGCCTCCGCGTTCTCGACGCCGATTGGCCGAGCCCGGGGCGTCTGTCCGTCGTCCCCGTCCAACCGGCGCCCGGGTACCCGTCTCGCTTCCGCCTTGCCTCCGACGCACGCCTTCCGTGGCCGAACGACGGCGATGTGGCTCATGGCAGTTTTTCTTTTTTGGTTGTTTTTTTTTTTTTTTTTTTTGGTCTTGCTTATTTTGTTCGACGTAAGCGGTTTGTGTTGGCCCCTCAGGCCGATTTGCGGTTTAAGGCGTTCGACAAACAAGCCGCATATTTGGTATCGCCCCGTGCAAGTTTGTCTCCCTGGGCTCCCCGGCCCCCCTCCCGTCCGAACGGTGTCAGCGTTACTTTACAGCTTCCAGATGTCTCCTTTCACACGGGCGACGGGGGGGGGGGGACAAGCCCTTCACCAGCCGCTCTGTACGCGCTTCCCCCGATGAGGTGCAAGCAAAGACCAGCCTCGGACCCAAACGATTATTGGTTTCACGTGTCACCCACCACATTTGCCATCTGCATGCACACACATACATATGTGTCATATTTCCGAGCTGTTGACTTTGACCCTCCCGGGGCCTTCGACAGGCCTCGAAAGACGCGCTCACACGTCTGAAGAGGACGGGAAAAAGCTACGGGGCGGAAAAGTGAAGCAGCGGGGTGGACGCAAACGTCTGCGTCCGGAACGGGGGACCTTGCGGGCGCGGTGGCGCTCGCACTTCCGTTTGAATCGGAGGTCTCACCCCCAACGTTTTGGCCTTTTCGGGGCGACGACGTGATAAGAGCTTCACGGAAACGCTGGCGTCGCATCACACGCGACACAACAAATAACTTTGTATTTTGGCTCTCACTGGGACCCGAATACCCGAATAAACCGGGTGAAAAACATAGGGCAATATCGAAATGCTTCAACAGATGTGGTTGTTGGAATCCTGAAGTTTTGGTGCTTTTCCTTATTTTCTACTTCAAGATTCGAGACTCGAGAGGTTATTTGTCACATACATACGGCCATCCGGTGAAATGTCATGACATCCGGTGATTACGCACAATAAGCTCTATAAGCGCTAGAAATACTAAAATGGGCGTAATCAGCACGAGGCGCCACAATCCAGATTCTGGGTTCTATAATTATGAAATAGAATGAATTGTCTGCGTTGTGTTAAATATACATTTAAATCCTCCTGAGTGAATTGATAGGGAAAGCTAGGGAATTGTGGAAACCCAGCGGGGATTTTAACACCACCTCCCCAGAATTGCGTTGTGCCGTCAGGAGTAGGGATGAAGGAAAAGATGAGGAATTTGAGAAGATACAGTTAAGGGAAAGTCATCAGTGTCAATTGTTATGAGGGAAAGGAGTTCTCCGCTCACCACAATATTGTGCGTTAACGGTCAAATTGACCCCAGCACAGGATGTTGCTATCCTGTTTATGTACCCTTCCGCATGTGTCGTTGGAAAAACTATCAAATTTATCATGGCAATCTGTTGGCCCTTGGGTTGCCAAATGTGCTTGCATAATCGATTGGCAGGAGCATCCCGACGGAAGTCAATTTAGCCCAAAAAGTAATGTTTGCTGCTTTCCTTATCAATCCACCTTTACAGATCAATCCACCGCCTCCCTGTTCTTACGACAAAAGAAAGCGCAAAAGGGATTTTTTTTTTACTAACTTTAACTCTGAGGAACACCCCGCATAAGAGATGCCCTTGCCAGAGATAATCCGGGCCAAAACCAAATATGATGTTGGACCCGTGAAGGGGGCATCTCCCCCTCGTAGTCACACCAAAATCCTCCTACCCACCACGCAAACCGCCATATCTGTTTTAGACCAGACGCCGTGTTCGGTATAACCCCAGTGTTTGAATCGCTCTGAGAAGCAGGCGTTGTTGTACCGTGTCCCTCATCCCCATGCGACACAACGATACCGGCCTGTCAGGATGGCGGATGGAGTCTCCTGCCGTTTTGTTCAGGATTTTGTGCGCCGTAAATGACGCTATTCCCCTCAGGGCGCCTGTTGTATCTAATCCCACTACGATTTTGTCTCAAGTCCCGGGAACATCAAAATGTTTCACTGTTATTGACTCTTATCAAACGCCTCATGACGGACTGATCAAGACGACTCCCTGTCATGGTTGAAATATTGTTTGGCGGTAATTGACATGTTTTTCATCATGGAATCCCAGTAAAGGTAAGCTCAGTTTAGTTGCGTTCCTGCCATTAGTGGTGACGGGAATGCGAGGACGATCTGTCGAGGCGAGGTCTGTCTTCTGTCGACAAAAGCCACATACGAATTACATCACGTAAACCAGTAGTGATCAGATTGTCCAGTTTAGTATTTATCATTTTTAGTTTTTACTTTATGAATGGATTGCGTAGATGGGATTATGTTCAGGCAACATTCGAGAAATGCATTCTAGGAAAGTTTAAAAACCCTGCATGAATAACAGTCGGGCATTTTGTAGCCTAATCAATATTTTATGGACATTATCTCCTACATTTTAGACACTGTGATAATATTATTCCGTTGTTCCACTAGGTGCATACATTTATTTTTGTACTGATCCTATAGTCGGCTGTTCAACAAAACTGTTTGGGAAATCACAGAATTATTACACGTATCCCACTTTTGCAATCGTGGACCTAGACCAAACAAAGTTGTCATAATGTGTGTCTCCCACCCAAGTGTTTAAGTCGGTGTGCCCAGGTCAGAGCAGCCCTACCCGTCCCACTTGAAGGACCACTACACAACCTCTGACCAGGCGACTGGGTCGGAGGTTGGAACTCTGCCAGATTCCCAGGAATCTGGAACAGTCCCAGATCCTCCTCACCACCACAGCAGCAGTCAAGGTGGCAGAATGACGAACGTGGGTCCACGCATCTCATTGCAAGAAAGTCTGCAACCTTCCAGAGGACTGGATAAACGACAACGGAGAATCATCGGACATGAAATGAGATCACGATCCCAACGGAGTATGTGCTCGTAACCTCTGCCTCCACGGGGAGGATATCCCACGCAGTACTTGTACTTGAAAAGGATGACGCAATTTCCTGTGTGATCGTCCTTCTCATTATCATTGCTATCGTCCTATTGATCATCCAACCCTGGAACACAGTTCCACAGCGAGACTTAAAAGAAATAGCCGCTCCCCCTCACCACTCTGACTCAAACCAGACCCATAAGAAGCTCAAGTGAGAAATGTGTCTGTCACGAACGTAGTCCACCCATGGTTAAATGTTGACTCCTCTGGACATTTATTTCAACAAAAAATGGGGTGGAGATTTTTCCCTCACCTATGGTGGCGCAATGCAGTGCACTGCTGCCTCACAACAAGAATGTCCTGGGTTCGATTCCTGCCTGGGGCGCTGTGGGCACTGTGCTCCGGCGGGTTATCTCCCAACATAGGAGCCTTTCTGTGTGGAGTTTGCATGTTGCCCCCGTACTCACATGGGGTTTCCTCCACCTACCATCAGTAAGGACCCCCACCAAAAACATGCACACATTATCGTCTGACCACCGGTACCAGGTCCCCGGGCACGAATGCTGCCCACTGCTCCTGGCTGCCCCCCCCCCGGAGGAAGGACAAGCCAGGATGGGTCAAATGCAGAGGCCACATTTCACCGGCCACCATCCAAAGCATGTGTGCGCGTGTGGTGTGTTGTGTGACAATTAAAGATTCTTCTTCTATATCAACGTCATGGGAAGAATCTACATGTTTAGCATGGGCTGCAGGTTTTCCAACCTATACTGATATGACAGCAGGACAGTTTGTCTCCATACCACCTTATATGTTGAGATGTTTGTCTAAATATGTTTATCCTTACTCATAGAATGTGTTAGTCATGTTCACACAATGCATTTTGTTGTCATTATTAAGTGATAACCATTGCTTAACCTGCATAGCATTATATATATTTGCGGAATCTGTTTATTTCATTATTTGATTCATGATTTTTTTGTTTTCTAGTTAGAATGGCTTCACAGAGGGTTTTTCTCTCCACAGCTTGGTTTTTTTTTTTCCAGTGCGTTGTCATGTAGATAATCCTTAATGGTTTTTTACTTTTCTCTCATCAAATGTGGTAAGAGGGGTTTGGCCAAATTGAGGAGATGTTCTTGAATTCTGTCTGGGATGTTTCTTATCTTTTACATTTGTTTATATAGTTATATTTAGTATTAGATGTGTTTTCCCAGTTGATTGCAACAAGATAGAATTCTTAGGATGTCTCTCTAGTATAATTGTATTCTACTCAATTTGTAATTTTCTGATCCCTTTGCCTCAATTATATGAAATTGTAGTATTAGTGCATTTTCCTCGAGGTGTTGTTCTAGTAGAAACAAAATGGATAGTGAGAGAAAAATGCACATGATCAATCTTGTGAATGATGTTTTACATAGGACAAGTCTTTTGTATGTTATGGAACTTTTAAAACACATTGCCTTGGGTTTTTTTTTAATTAGTCTCAGAGTTTATATGACAAGACTAAACAATGCCTGTTGAAAAACCAGACACCATTCCTGACTTAACCTTGTGGGGAGACAGGTACCTTGACAGAGCATTGTGTGTGTTTTATGGCAGTCAGACCGTACCCGTGACCTGAGTTTGACTGTCAAACCATTGTATGAGCTCCTGATGTATTTGATTTGATCAATTGATGATTGAGTTGGCATCGTCCTGTACATGACATGCTAATCAATGTTACACAACCTGTCATCAGTATCAAGCCCTCTTTATCAATAGTAGGGGTAGGCTTGTCAGAACACTGCTCTGGAGCAGCTCTGAATCTCTCTTTATTCTGCTGAATAAATATCTTTAATACTCTCAGTTTTGTTTTCCTGTAGCGGGAAGATTAACCTCAGCAACCACACAGGAGAATTTCTCCAACATGTCCCAGGACAAATAAAGTAAAAGTTATTAAAAGAAAAGGCTCAGTTTGTACGCAGTTAACATTTATCCAGCACCGTTTACTTAACTGTGTCCATAAATAAAAAAAGTATAAACTAAACATCAATCTACTGATAGCAATGGCCTAACGAACCAGATACAGATGAATCCGTACAAATCTTATCAATTTAATGAGAAGTTAAAAGCATTCTCTTGACAAAACAAAAACAAAAATATAACAGAAAAGAACAAAGTTATTCAACTGTCACATTTTGGTCATGATGACACCTTTCCGTGAGGCAGGGAGTTGATCTCTGGGTAGGAATGAAGTTTAACAGACACAGTTAGTGGGGGGTGGAAAGACATGTGGCAGCGGCTCTGGCTCAGAACCTTCCAGAACGCTCTCTGTCACGGGAGCGACGCCTCTCGCGGTCACGCCCGCCTCCTCGCCCTCCTCGGTCTCCCCGGTCCCCCCGGTCTCCTCGGTCTCTCGAGCGGGAACGCCTTTCTCGGGATCGGGACCGGGACCTGTGTCTGCTGCGGAGGGAAAGGGGTGAGAGAAAGTGTATAAGAATACAGATTGTAAGCTTCCGATACGGAAATTGAGTTTAATGCGACTAAACAAAAACATCGATTTTACCTTTCTCTACCTAATACTCTGTGGGTATCAGTTAAATGTAAAAAGACAACTTTTCAAAATTCAAGACTGATTTCTCAATAACATTAAGGTAGTAGAATATTAAAGTATTAGGTAGAAATAGGGTAGGTTATGGACTTAATGATTAGATGAACTGTTATTACAATTTCTGTTAGGTCAGATAGCAGGATTAGCAATTAGGTACTGGAATCTTACCATTGCTTTGTTTCTCTACAGGTGAATATCACACTAAGTATACATTTAGTTGGGTTCATCTAGAAAAGGTTATAGTAGCAGGTAGGTAAGGAGGCAAATATTGGGTTCAGCGCTAGGTTCATGGTTCTCTCACAAATGTTTACATTTATCTAAAATGTTGACGTTGATGTGGAAGAACCCGACTAATTTTGACAAAACCAAAATATATGGCTGAACACAATCTGACAAAAATGTATAAGTTGAAATTAAGAGCATGTCAATGTTTTCTGAAACTATATAATGACTTTTGAGGCCTAATATTTAGAAAACTGAAGACATTAAGGCCTTTTTTGTAATATAAAAAGGACCTGCAGACATCCTGCTAATGTAATGGTAATGTTACAAAGAAATACAAAAATGGCCGTATACCTCTTCCTCCTACGTCCATAGAGCTCTCTCCTCAGTTCACGGGAGATTGGCTTCAGGTGCATGAAGTTACAGAAGCCCCCTCGGGTGCATTCTCTGTGGAGAGGTGAAGGCTGGAGTTAGGCTAGACCAACAAGCACGACTGCGTCAACCCAAAATAAACCAACCAATAGAGACTGAAATTCCACATTTAACCACAGTAGTTTGAAAAAGCAACTGAAGCCATTGCATTCAGAAAAGACAGACCTTTAAATTCGTGGGTTTAGCTTTTCTCATCGCTTTCAGTGTACGTGGGTACTAACCCCATTTCATACTGGCGACAGCACGCTTCTCTGAAGTCTGTGACGGGGGAGAGTTCAGCATGGATTGGCTGTGCATTGAACCAGCGGTTATTTAGGTCCATCACTGCCTTCTCTGCATCCTCCTCACGACGGAACTATAGATATAAAAAAGGTAAATTGTTCATAATTCATTGCAAAACTGGCAACTTCCTCAAAAATGTATAAATTATTACAAAAATAAAACAAAATCAAACCACCGACCTTAACGTACACATTTCCAACAAGATGGTCACCAAGGTTGTCGCATACATTCATCTCCTCCACCTCGCCGTACTTTTCTTCCATTTCTGTGAACACCTCCTGTTTAAAGAGTAAGAAAAATGTGAGTTACAAGAAGCGAGTTTCAGGTGCGCCGCGGCTAGTTGGCGTGGCAAGCGAATCTGGCCAGCATCCTGCGCCTCACTAGTTGTCTTCACGTGGTTACCTGACCGTGGAAGCATTTGCCAATTTTTTTTTTAACTAACCATGGGTCCTAAGAAAGTAAGTGCTGAGAAGAAGAAGCAGATGATGTCGATTGAATTTAAAGCATGAAATCACAGAAAAAAATCCCAGTTTATTTCTTTACATTCTCTTTTATTATGTTTCTCTACAATATTTGTTATTTATAAATATTTTTTTCTTATTTAAAAACATGTAACAAAAAAAAATTGGGATGGTTTTTTGGGGGCTGGAACGGATTAATGGCATTTCAATTAATTTCAATGGGGAAAATTGATTTGCTATACGAGCAGATTGAATTACGAGCTCTGTCACGGAACAAATTAAACTCGTAAGTCAAAGTACCACTGTATTAGCACACATTCCATCACTCTTTAATGCCACAATGCTAGTATTTGATAAATAAGATACAAACAAAGTGAGACCGTTTGTAAAGATGAAGATAGAAAGAGGTTCTGTCTTCCTGATGCACGGTGGCATTTTTTATCCATTTTGGTTGTTTGTTTGAACACAGCTAAATTAGCCAATGTCTATCAGACAGTAAACCAGTAGCTGGTATGCAAATAAAGCCATCTTAAAAAGCAGTGGGTAGGAAACAAAGTCCAGCTGTGGGCAGTTTAGGAAAGGTTGCTTTTCGCCATAGAATTTGTGGTCATTCAGAAGGATGTATCGCTTCTTTTTTTAATCACCTTTACATTGTGAAAGTGTGCAATACACATATCACAAAGGGCTGAAATCTTAATAAGTTGCTGGCTCTGACTTCCACATTCTGCATTCAAACAGAAATATCCTATCAGATAGAGCAACTGATTGGATATTCTGAATATTCAATGCAAAGATTTCTAAAAATTTGAATGCACACTATATTTGCTGGGTGAAAAACTTCATATAAATGAGATTTGTATAACCCATATAGGTGTTGTGCAAAGTGTGTGGTGGACATCACAAGAGAGAACACCACAAGTCTTTAACAACAGTTACCATGAACGTTTGTAAAAAAATAAAATAAAAATAAAAAGGCGCTTAAACAAAGATGACCCGATTTGGTTACCAACAGCTAAACAGAGTTTTGCCAGCATTACAACAATAGCCAAAACCTCCCAGGCTTCGTGTCTACAGACTGCATACTTTTCTGATGAATGGAGCGGAAACATGACTCTGGACTTGAGTCAAACTGGAATTCACACGAAGAGCATCCTGTGTATTAACATCCACCTTTGATAACCCAACTAAGTCACTGCTCAGTAATATTCTTAAGTTTCTTTACTACGCTTTCAGTTTTCATTGACTTTCACGGTACACTTCATTGATATATATTACAATGCACCATACACTGTTGTCCCGATATTGCATGTCATTGCAATATGCAGCACATTTCACCCCCCCCCTCCCCCGCTATTGAGCAGCTCAATTTGAGAGAAAATATACTTGCCTCAAAAAACTCATCATAGTGTTCCTGCATCTCCACGTCACTGACGGCACCTAGTGACGATAAAAGAGAAACACACCTTCAAAGGCAATAACCTACTTAAAGAACAGTTGGCAAGTGATGGGTACTGACTATCAAGAACTTCACAACATTTTTTTAGGATAGCTCACAAGTAAGTGTCTAGCTAAAAAAAACTTTGGATTTTCAGAGTTCCATCCCACACACACCTAGAAATTAGGGGTATTAGATCTTAATTTAGATCTATAGTGGAAGTGTACTTGAAACAGATTTATATGGTGTGGTGCATTTGTCTTTTAAAAAGGGAATTTGGAACATAGGAAATTTGGAGAACATAAAAAAAGACGAAGCACAGTGTGTGCTAAGAAGAGGAGTGGAAAACTTACAGTTCAAGCCATCTGCAGACTGGGCACTGTTTTGAGGGTTGCGGTATATGTTTAAGAGGGCAATAGTCTGAAATACAAAATGTACACAGGGTAATTATTTAGAGGGGGCTTTCTGAGACATTAGGTATTGTTTCAGCCTTTCAAAAGCAATAATAAAGCAAGTAACAATTAGAAAACAAATAGCAAGTGACAATTTCACCGCATCATGCCAAACTAGACTGCCATTTGTTTAAACCATGTCCACATTCACATACAGATTTTACAGAAATGCCCATAACAAAGATTGCATGACTTTTCTTATTTTTCCAAATAGTTTCACATTAATATTATCTGTGCACAAGTTGAGTTTTTAGACATTTAGGGATCTAAATGTCTGAACATACCTGGCTAAATGTTGGTTTATTGTGTAACCTGGAACAGCGGTCACCATGTCGACAGGCACCAATTTTAAAATAGAAGGAGCAGTTCACCCTTTGAAGAAAAAAGATTTGATGGATACATGATAATGAAAATAGCCTTTAAACACTGGGCTACATTAAGGCTAAAATCACAGTTGTAATTGGCATGAAAGATCCTGTAGATCAGTGGTTTTCAAAACTATGGGTCTTGGTGGGACATCAGGACTCGATCAATGTTACTTTTATAAAATAAAAAATAACCATGAGATAGAAAATGTCAGAATCTGATCAATTTTGCCAGTTGCACATATAACCAATTTAACTTTGAGTTGTTACAATGCAAGCAAACTCCAAAAAATACAAGGGGCAATGTATAAACAATGGTGAGCAACTGTTTTACAAAAGAGCAGTGACATGAAATGGCCCGATTGCACAATTACACCAGGGCCGCGAAAATAGATGAATAATACGGGTAGATTTTAGTGAAAATAAATGCTGCCGAAACGTAACTACGTGTGAAACCTGGTATGAAATAGCATAATATATCATATACTATACAATAGTTATGGCAGTTACGCAATATACACTTAAAACGTCCAAGGAAAAACAGGAGCACAAATTCAAATAACCAAGTTAATACTGGAGATGGTGTTATTTTTTTTAATTTTAAACCTGCACAACTTAGTAGTCACAAATGTACAAATACAGTGAATTCCACATAAGGTCAATCAGCGTTGGCTGAGCCTTGCAACGCAGCCTTTGTACTCATGTACTCCAACTGATCGCAACGTGTTTACATTAAAATTGTGGTGTTGCTATAATAACATTGAGTATATACGATTTAAACTGGATAAATATGCTTTAAACTACGTTTTTGCATACAACACCCCCCACAATGTGCTGCACGCTTCGGCTCCAATTTCTACATCAGCCCGTAACGCGGTGGTTAGCTAGCATTAGCAATTAGCATTAGCTATTGTCTTGTTAAAAGCTTGAATGTGGTGGGCGAGTCAAAAAAAATTCGGGTTGTACGCCACGGCTGGGACAAGCGTCCGAACCCGTCGCTCGGCTTCGCAAAGTATCCTATTTAATAGAATAAAACGACTTACTTATCCTTTTCCGTGCCGAAAATGGACGCCAAATACTCAGCCATCTTGAATGGAGCCGCAGGACTTCCGGCCCGTTGCTTTCAAAATAAGAGCCAGTGAAAGGCCAGCGCCTGCAGTGACAAAAATGGTTCAATTGTCAGTGAGTTGTGCGAAATTCAAGCTGCTTTGTTTACATTCTCCCACAACGAACGTTTCAGAGGATCCATCAATAAATCCACCAACTAACCCCGTGGTAGCCATTAAAAAAATAATAATAATTAAACGGGAATCTTTATTCACGTACGTATTCAGTATGCCCAATTCTGGTTTAAATCGATTAAGGGGGGGGGGGGGGGGTCAGCCTAAATAACAGAGATATGAGACATTTTCAACAGGTAAGGTTTCTAGGTGACCCTTAAAGATGGAAATAGTGTCACGGGCCGGGGGGGTTAAATGTGATAATGTCCATGTTTGACAGCGCAGCTTTTTAATACCTGACAGATAGTAAAACACCCATCTGTACAGTGCGGCAGTGAAACGGGCCAAGTTTCTGCTGCACATCACCGCAGACCGCGATGGACCCCAATAACCCGATGCTAGGGCTAATTCATCGACCGCCTCCGCCAGCCCCGCGGAATAAAACCGAGCTTCACGCTATTCGGCGTCGGGCTTTTCGGGTCCCGGGGCGGACATTGGGTCGGGTTCGGGCGTAAAAACGAAACATTTTGAATCGGCGGTAACTCCGGCGCCGCTAGTCAGTCTCCGCCCTCCTCGCTGTTGACCGAAAACTTGCATGAATTCCTTTCGACTGCGTGAAGCCCGTTCAACTAACGTTGGACCGCGTTCGGAACCCCGTGAGGCCTCTATCTCCAGAGGTATGGAAACCCGCCGACCGCTTATTAAAAAAAAAATAGCGTGCGGGTCGGTAGCGCACGGCGGGGCCCGCCCGGCGCTATTTTATGCACCTCGTCGCGCTCTTCCCGCTATTTTGTTGCATTGGCTGGGTGTTGTGGATCCAGGAGCCAGCCCCTCGCTCCGGAGGAAGCCACATATGGTAGCTACTGTCAGCAAAAAGTTCAACGAAAACCGGGGAATAAAGCGAGCGGGTCGTGATTATTTCAACCTTGTTGGCGATATTTCCAAACACACCGGGCTAGTTCACGCCACATTTTGGACAATCGCAGCCGCGGGTAGTAAAGCGTCCCACCGCCGCGGCGCAGGCTACAGAGACAACAAAACAGTACGTAACATTATCATCCCAAAACACCGCGTTTTAATACCGGTTGGCGGAATACCTTCGTGTGCGTCGCCGGCAATAGATAGAGCAGGGGCGGGATTGTGTTTGGGCTCGGTGCGCTGGGTGTGCGGTGCAACTTGTCTGCTCTCGGAAGTCTAGCGCCGCTGTAAACCTAGCCAGGATTTCCGGCTCCTTTCCATTTGCCCTATGCTGTTTTGTTTCCGTTTATTCCATTTCCGTTTCAAAAGTTTTTCCTAGATGCAAACTTTTAGTGTTCCCCGGGAACAGTTGTTTCGTGGAAAAAACAAAGTGCGATGTGTTTTTTGCGGAAAGTTAACTGCGCTTTGCCACGCGGGCGACACGACGCTGGTGTAGCGCCTGCCTCGCCCCGCGGTATAACCGACTATTAAAAAAAAAAAAACCCGGACCGCCGCGTTTATTAGTTGTAGCCCCGCTTAGCCGCGCGCGGAGCGTATCCCAAAAAGTTTTTGGGGTCGTGTAGTTTTTTCCCCTTTGACGTACTTTACAAATTGTACTCATTTCATAAGTACATTTTCTATTAATGGCCTAGCATTTGGCCTTAAGACGGTAGTGAAGCCTCGCCCTAGAGTTAGCTAGCATTAGCACTAGCTCTCTCGCTGAACTGTCCGAGTCGCCATCAGAAGTCGAGGCTCAGAGGCCTTTAGCAATCACCCTCAACACAACCAACTTATAAATATTTACAAACACACTTTAACCCACACACAATTAAATATTACGATCATTTTGACGAGTGCCTCAATACCGATAATATGACGATATTTGTGCTATTTATTGGTGCTTTCATAAGCTATTTACACGCGATACATTTTTTCCCCCCCAAAAACAATCATTAGTATGTGAATACAATAAACAAAGTTAAGAAAATTGCATTCATTTATTTATCAAATTCTTCATTTATTTCGGCGTAATGCTTAAAAGACAACATTTAATTATATTACTCAAAATCGCGGATAAAATCCAGTCTCATATCGCGATATCTGTATATCAGTGATTGGCATTACAGTATAACCACAACATCTGCGTTAATAAAGGCATTTTACCAGTCATAATAAAAATGTCCACCTATCCTGACAGGCAGATGTGATTATTGGTGCTTTCATAAAATATTTACACAATTAAATGTTTGAGGGGGAGACAGAAAAAAAAAAAAAAAAAAAAGATCAGTAATGTGGGAAAACGTGACCAAGCAGAAAATTGTGTGACTTTGCTGCAAATGCAACCCTAAAGTTAACTCCATCACTACAGCTGGAGATTGAAGTCACCGGTTTTATTCTAACAGCGAAAACACCTGACCGTTTCGTTAACCTTCCGCTGGTGTTTTTGTTCCCACAGCTTGCCTCGGCTTGGCGTTGGTAAGAGAATGTCGAAAAGTGAGACTGAAGAGATGATCGAGATTGAGATTGATGGGCAGGAGAAAGCGGGTCTGGAGGAAGGGTAAGTGGCACTTATTTCGCGCTGCAGTGCGCAATAGGGCGGTGGGACTCTAATCGCCCCATATGTTCTTTTCCGTTAATCAAATCTTCATTTAATCGTACGCCTTTTTATTTTAGCGTCGAGGAGCAGACCATCACAGCAACAGACTTGATACAACAGGATATCGACATCAGTGAACCCATTGGCAATTTGAAGAAGCTCTTGGAGCCCCGCATCCAGTTGTCTCTGGATGCGTACGACATCTTCCTACAGGACATTCAGGTGAGAAAGCACCACAACAGTAAGGTACCTCCATTTATTATTATTTCTTTTACAGGTACAGTAGATGTACCTTTTGTTGATCTGATACCAAGATAAAATGGGGTATCTGAGAATATCCCTGATAGAAAAATCTGAAATCAGGTGCAACATCAAATGTATCTGATATTAAAGAAAAACAACTTGATTTTCTGTTTTGGTGGAGGTGTCTGATGAACAACAAGTTACTTTTAGTTTCAGCGTTCTTAAAGTTCAGTGTCACCAGTGGAAAAGTTGTACTGGCGGCGCCTCTATGTCCCCTATATCTACATGGTGATCTGTGATGTGTGCAACAAATTGGGAATAGGTGCCTTTTTAGCAAGGCATATTTTACTTTTTGGCCTTAAATTGTGCCCAACAGGTTTTCTGTGGGAAAATAGAGTGCAGCTTAAGCAGTTACAAATTTGCCCAAAGAGGTTTCTTAAATAATAGATTGTGGCAAAGACATCCAGTCTGTGATGTCGCAAATGTTTAATCGAGTGCGGCGTCCGCTAGTTTGATATTATTGATATAATTTAGCGTCTTATATAGCTATAATTATGATATCCTTTTCACCTTTTATTCCCAAATGTCTCATCACACATCTGTCCAAATTCCTGTCGTTTCAGCTCCATCCTGACCACAGTCTTTTTGATCAAGGAGTAAAGACCGATGGAACAGTGCAGCTCAGCCTGCAAATCATAACCAAACCAGGTGACCTTGAACCCCCACTCTTATTTTTACAGAGGACAACATGCTGCTGGAGGCCATTTCATCCCAAACCTGACTGATTTTAATCCCACTTGGTGAAGAGTTCCATCTTTTCAACCCTTTGTCATTATAATTTTTTCCCTAATACCAGGGGAGGAGAAGTTGAGCATCCTGGAAATTGTGAAGCCGGTGGAGACGGTGGAGGTGGTGATAGATCCGGATGCCGCCGGGGAGGAGGGGACTCTGGTGGAGGAGGGTCAACTTATCGCCGTGGATCGCTCGGGCCTGTCAGACGACACCTCGGAGCAGGTGACGCGCTGGGCCGCGGCACTTGAGGGCTATCGCAAGGAGCAGGTCCGCCTGGGAATCCCATATGGTGAGGGAGCCTCCACCCAGCACCGCCCCCATACGTATATGGGACAAACTCTTTCAACGTATGAATTTGTGTTTTTTTCCGGTCAGACCCTGTGCTGTGGACGGCTGATCAGGTCATCCACTGGGCGGTGTGGGTGATGAAGGAGTTTAACATCGATGAGATGGAGATTGGAGGCATCCACATCCCAGGACGAGACCTCTGCTCCTTCAGCCAGGAGGAGTTCCTGCAGAAGGTTCCAAGCGGAGAGATCCTCTGGAGCCACCTGGAGCTGCTGCGCAAGTGTTAGTTGGGAAGCCTTGGCTGTTGTGTATTCCATTACAGATGACTGTTTTGAGCATGGAAATGATTAAAAACCAAACTAATACTTTTGAACTCATGTTTTAAAACATGGTGTAGAAAGATATTTCCTTTCAAATTCCTTTGCCCTTTCCCTTTTAAATTGTGAGATGGCCCAACACAATCAACATGCAAAGATGGATTTTTTTTACTTCCACAATGATTCTGGCATTAGGTGGGGTTAGCTCCTTTTTGACCAGTTTGAGAGAAAGTGCATCCATGACAAGAAATACAGGGAGTAAAAGACGCCCCTGAGCACAAACACACAATCTGCTCCCAAACTGAGCTGAAGGGAGAATCAACACTCCTTACAAACGACACTACCTTTGGTTTCCCTCCAGATGCTCCTTCAAATTGGACATGGAATCCACTGAATGCACTTTTATTTCTTCTGAATGTGAAATTTTTGCCATATTTCCATCCAGTAAATGCAATTCCATCGGATATGATCCTTACAACAGCAACTCCCGTGCCTTCCGTCTTACTCAAAATTACACTTTTTTGGTGAAAGTGAAAATCTGTCTGTAGCTTGGTAATTTGATAACAATGATAAGAATCTTATATCTATAAATGTATGATGCCCCTTGTTTCAGATGTGTTGGCCAGTCAGGACCAGTCTGGCCAGGATGCCACAGTCACCATTGATCAACGTAAGTTTCACCAGATTGACTCTAAAAGAAAGTTCCTAATTTTTGTGTGGTTTAACGAACCAAACTCTCTTCTTTTAACTCTATCAGCATGAAAAGAGCACAAATAGCAATTGCATTTCCGCTACCTGTCCTTAACAACATAATTTATAAATCAGTCAGTTTTCCCAATTTAGTTCTGTGTTGCATTAAACATCATCATTTACCTGTTATTCACAGACAAATACCAAATCTCAAATGATTAGGATAACACCACAGGCATATGCATTTAGATCCCAGTCTGGCAGCAAGACAATGCCCTCCATATAAAGGATGATGTTTAATCCACCTTTTTCAGTGGAAATTATTGCTGCTTGCTGTCAGAAATGGAGGGCAAATTGTATTGGTTAGATCCAGAGTAGAATAGAATCTAGCCACTGGGGGTGCACAAGCCAGTGTATCGTCAGTGCCGGTCCCAAGCCCGGAAGAATGGAGAGGGTTGCGTCAGGAAGGGCATCCGGCATAAAAACCATGCCAAATCAACCATGCGGACAACAAATCTGATTTCCATACCGGATCGGTCGAGGCCCGGGCTAACAACGCCACTGATGCTGTTAGCCAACAGGGTGCCAGTGGAAATTGTGCTACTGTCGGCTGATAGAAGAAGAAGAGGGGGAAGGCGTGTCCAGAGACAGCAGGAGAGGAAGAAATGTAGGAGAGTAGAGTTGACAGGAGCAACTTTGAACGTTGGCACTATGAATGGTAAAGAGAGAGGCTGACATGATGGAGAGAAGGAAAGTAGATGTACGATGTGTACAAGAGACCAGGTGGAAGGGGAATAAGGCCAGGAGTAACAGAGCCGGGTACAAACTGTTCTACCACGGAGTGGATGGCAGGAGAAATGGGGTAGGGATAGTCTTGAAGGAAGAATATGTCAAGAGTGTTTTGGAGGTGACAAGAGTAACAGACAGAGTGATGAGCATGAAGCTGGAAATTGATGGGGTGATAATGAATGTGGTCAGTGCATATGCTACCCAAGTTGGGTGTGAGATGGAAGAGAAAGAAGAATTCTTTAGTGAGTTGGATGTAGTGGTGAAGAGCGTCCCCAAGGGAGAGAGAGTAGTCGTTAGAGCAGATCTCAATGGGCATGTGGGATGGCGAGGGGATCAGAGACATAGGTGATGGGTAGGTATGGTGTCAAGGAGACGAATGTGGAAGGACAGATGGTGGTGGATTTCGCCAAAAGGATGGAGTTGACTGTTGTGAATACGTATTTCAAGAAGAGGGAGGAACACAAGGTGACATACAATAGTGGAGGAAGGTGCACACAGGTGGACTACATCTTATGCAGGAGGTGCAATCTGAAAGAGAGTAGTGACTGCAAAGTGGTGGTACGTGAGTGTGTTGCTAGGCAGCATCGTATGGTGGTGTGTAGGATGACTTTGGAGGCCAAGAAGAGGAAGAGAGTGAAAGAAGAGCCAAAGATAAAATGGTGGACGTTAAGAAAGGAGTGTTGCATGCAATTTAGGGAAGCGGTAAGGCTGGCAATAGGTGGGAATGAACGGTTACCAGATGACTGGGAAACAACTGCAGAACTGGTGAGGGAGACAGCCAAGAAGGTACTTGGTGTATCATGTGGGAAGAGGAAGGAAGACAAGGACACTTTGTGGTGGAATGAGGAAGTACAGGAGAGCATAGAGCAGAAGAGGTTGGCGAAGAAGAAATGGGATAGTCAGAGAGATGAAGAAAGTAGACAGGAGTACAAGCTGATGCAGCCCAAGGCGAAGAGAGAAGTGGCAAAGGAAAAGGCATACGACAAGTTGTAAGAGAGGTTGGACAGTGAGGAAGGAGAAAAGGACTCATACCGATTGGCAAGACAAAGGGAACAAGCTGGGAAGGATGTACAGCAGGTTAGGGTGATGAAGGATTATGATGGGTATGTGCTCCCTAGTGAGGAGAGTGTGTTGGGAAGGTGGAAGGAGTACTTTGAGGAGTTGATGAATGAAGAAAATGAAAGGGAGAGAAGAGTGGATGATATGGGGATAGTGGGTCAAGAAGTGCAGCAAATTAGCAAGGATGAGGTGAGAACAGCATTAAACAAGATAAAGAGCGGAAAGGCAGTTGGCCCAGATGACATACCTGGGGAAGCATGGAAATGTTTAGGTGAGATGGCAGTGGCGTTCCTAACGAGACTGTTTAACACCATCCTGGAAAGGGAGAGGATGCCGGAGGAGTGGAGAAGAAGTGTACTGGTACCCAGCTTCAAGAATAAGGGAGACGTACAGAGCTGTAGTAAGTACAGGCGGAATAAAGTTGATCAGCCACAACATGAAGCTATAGGAAAGGGTAGTGGAGACTATATTAGGAGGAGGAGAGGTGGGGATCAGCGAGCAGCAGTATGGTTCATGCCAGGAAAGAGTACTACAGATGCAATGTTTGCTTTAAGAATGCTGATGGAAAAGTACAGGGAAGGCCGGAGGAAGTTGCACTGCGTCTTTGTGGATTGAGAGAAAGCATATGATAGTGTGCCGAGAGAGGAAGTGTGGTATTGCATGAGGAAGTCAGGGGTGGGTGGCAGAGAAGTAAGAGTGGTAAAGGATACTGTATGTATGAGGGCAGCCAGACAGTATTGAGGTCTGCAGTAGGCGTGACGAAGGCATTCAAAGTGGAGGTGGGATTGCATCAAGGATCAGCTCTGAGCCCTTTCTCGTTTGTAGTGGTGATGGACAGGTTAACAGATGAAATCAAGCAGGAGTCTCCGTGGACTATGATGTTGACATTGGGATCTGTAGCAGGTTGAGGAGAGCGTGGAGAAGTGGAGGCATGCATTAGAGAGAAGAGGAATGAAAGTCAGCAGGAGTAAGACAGAATACATGTGCCTGAATGGGAGGGAGGGTGGCGAAAAGCTGAGAATGCAAGGAGTGGAGATGGAGAAGGTGGATGAGTTAAAGTACTTGGGGTCGACCATCCAAAGCAGTGGGAGAGAGGTGAAGAAGAGAGTACAGGCAGGGTGGAGTGGGTGGAGAAGAGTGTCCGAAGTGATCTGTGACAGAAGGGTTCCAGCAAGAGTGAAGAGGAAGGTCTACAGGAGGGTAGTGAGACCAGCTATGTTGTACGGTTTAGAGGCTGTGGCACTGACAAAAAGGCAGGTGGCTGAACTGGAGGTGGCAGAGTTGAGGATGTTGAGATTTTCATTGGGAGTGACACGGATGGACAGGATTAAGAATGAGTACATTAGAGGGACAGCTCAGGTTGGACAGTTTGGTGGAAAAGTGAGAGAGGCCAGACTGAGATGCTTTGGACACGTGTGTAGGAGAGATGAGCGTTACATTGGGAGAAGGAGGCTGAGGATGGCGCTGCCAGGCAAGAGGAAAAAGGGGAAGGCCAAAGAGAAGCTTTATGGATGCAGTGAGGGAGGACATGCCGGTGTAAGCGAGGAAAATGTGCAGAACAGAAGGTATTAGAGGCTGATGATCCACTGTGGGGACCCCTAACAGGAGCAGCCCGGAGGAGAAGAGGAGCCAGAGTAGAATAGCCTGCGCCCTATAAGTACTTTTGATCAGCAAGCTGCTCTGAAACTGACTTTTCTGTCCACGGCTCCAGCTGTGCAGATCATCCCAGCTCATGTGAGCACGCCAACCACCATAAAAGTATTGAAGCAGAACCGTGGACCCAGAGCACCTCGCATCTCAGGAGGGGAGGAGCGCAGCTCACCTGGCAACCGCACAGGTACTCCACACACGAAACACTCTTATCTAGAAAGATTATCATCGGGGCCTCCTGCTTCAAGTTTGACTTTACCTCAACTTGTTTGGTTGCTCACACTATTGTCTTTTTCGAACGCTAAACCCATTCCTCCAATACCACACATATCTTTTCTAGGGCAGCAATATGTTTGATAAAAATGTTACACTTACAAGTTAATGCTTTAAAGAGGGCCTTTAGTCAAAATCACTCTTTGCTAACAATTTGTGCAGGTTCATTATCAAATTTTTGTTATAATATACTATATTATATATGATATCAACAAAACTACAAAAACATGTGAAATTGAAAACCAGAAATATCAAAAGATTTATAGTAGCTGTTTCCGTGGCTTTAGTGAATACCACCAGTAAACAGAACTGCTCCGAGAAGGCGGCAACATGACCAACATGGTATCATCAGAATTCATAATGCAATGATCCCTATTGGTTGATGTTGTTTAACCCCATTAGCAAAGTCGGAAGAGACGAGCGTGAGTTAACATCAGTTCAATTGAGGATACTAATCCTGCAGAACCCCACCCCACTTTCTGAGCATTTGTTTCAAAAAGGAAGAGGGTTTAGAGGCTCTCAAAGGAGGAAATGTGTGTGCTCTTTTTTTTTTTTTGTTCTTTTTTTTTTCCCAGAAATAAAACCAGTTTTCTCTACTTCCTGCTAGGCAACAACGGTCAGATCCAGCTGTGGCAGTTCCTGCTGGAGCTGCTCACTGATAAGGATTCCAGGGACTGCATCTCCTGGGTTGGAGAGGAAGGGGAGTTCAAGCTCAACCAGCCCGAGCTCGTCGCCCAGAAATGGGGTCAGCGCAAGAACAAGCCCACCATGAACTACGAGAAACTCAGTAGAGCCCTCAGGTTAACGCATTTTTATTCATCTTTATCTTCATTTGCCAAACCTTTATTTTACACCCCTGGAAATGAATTTGTGATGGTGCCAGGTAGTGCTGGGCGGTATGAGCAAAAATTTGTATCACTGTATTTTCTAAGATTGTGGCATTTTCATGGTATATCACAGTATTTTTATTTTTGCATGACTGAGCCTTTTATATAGTTTTATAGTGGCTTATTTTGCTGTCAGGAGTACATGGAATATTAAAACATTTTAATGTCATAATAATCAATATACTGAAGGCTTTGATTACTATAGGGTTTGCTTGGCCCCCACAATATATGTAGGAAACGGCATGAAACGGTTGCAAAATGTAAAAAAAATGTATTACCGGATGAAATGGTATACCGCCCAGCACTAGTGCAAATCACAAAATAGGGCTGCACTTTTTCCTCCATAATCCCATTCGAATTTGGGTGCTTTATTATTTTTAATAATCAAATTTTTAATGCTCAAATTTAGTAGAGGGGGGTTGGCATTGGGCACGGTTCTGCAGCTCCGCAGTAATCTTTTCCCCGAACAAGGCAAATAAAAACTCGATGTATTTAATTTACTCCGCTTCCTGCTGCTGCCGAGCAGATCGCTCCTGAAAAATTCCCGCCCACGTTCTCACGGCCCCGGTGGCAAATGACCGTGAGCCGGTGGTTGGGAAACCTCTGCACTAGAGGACATTCCGTCGGTAATGGTAGGGTTTATTTCCTACTTTCATCGGCACATCTGTGGAAATACTGGACTTTCTGGTCAAAGGCGAACCCTCAACAAACTGGATGAACTTATATTGAACTCTATTGTTCATCACATCTGAATTGATTCGCTGACGTTAGCCTAAACATTAATAATCAATAATTTATTTCGTAAAAAAAGAATACGCAATTTCAGCATTCGAGTAGTGTTATTTTTTTATATATATTCAAATTCTATCCGAATTTCAAAATTCATGCCTGTAGCCCTAGCACAAAACAAGGCAGAAAGATGTTTAAAAAGGCTGGAAGCAGTTACACTGGGATTCAACAAGATTTTAATTGAGACCCTGAAATTGTCTTTAATGCTCATAAAGAGTACATTTTAAGATTGTTTGGTAGTGTGTCCCAAGTACATGGGACATCAAATTGAGTGTTCCTCAGTGTTTATATTGGGAACCTGAAGTCTAGAGTTCTTCCTGTTAGTGGGAGTGTTGAGCGCTGACATCCTAGCACAGTCTTTTTAGAAGTGTGAATAAAGAACCTTTTGCAAAAAAATATACCATAACATATTCAGAAAGAGTATTTTGCCCTGATATGACTCAAGAATCAAATGAAGTATCTCACTGAACATGTGTGTGAATGAGATACCCGTGTGAGTATGTACTAGAGCTGGGCCTCTGCAAGGTGCATGAAAATTATGTACTTTGCATTATAACCCAAATTCAAAGAGCTGTGTAAATGCCGGTGGTGTTTTTTTGCCGAGCTCGTGCGTGACTCCTGTTCCCGGCATTGTCCCGTGCAGGTATTACTACGACGGCGACATGATCAGCAAAGTCCAGGGCAAGCGCTTCGTCTACAAGTTTGTGTGCGACCTGAGGACACTGATCGGCTATAGCGCCGCTGAGCTCAACACCCTGGTGACGGAGTGCGAGGGGAGGAAGCACGCTCGAATGCAGCTGCACGGCATCGGCCAGCCCATCACCACGGTCACGCTGGCCACCACCACGCTCGACAAGGACAGTTGAGGGGGTGGCCCGCGACCACGCTCTCGACGGCTAAGGACAGAGGTTGCGCTCAACCACTTTTTGGGAGTCAACTTCACACACAGCTCCAGCGATCTGATCCAGGATTAGTGTGTATTGACTTCTAAAGCCTTCTCTTTACGCTTTGATTAGAGTTGGACTGAAGTGGGGAGTTTACTTTCTGTTTATATATATATATATATATATATATATATATATATATATATATATATATATATATATATATATATATATATATATATATATATATATATATATATATATATATATATATATATATATATATATATATATATAAATAAAACAAATGGGAAAAGCATGTTCAGTATGAGAGGGAGGATATGTATGCGTGTGTGAAGCTTGAGATAACCGTGGTTCAATACATCACCGTTACAAGCGTGCGTCTGGATGTTTGAAAGTGATGTCACATTTTTGAGCCCTGTATAATTTGTTCATCGTCCGTAGTTTAGGATTGTTTCTACTGTATATACTGGTACTCCATGATTTTGATAGCCACAAGGGCAAGTGTATTTTCATATTTTCCATTTCTAGCTGATCTGGTTTTGTATTTTATTTGGTGTCTGTTCCCTGAATTGCTGGACCCTTTTTTGTCCACAAGGGGGAATAAAGTGGCGAGCGTTTTTCTTATGTTCTGGCGTTGAATCAGTCACTGGATCTAGAAGTCATCATAGGAGGCCACGATAGGTCCATGTAGTGGGGAGGGGGGGAAACAACTCTGACTCATCTGTATGTACATTCAAAATTTTATTCATGAGAATCACGAGTGTAGAAAGCGTTGTCTCGGTCTAAGCAAATGGTTATTTTTGCCAAACAAGGACAAAAGTCATTGAATCAATGAGGGGAAAAGCAATATATATATATTTTTTTTACAATTTGCCTCCAGATACCCAGTCGAAGTATCCACAAAAAATGATAAACATTCGTGTGTGTGTGTGTGTGTAGGTGATGAGTGGTCTATCTGTAATTGCACAATATGCATGTCACATTCATGTTTGAGGCGGTACGGACACATCAGGGAGGAGGGAAAACACAGATGTGAGATATGAACTTCCAGCCACACTTGAGAGGAGTCGTCAAATCGACGTCACGAGCGGTGTTCAGCCTCTGCTTTAAGAGCAGGCCGCCTGAGACTTCTTCACGGGGGACTTGACAACAAATAGGCAAGCAAGGGATATCCACCACTGAACAGACACTGTACATGTATAAACAAGATATATAGAAAAATAGAATGTACGTGAGATATGCTGAAAGGAATGTGTGTTTTGTGACGGAATGAGTGCAAGAGGGGGTGGAGGACACGAGAGACGTTGTAATCTGCTCGCTAAATCCCCGAATCTCCTTATTCAACTCTCACGCTGACTCCGGAGAGAGATGCTGGGCAGTGCAGCTGCCGAGCTGAGAAGAGGGGTGGGTGGAGGAGAAGGTGACAAACTTAGAAACGGATGCTGAGAACGGGCGTGGCAGATAGAAATCCTACCGATCGGAAAATATCAGAGGCGATGGGGCTCATCGGAGCGCTGAGTCTGGAACGACGATGGCAAGGAATGAAAATGCAAACTATACATCGACCTCCATCCGGATCAAATGTGAAAGAATATGAGGGACTGGCAAAAAAGGGGATAAACACAAGGGCCGTAATATTGAACCTTCTAAGAAAGGAACTCGGAGTGCATAGAACGCAAACAGTAGCACAGTCGACTTCCATTCGGATACTATTACACTTTAGAATATATTACATATAGATAGAGCGTTCTGCCCATGCAGCTGACAGAGTGAGGCATGGTGATGAACGTGAAGAGCAAAAGTTCATTTTAAAGCATGTCTGTGTGACAACAAAGCAGATACTCTTTCTTCTTCATATCACAAGATCACAAAAAAAGACTAGAAATATACAATCCTGCTAAAACATTGTGTGGGAGGGCCATTCCCACAGGTGAAGCTGAGGACCTCAAAACAGGCTCTACTTAATCTCATCAATATTGCCATGCACTACATATACTTACAGTTAATCTCTGTCGTAATACATCACACACAAAATGAAAATAACCCAAAAAATAATATACTTTTCAAATTTTACATATTGTGATGATATTTTTTCAGTTGTTTTTTTTTGTTTTTTTTCCCCCCATCTTTGTTTTTGAAAAACAAACCTGAAACGCTTGGGCTTTAATCCTGCGGCGAGGCACTCGGAGAGCCCTTCCTCCCTTCGCCAGCTCTAAAGAGCTGTTATGTCACCCAGCAAAGCACAGCTGTTGTGGAGGGTTGGGGGAACGTGGAGGAAACGGGGGTCAGGAGTGTGTGTCTGTGTGTGTGTGTGTGTGTATGTGTGAGGAGGTTGGCGACGAGGGAGCGAGGAGGAGGTAAAATGTCTGGGTTTGTCATTGAGTGCTTTACCATCGTGACGCTGTGCGCACAGGCCTGCGAGGGTTTAAAACCCCGATAGATCACTTGATATAAATAGAGGGGATGCACGACGCTGCCTCGTCCGTACAAACACCACGACCGTCGCACTGTGATTCAGCTAAATGTGCAGGTGAAAAGGGCTACCGTTGTCCTGACTAATAAATGGATGTTCACTTTACGACGGACCGGGGATCGCCAGGTCTCCAGGTTCCGCGTCAGTTCGACGCCGTTTTCCTTTCGCCCACGTCCCTCCACGAGCATTGAACCGCGCAAAGCCCGTAACCGGCCACCGAACGGGATTAAAAGTCAATCTGTGCAAGAATTATTTACACTAACCCATTTAACATTATCGACAACTAAAGGGGTTAAGGTGCGGGCGTGGGAACCGGGATGGAACGGGGAACTGAGTGAAACACTGGGGGGGGGGGGGCGTTGTGAGGAAGAGAGCCCGGAGAGGGAGAAGCTCCTTAGTTCTGCATCTGCTCAAAGAACTTGTAGGTGGGGTTCTCGTAGCCGTTCTGCTGCATCTTGGTCAGGTGGCGCTCCTCCGGCGTCACCGCCGCGTCCACCTGGCGACGCAAAGGAACCAAGGCAAATGTGAAATTATGATCGTGGAACATTTAGAGCTGTGACGGCGGCGGGGGACACCGATTCGGCTTCACGCCGCCGCCGCCGAGGAGGCTCCTTTTACCTCAATGACTCCGTGGTGGATGGAGGTGTACTGTTTCTTCCTCAGCATCACCAAGGTGATGACGATGACCGTCGCTATGACAACCCCGCCGACCATCAGCCCGATGATGGCGCCCTTGTTGGAGCCCACGTCTTCGGCGAAGAAGACCTGTCAATTGAGTCCCGCAGCCCGTTTAATCAGAGCACGGAAGCAAGGTGTGTGTTTTAAAGCTTCCATTACAAAAATGGCTGGTTACTGGTTAACCCTTAATTACCAGTTTCTGGTGATGAACTTCATAACCAGCGCTCTGTCTCTCCTCAGTCTCCGTCAGGATCTTGGGCATCTCCTCCGGCTTTAGGGCAGAGACTGGACATACGAGCACACACAAAAACACACCGGTATACTTGCATGCAGTGTGACCACATTAGACATAATAAATAATTAGAGAAGTGCACACCCAACCACCCCCACCCCACACACACACACACACACACACACACACACACACACACACACACACACACACACACACACACACACACACACGTATACCTGGTCGTGTGGGAAGGCCTCGGTCTGGAATTGGACGTGCGTCAACAGGCTCCACTGCACCAGAAGACATGGGCGTCCGAAAGTCAATATTACATAATAATCTACTCTCTATCTTTTCTATCTCCCTAACCAATTACAGATGATTGCAGCCTCTACATAATGCAAAAAAATTGTGTGTGTGTGTGTGTGTGTGTGTGTGTGTGTGTGTGCGTGTGTGCGTGTGCGTGTGCGGGGCACCGTGGTTCTCCGTGTTGGGCTGGTTGAAGCTCTCGGGGTGGATGAAGCCCAGTCTGTCCAGGCCGGGGTCCATGGGGGCGGAGCTGAACGGCTGGTCGGGCATCAGAACGTCCTGGCCGTAACTGACCCTGCCGTCCACCTGGAAGCGAAGGGGAAAAGTGTCATTCTCTCCTGGCATCGCACATCGCTGATAACCCCTCCGAAAAATGTCGACCTGTTGATTTACGGGCACACGCTTAAATGAATGAGTCCTCGAATTTGTGCGGGGATAAATCAATCAAATCAATATATGTTTGAATAAACTTCTGAATTGTTTCTCCACTCTTGCAGAGTCTCATTTTGCAGCAAAACTCATCTATGTACACATGCTTTAAAGGGGACCTGTTATGCTTTTGCTTATTTTCGATCATATATACACTATTCACAAAAAGTTAGGAATATTCGGCTTTCGGGTGAAATTTCCGGATGAAGATAAAATGCACTATAACCTTTACAGGTGAACTTAATTTGACCTTCTCTAAACTTTTGAATGCACATGTCCAACTGTTCAATGCTTCAGTACTTTTTGCACAACTTGCTGTTCTCTAACAAGGAGCTGAACAGCAACATTCACAACAGGTGTTTGATCCATGAATCGACCAATACATTTCCTGGTTCAGTTAGAATTGGTATTTAAACAGTCCTCTACATCATGCAGTTCACGTTTTGACATCATGAGACCAAGACGACACCTAACAATTGATCAACAGTACCTCGCCATTGTGAGGCTTCAAACAGGATGTTCTCAGAGGGAAGTGGCCACTGAGCTTAGAGTGTCACAGAGTGTCATCAGCAGGTTGCAACAGAGATACAGAGACTAGAAGAGTCACAGAAAGGCATAGAAGTGGACGTCCTTTGGCCACATCCCACACTGATGAGCGCTTCATTGTGAACAGTGTCCTGCGGAACCGGATGACGATGCCACTCAACTCCAGGCACATTTAAGGGTCACGTCAGACCATTCAAAACCGTTTCAATCAGCGTGGTCTGCATGCTAGACGACCTGCAAGGGTACCTGACCACACCACCAGGCACAGGCATCATCGTCTTGCATGGGCTGGACGAGGGACCAATGGGCCTCAGTGCTGTTCTCTGATAAAAGTCGATTCACGTTGAGCAGAAATGATGGCCGCCAACGATGTTGGAGACGTCAAGGAGAGCGCTATGCATGAGCCACTGTTGTCACCAGACGAGCCTTTGGTGGTGGTGGTGTTACAGTGTGGGCAGGTGTGTCTAGTCAATACAGAACTGCCCTACACTTTGTGAATGGTACAGTGACAAGCCCATACTACTACTAGTCATTGTGCCCCTGCATGAACAACACAGGCCTCATTTCATCTTCATGGACGACAATGCTCCAGCTCATCGAGGTGGCATCATTAGGGAACGGCTGCTGGAGACTGGGGCACCTCAAATGGAGTGACCTGCACTTTCTCCAGACCTGAATCCCATAGAAAACCTATGGGATCAGCTGAGTCACCCTGTAGAGGCTCGTAACTCTGTACCCCAGAACCTCAATGACCTGAGGGCCGTCCTTCAAGAGGAGTGGGGGGCCAGGCCTCAGCAGACAATAAGTCGACTTGTGAACAGCATGAGATGTCGTTGTCAAGCTGTAATTGATGCTCAAGGGCACATGACAAGTTATTGAGACATTGACATTTTTTGTTGGGGTAAACCCACCACTGTTGTTGGCTTTTGTTTCAATAAATTGTTTGAGATGAGGAAATCCCTATTGCCTGCTTCTACTTAAATGCCCTACTTTCATGATATAATATCACTGTAGCGTGAACTTTTTTCATTTTCCATAAATGTCGAAAGCCAAATATCCCTAACTTTTTGTTAGTGTATAATGTTACAATGTGGGACGTTCATATTTGAGCGTCAAATAATGAGGTAAACTAATGGTTTTTAACATTTTTTTTCTACTCTCGGCACGAGCTGACGTCAGCTCCTCACAGATTTATTTTTGGTCGTCTGCGAAAGTGGGTATGAACTTTTCAATGAGGCCTTGCAGATCTAACATGAGTGAAGATTCGGCATTTGGATTGCTTATGTCTCGCCTCAAATTTGTTCAGAAACAGATTTTGGTGGACTGATGAGGTGAAATCAGTGAAAGTTTACAGAGTAAATAAAACTGAGCCCGGAGTTAAGCTGAGTCCCCATTGGTTCACATAACCCGGAACTTATGCTCAAGCCCCATTGGCTCAGAACTAGGGGCCCATTTTGGAACAGTTCAGATTTAGAGGCATGTCACAATGGCTTGAATGCATAATCTGAGCGGTATTTTCAGCAAAGAAAATTCCAAAACATTGTTTTTGGGACCTCAGAGACCTATATTAACATGTGTACTGTAAAAAGGAACAAAATAGGTCTAAGTGTATGCGTAACAAGCTGTAAGCTTGTAAGTATTAGGTTACCTTGTGGAGGAGGAATGGTGCTATTTATATATACAAGTGTGTGAGTGCAGTTTGTATGAGAGAGAGAGAGAGAGAGAGAGAGAGAGAGAGAGAGAGAGAGAGAGAGAGAGAGAGAGAGAGAGAGAGAGAGAGAGAGAGAGAGAGAGAGCCCGTGTTGAGCGGGTGCGACTCACCCGGCCGTCGCTCTGCAGGGAGGAGACCTGCTGATACAGCTCGGCCAGAACCCTCTGCATCAGAACAGCTGGGGGAGGCGAGAGGATGGAGAGAGTGGGAGATGAAGATATTTTTTTGGTTGGAGAAAAGGGAAACAACGTAAGCACCGCGACACCCTGGAGAGCTTGGAGCTTTGCAGGGTTTAATTGCTGTCGGAAGAAAGGTCCGGAGGTAAAGCAGACACTTTGAATTCAATAATATTCCGACTTGGACATAAGGATACTGATCTTTCTCTGTTTATTCATGTGCAGGAAAATGTAATATTACTATAGCTTCCCAGACTTATTTTTTGGCTATCTGCATATATTTGACAATTAAATTTTATCTTAACTTAAAATTTTGCGTCACTTTTTTAAAATCAATTTTCTTTTTCCTAATGGTCTACAGTGTAACACACCAATCCTGACCGAAAAAATACCTAGAATATGTTAATGTCCCTGGCGGAATAAACTGTTTCTGATTCTGATTTCTGATACTCGTGCTTTTATTTTGTGACAAGGCAGGAGGAGCGAAACGATCGGTCTGAAGCCGTCACACTTACAGACTTGATCTTGGATCTCGTCGGCCACAGCGGGCACCTTGTAGAGCAGCCCCAGGGACTGGTTCATCCTCTCGTCGATCACGCGCATGTGGGTCAGAACCTGGGAGGGCAGGGGCCCACGCATTACAGTCGAACCAATCAAATAAAAATAGGGAAACATTTGACTTAACACCGAAGGCAGGCGGTGTGGAGTTGAGGATACCTGGGGCCGGATCTGCGCAGCCTTCTTGGGGTCGACGGCGCGGACGTGGTCGTAATGTTTGATGGTGTGCTGCCTGTCCTTCTGCTCCGCACGGACGTACTTTTTCAGGAGACTCAACACCTGACGCGGCTGAAAAGGGAGCGTGACATGACGTGGAAGTGACAAGTGTGATGATGGGTGAGGCTGGGTCAATTACTGACTACACCTTGACTTTGACACTGGTTCCTAACACAATTTAACACCAAGATAAAGGGCATTTGTTGTTTAAAATGTACAAAAAGAAAAAAGATTGTGTTTCACAAAAAAATTGGGAATATTTTTTCTCTTGACTGAGGAAACTGCGGAATATTAATACATGATCTAAGATAAAAAACATTTTTTTGTTTTGTTTGGAGGAACGCGCGGAGAATTTGGAGGATCGGCACAAATTGGCGGAGAGGAGACGTCGCACTCATCGTGTGGCCCCTATACTGATTGTGTGGCCCCCCTAGTGGTTGTGGACCCTAAACAACGGCATAGAGTGCTTATGCTACGGGCGCCGAAGATAAACAACTTAAGTAAGTAAAGTCAAATTTGGCACGGTTAACAGTGATGCAACACAGTGGATAACCTAAAAACATCTCATTTGGATACCCCTCCCCGTAATATGTGTATGTTAAACATGTGTGTGAGTCTGAGCGTGTGTTTACCCGTGGAGGGTTGGCCTGCAGGGCGCTGACGTAGTTCTCCAGCGCGAGGCGGCGCCGGCTGTTGAGCAGCGCCTCCACCCGGGCCATGTGTGTCTCCACCAGCTGCTGCCTCTCCCCGGCGGCCTCCTGCTCCAGAGCCTCCACCTTCTCCTGGAAGTGCTGCAACCAAACCACAAACGCAAAACCTCAGCCTGAAAAGCCTGCACTCAACAAGCAACATAGACACATAAGCATGGATGTTTATTATGCCTAGGGCTGGGTGACGTATCGAAATTATATCGATGTTAGTCTGTTCTCAATGCCTCTAGCTGCTTGGTCATAATATCTCGTCGTAATTACTAGTAATTGTTTCCCGAATATTATTTAATATGTAAACATCTTATTAAGGCACCGATAGTCATCCCAAAAATATTGTGTGCACTACCTGTATTACAGCTTTCTTGTCAGCACGAGGAAGACTCTGGGACTGTCTCTCAACCTCCTCCCACTCCTTCATCACCTAGATAGACGATACATAGGTGGAGAAACTAAATAGAGTGGTCGGCCGCCTTTGACAAGGGCGGTGCAGTTTGCTTTTAAACGTCTGCAATACATACGAGAGACATTAATTTTGACATTTTTCTAAGATAGGAGGACCTTGGACCCCTGTTCTTCTGTTTTTATACAGTATGTACGAAATGAATGACACAAACTTTCGCAAAATATGATGAGGAACCAGCACGAGATATACGGGGTCACAAGACACAGGGAATAAAAAGCCGGTCGGTGGAGACCTGAGACATCCTGTCGCGGTGCTTGGCCTCCAGACTCTCCTTGGCCTTCTGGAAGTCAGTGTGCTCGGTGTCGTCGCCTGGAGACTCCAGGTAGCGGTCCACGGCATCGGGAGGACTGGGCGCCATGGTGGGCACTGCGGGAGGGCGAGGGTGGAGGAACGAAAGGGGGCGATAGGCAGTGAAGAGAGAGAGAGAGAGAAGAAAGAAGGGGAAGTATATCGTTCACCTGTACTTTGGAGTCTGTGCCGCTACGACTGCAATTAAGTTACAGAGCGTAACGTAACTACGTCCAAACTTTAATACATGCTCAGGACACACACGGAAAGGTCATCAGTGTGAGTGGAAAAACAGTAAGAAGATTATACACGCGGCACAGGGGGTTATACAAAAAATGGTTCAAACTACAACACACAAACACTTATAAAGAACATAGAGGTTATCAGAGGACAGAAAGTGGTGAGAGTCTGTGTGCTTGTGTGTGTGTGTGTGTGTTGGGTAGTCTCCATGTTTTTGTTTTATGTTGGCGGTTGGAGATAAGATGAAAAGTGCTTAGTCAGGATCAGGGCTGGCGCTGCATCATCCTCTCCCGCTGAGAAGAGTTGTGCTTAACTGGTTGGGAAGTGGCAGAAAGGAGGGAAACGGGCAAAGCTGGCAAACGGAGCAAACTCAATGACCCGGGTGAACCTTTTGCTGTAAACACACACCCTCGCACTACTCGCATGCAATGTGTTTCAGACATTTCTCTGGGGGCGGGGGCAGAGGCGCGCGTGGTGTGCGGTGGGGGGACTCCAGGAAAGTTTGGTTCAGGCTATTGTTAAAGTACAGCGGCGGCTTGCAGCTACAGAGCGTTACACAAGCACAGCAGACGCACACAGAAGACACGGTTCCGTTCCTAAACGAACCACCTCGCCCACACACAGAGAGAGGTCTGCCGGTGTCACCGAGTTGGTTCGTACGTCGGGGAGAGAGCCTGTTCATCATCTAACGTGCGAGCGAGAGTGTTGTGGCTTCTTCCCACTGTGGAGGCTGGCTCGATCCACTCGACTGTTGTTTATTGCTGGTTTCCCGCTGCTGAAGTGTTTTGTCGGCGCCTTTCAAGCCGTCTCCCCTTATTAAGGTCTAAGTGGCTTGAAGGTGCGGCTCTTAAATTAGAAGTCCACTTCGCAAGCTTTCTAGTGAATTTAAATCACGCATTCAGAAGTGTTTTTTTTTTCCTGTTCTGTCATTGAGTTTTCGAACCCGTGTCTCAAATGCAAAGAAAGCTTGACATACGGTATCTTCAAAATCGAAATTCGATTTCTATCCCGACACCCCTATCAGAGATCCCTGTGGTTAAGAGCCATCAAACACTGGGGAAAAGGGAGGAGGTGATCGAGGCAGAGAGATAGTGTGAGGAAGAGATATGGAGACAAAAAGACAATAGCCAGGCCCCGGCAGAAGGAGCTGGATCGCGGTCGGGACGGACAAGGGCTCGGGTGCCATCCCCCCTGACCCCGCCAGGGACCGCAGACTTACGCGACCTGCTACACACAGCCAGGCAGTATTCCTCCGAGTCAAAGTTATTCCTGTTGCCCCCACAACCCCCAAACAAGAAGGGGGCACAGCGGCCCTTCTCTGGCATGAAGTACCAACGCTTCAGCATGGCGTGGCAAGGGCCTGACACGGCACGAGCCCAACATACTGCTGGGATACACACAGACACGCAGCAAAAAAAAAAAAAAAAACACAAATATAAATAAAGTAAAGAATGATTGAATCTCTGCATATGTAATACAGACACAAGTTGGGGATGAAAAGTCAGTTCATCAAACGACCAGCTCTTCACGTCCATCCAGCGTTCTGTGGCTTCTCACCTCGAACGACTTCCTCCACAGATTCGGTGGTGGTGGTGGTTGTCGTCGTCAGGGCGACGGTAGCGCCGCGCTCGTCGCTGTCCCGTTCGTCGGTGACATCATCGTCATCGTCGTCCTCCTCGTCCTCATCACCATCGCCGTTCTCGTCCCTGTCCAAGGCCTCCTCCTCCTCCTCTTCGTCTTCGTCCTCGTCGTCCTCGGTGGTGGCCGGCTCGGTGTCACAGGGATGGGACATACTGTGTGCGGAAGAACAGGGCGGTCAGCACGTCTGCTCGCACACTGTTTCGGCGGGTCCACCGTTAACGCGCGCACGCGAGTCAGCGAGGATACCTGTTGTCGGAGTACTCGGTCTCGCCTCCGCCCCACCACACATCAGACTCCTCCCCTTCTAGCTCCACACTGTCTGCCTCCCGCTCCGCCTCCGTGGGACAGCACACAAACTCCACCCCTCGGAAACGATCGATACCGCACGGCAACAGCATCCCGTAGTCATGGAGATTCATGGAGCGGTCGCCGCAAGACTGGGGAGAAAAGAAAAAAAAGGAGCCTGAGACACCGGCTCATTCCAGTCTGCAGCTTTAAAGATGTAAATATACGACAGGTAAACCTGGGAGCAGCTGTCTCTAAAGGGCTGAGGATGACAATATGCGATACGAATAAACGGAGATAAGAGATCACTGAAAAGTCAACAGAACGAGCTGTCACCTGAACTACATCGCCTGTCAAACATCAGATGATATAGATTATAGATTATAACATCAGAGTATAAACCAACCACATCAATGTGGCCGGAGCCACGTGACCAGAACTGACCTACATCATATCCAGAGATCTTATCCGGAGAGCCGCAAAGCTGTCGCATGTCTTACCTCCTTGGCGACAGTGTGCCAGTGCAGATGGCTCTCACACTGGTCCATGCGCTCCTGGTGCAGGAACTTGCACTTGTCGGGAACGAGGAGGGCGTCGCTCACAAATTCTCCGACTGCCAACGAAACACACAGCTACGCGTCAAGGCGTACGATCTCTACTAGACTCCATATGCTCCATATAGCACGATGTATCAAAATCACATCGGAAGAGCTCACCCAGGCATCGGTATGGCACCACGATGTGCGTGTGGCTGTGGCACAGCTTGCGACCCTTCTTGCACCAGTGCTGGATGCTGACGGGCTGGTTGGCCTCCACCACATTAGTAATCTGCAGCTCTGGATACACCTGGGAAAAAAAATAAAAATAAATTTAAAAAAAGGGTAAGAAGGCATGTGTGTCACCAAAACACCTCCAGTCCATGTTTCCATCACATCTTAGCGGTGACTTCCCTCCTGCACTCATCTTCCAGTTTTCTACCTTGACTTCTGACTTCTTCTCTATTTATCGCAACTCATCATGTTCAGTTGTTTCTCTCTCTCTCCCTCTCTCTCTCCCTCTCCCTCTCCCTCTCTCAAACAAACACACACACACACACACACACACACACACACACACACACACACACACACACACACACACACACACACACACACACACACACACACACACACACACACACACACACACACACACTTACCTCTTGACAGTACTGCAGGATGCCTTCCTTGGTGCCAAAACAGCTCTTGGTGCCAGATGGGTCCGACTCCCACTTGCCAGTCTGCACATTGACGTGCATGTTGAGCTTCCCGCAGAACATGGCCACCTGTGGCTCCGCGAGGAGACCCACGGAGTCATCGGCAGGAACCTGAAGAGGGGCAAGGTCGCAGAGGTGGTGGTGGTGGGGGGATTCAAGTAAAATATTATAGATAGTTAACCTCACACACACACACACACACAAGTATTCACATGTGTTCACATCTGTATGCAGGGTTAGGATTTGTACAGCATACTACATGGGTTAGAAGTCTCTGCTCGTTTTCATATTGAGCCGCTCCACATTTAGGTTATAATTGTAAGCAAATGAAACACCGCACTGCAGAGCCAGAGCAGCACCAGTAGCTGCTTCCAGCCCACGGGGCACACAACTTGGCCAGAACAGCTGCCTCCCTTTATCGGCCCCAATGCCTTACCGATTCAATTTAATCTTATTCCAATCACATGTCTGGACTCGAGAGAACCAAACAGCATGACTGTACACGACGTAGTGGTGTACAAATAAGCAAATGAGAACGGGAACCAAAACATGTTTTCCAATAACCTTAATGACCAACAGGAAACACTGGCCGCAAAGCGTGCGTCCGGTTAGTTTTGGGGGGGGGAACAATGTCAGGAAGTCTCAACGGAGGCGTGCCTCGATGCTGCAGGCCAGAAAATAGGCGGTCAGCCCTCTGCTGAGTTCCTAGTGGGGAAAAGTAACTCATTTAAAAAGGTACTGTAATACTAGGAGTGCACAGAAACTTATTTTTCTTTTTTGGACAGACATACTGAGTAATAACGCTTGGTTATTTGCCTAAAGACAACCAAAAAGCCAGATATAACATGAAACCAAAAACGAGTTCCAAAATCAAAACATGGAAGGGGAACCCAATGCAACGACAACATGTAATGTTCATATCAAAGCCGTGGCGCGGTAGAGATGTGTTTGGTATGTAGGCATCCATAATTGATGCACCTACATCAAAACATCAATAAAAGCATTACATTTCACTGCATATATGTATGGAAGTATGTATATGTATGTGACAAATAAAAAATCTTGAATCTTGAATCTTGAATCTTGAAAAGCAGAAAGGCCAAACGACAACTTTAAGCATCACAAAAAAAAAGGGGTTTGGATACATGTTTAACTCATCACACACCGTTGTTAAGACTCCACCAGGTCCCTGAGGCCAAGGGACATGCTTCACATATCCATAAATCAGATATCATATTGGTAAATAGGTCTTGTGGCTATTAATAAAATGTCAAGATTGACTTGAGTAGTGGCTTCGTACACGCTGCACAGAGAGGGTATAAATCATGCTACCGCTGCTGGACTCATATCAAGGCGTACGCATTTATCAGAGTCAAATTCAACACCGCATTTTAAACTCTAATAAGACTCTAATTCAATTAAGAAGATACGTTTTGGGTTTTTTTTAGTAGTAGTGTTTAGTAGTGTACCCCCTCTTCACTTTTCAGCTGAGTACCCCCTTCACTGGCATTGGGTAAAAAAAGGAAAATGTACATAAGGTATGTACTGTGTGTGTTTTTTTTACATTATATATAACTTGTAATTTTTTACATAATTTCTTTATATATTATTTTAATTTTCGGAGTACCACCTGCAGTACCCCAACGTACCCCCAAAGGGGCACGAGTACTCCCGTTCGAAAAAAACACTGAACTACATGACTGTATTCACTGTTATGACAATTTCCTTGGAGCCAAGTGGTCAGGGAAAGTGATTTGGTCCTACAATCAATGTAACCATTCCTATTTCATTTATGTTTTACACAGAACGCCAGATGGCAGAGGAGACAAAACACACGAATCGAAAACTACCCGCTGCGATCCAAAAACACGGTGGTGAAACCCTGACACGGAGCAAAGTTTTGGCACGGTTATGTGCCTCTTGCGTAACTGGGGAAAACAAAGCGGTTTAGGATCCTCCTCTTAATTATACATTTTTTTTTATATATATTAGAGGAATCAACACCGCAACAGCCGCCATTGCTCCTGAACGCCGGTCCCTTTAAACCCCCTCACCGTCCCCGTTTGCAGGCGGCGTGTAACAGCGGATTCCTGTGCTGGCCGTGGAGCTGAGGCGGAGGCGCCATCTTGCTGGTGTCACGCCAACACCTCCGCTCCGCTAAACACCCACCATCACTGCAGCTCCACATCTGACACAACCGCGACCAACGACGAAGCATTTGAGCTTAAAAACACAACGACAACACAAACAAACCAAATGGGACAATCCGCAGATGTGACCGCCGCGCGCAAACTGAAAGCGGAGTGGAGTGCCCTGGCGTTGTTGACATGTTTTAATGAACTATGTTCTGTTTATTTTAGTTCATTTTCAAGGAAGTTAATTGTCATTGTTAATTTTTAGGTTGATTGCATATTGTCTTTTTTTTTTTTTTTTTTTTTAATCTGGTTTGTTTATTGTTATTACTTTATTGTGATTGCCTACTGGATTTTTATGTGAGTTGCAGTAAACACCGCAATTTCCCTCTGAGGATGAATACAGTGTTTGTCTGTCTGTCTGTCTGTCTGTCTGTCTGTCTATCTATATGTCTGTCTATATCTGTCTGTCTGTCTGTATATCTATATATATATATATATATATATATATATATATATATATATATATATATATATATGTATATATATATATGTCTGTATATCTATATATATATATATATATATCTGTCTGTCTGTATATCTATCTATATCTGTCTGTCTGTCTGTGTGTATATCTATCTATATCTGTCTGTCTGTCTGTGTGTATATCTATCTATCTATCTATATATATATCTGTCTGTCTGTATATCTATCTATATATATATATATATATATATATATCTGTCTGTATATCTATCTATCCATCTATCTGTCTATCTGTCTGTCTGTCTGTCTGTCTGTCTAGTTATCTATCTGTCTATCTAATTATCTGTCTGTCTGTCTGTCTGTCTGTCTGTCTGTCTGTCTGTCTGTCTGTCTGTCTGTCTGTCTATCTATCTATCTATCTATCTATCTATCTGTCTTTTTAGTTATCTATCTGTCTATCTAATTATCTCTCTGTCTGTCTGTCTGTCTGTCTGTCTGTCTGTCTATCTATCTATCTATCTATCTATCTATCTATCTATCTATATCTGTCTGTCTGTCTGTCTGTCTAGTTATCTATCTGTCTATCTAATTATCTGTCTGTCTGTCTATCTATCTATCTATCTATCTATCTATCTATCTATCTGTCTGTTTAGTTATCTATCTGTCTATCTAATTATCTCTCTGTCTGTCTGTCTGTCTGTCTGTCTGTCTGTCTGATCTGTCTGTCTATGTATCTGTCTGTCGGCGCTGTAGAAATGAAGGAGTATCAACCATCCAGGCCTCCTGGTTGAACTAACGGTGCAGAACACTTCCAGTCAATGTCACGGTCTAGCAAATGTTCCTTCCGTATATACATTTTTTTAATAGTCGGTCCAGGCAAAAGAGGATTTCTAACTTAAAGGGGGGTCGTAAAAACCTATCCCGGTGGAAACAAAAAGTTCCCGACGTGGAAGTGCCAGGTTGTCAATCACTGACATCCAACGGCTGGCCCTGCGAACATGTCCCACCTCCAGCCCGGGCGTTATCTGCTCCCGGCACGCAGTAATTGACGCCAAATAAAGGCCCGGGTGTGGGGATTGTAGCTTAAATAACACGGTCACACCGCAGGCC